>NC_080408.1:39596666-39909500 GCF_030265065.1 Corythoichthys intestinalis | reverse complement strand
TTGGGAGAGAAAGGTTATCATGAGTCATCTGGCAGGTACAAGAAGAGAATTAGCTGTGATAGGATGCGACCCTGACATGAACTGCGCATAGTCTGCTTTTAGGAGAAGAAGAACTATGGGGAAAAAACGAAGATGTTAGTTAATGAACAGTCATGTGCTCGCTCCCTTATGTCTTAAACTGACGATTTAAAAAGCAACGATGACAACAACAAAAAAACGACTCTACACACAGAGGCGCCATAACAATGCAGTGCTAATGATACAAGCTTTGAAAAAGGGGGCTATGGTGCAAGTTATATTTATGATCGGTCGCAGCTGCTGGGCAGAGGAGAGACTGCATGAAAAATTGCACGTTAGACAGCAGAGGAGGTTAGTGGCAGGAGGTGAAAGGGAGGTCTGTTTGAAAGAAAGGGGAATGCACACCAAAAATGAATATTTCTTGCAAGTGTTTACAATTCATCAACACTAAGCACTTTCACAGGGGCGCACATGAATCTTGGCTACGCTCTAATAAACTCGTCTCAAACAAGCTTTCAAGCAGGATTTACGCTCGTCATAAACGCAGACGGCGTTTAGAACGCGAAAGTGAATTGAATGGATACATATGAAATGGAAACCTGGCAAAATGCAAGTGACGTCCTGAGTATAGCGTGTCATTTTATTTACCAAGGAACAAAATTCTCTCTTGCTTCGATGATTTTGCAACGTAGTAGACGTTTGATCAGAGGCTTTCAAATGGTCTTACAATGACAACAATAAAGAGATTTAGCTGCATAAGACAAAAATAGCAAAATGAAAGGGATCACATCTTGTCATTGAACAATATGTGGGAATGTATTTTTTCCATTTAAACATGAATAAAACATAAATAATAAGAAAAATGATCATCTTTCATTTTTCCATTAAAATGTGTATGTTAATTAAATATAGCGATATATTAAAAGACAAACTATTATCTTGGCAAAATATTTATGATATTATGATAACAATTGCCAAATTACATTATGATGTGTGATTATTTCAAACATTTTAATTTGGTCAAAATGAACAAATAAATGTTGATTTTCAGGTAGAAATGGCAACACAAAAGAAAAAATACACAATATAATATTAAAACAACAACAACAACAAAAAAAACATATTTCCTTATCGGGGTTCCAAAAACTCAAGGTAAGTTAAAGTCTTAAAATGTAACCCTTTATCGCCAAATATATCACATTGGATACACTAAGAATTTCATGATTTTGAGACTAACTTAAAATTTAAAAGTTCTTTCTCAAAAAAATTGATGGATACAAGTCAACACATGCATCTGCAGGTTCCACGAAAAAAATTATGAATCAGGATTTTGCAAGGGTTATAGGTATTAGAGTGCTTATTACGCATCATTTTGATTTGTCTTTTTTACAAATTTGAAAAATAGTTTCCCATTAAGACCTTATTTATCAAATTATAGGGTAGGGTCCTCTAACAATTGCTTCATATTTCAGGCCTTTAAGACCAACTAGACAAATTAAAATAAAAAAAAAAACAAAAAAACAAAAAACAAAAACAAAAAAAACGGGACATCGGGTAGAGTGGTTTAGTCGTTGTTATATGAAATACCCGGAAGTGAAGCCACGGCAACAACGCAGAGAATCAAGAAATGACATCATTTATAGGTATCTGTTTCATTCTTACCACAAGAAAGTGATCCCTCGAAAATCGAAAATCCGCGAAGTAGAGGCGGGGCTTATTCATATATTCATATATACATAAATATATGTGTTTGGGTGTGTTCAATGTATTTATTCAGATTTAACAGCATTGGAAAGAGATACATATAGGACATGTTTAAAAAAAATTTTTTTTAAAACTATATGTATATATAATTTAATTTTTGGTTTTAAGCACTGCAAATGTAATAAATATGATATAAATTACATATACTGTATATAAAAGAAAAAGTGATCTATACATGTATACATGCATATATCAACATTTTTAAATAAAATGCTGCATTTTTTTTATTAATTGAAAAAAATAGACTGAAGGCCCGAAGTTTGAAGCGCGATATAGCGAGGGATCACTGTATACATTCCTTACAAAAGTTTTTGTCTGATTACTAAATAATCCTCTTTCACATTTTTAAGACTTCTAAAATTGGGTTAACGGTTATTACAGGGTTTTTAAAGCCTTATTCATAGACTTCATTGATGTGACACATTCGCCATTCACTGCTTCACGCCCTCCCGAAGGAGGCAATCCCATACTCCGCTTCATTTAATGGCAGTCGGTCACATGCAGCGATCTAACGCCGGATTTCAGTTGAAAAAGTACGGAAGCTGTACTGCATACAAACAGGAAGGATTGTCTCAGGAGTGATTTGTTCGAGGTAATTATTATATTTTTCGTATCATGCATGCATTTTGAAATGTTGTGAAAAAAATCAATGGGCGAAATTAGCCGCTACAGCATTGGCATTATACTCCGCAATATTTACGTAAAATAAATGCTACATTCACTTTGTTTTTTTTTGCTTTTAACCAAGAATCAAGACTCTTTTACGTCCATATCTACGAAGAATTCAGGGATTTAAGCATTTATTCACAAGAATTTTCAACAGAAAAGCTCTTTGTCTGTGTTTCTACTCGGTCGGCTTTGACGGATATAGGCCCCCTAGGAATCGGCCCCGCGCCCCGTCAATACATTATGAAGTCTATGCCTTATTTTTAAAATAATGATTTCAATGTCTTTTAAGACTGATCCGTGGAAACTCTGCTTATATATTATTAAAGATACATGATTACTAAAAATGAAAATAATGTAGTTAGTCAATCACAGGTAAAAGACATTATTAGAACAATACTACTACCACTATAAAAAATACTAAAAAAAAAATACTAAGTCGTATGTCGGTTTCAGTAATTAAAGAAAATGCATACATGTATCGTTGTAGTTACTTAAAAAAAAGACATTTAAAAAAAAAAATATTCAACTTAATCTTATTTTTATTCAGTATTTTTGAATAACAGAAATAGGGTCCATTTATATTTGCAGTTCAGTTTTACAACCCTCCAGTTTCAACTTGAAAATAAATTACATTATATTTAGCACTAACTAAATCAGCTGTGATACGAGCATTTTTTTTTTCTCGCAATGCTGCATTTTGTCACAGTGGTCCCTTGGCGAGCCATTGCCAATAATTGCCATAAAATTACATCAGCGCTGTACAGCTTGTAATGTTGGCGCCATAACACATAAATTGACACGCAGTGCTCTGTGACATGCGTTTAAGAAAAAAACAACACACAATAACAACATCAACAGCGTCATTCATCATGGTGGTAATACTTACTATAGGGAACACACTCATACTGGACCTCTAAGTACTTGTAGGTGCCGGGGCATGGATCGGGAAAGACATCAGAGCCAGTGACAACCACACACTGCGTACGGTTGTTGCACCTAGAGGGAATAAGACAAGATTGACCACAGATGTCATCACCCGCAGGGAGATCAGTCGGCACAGGCAGCGGTCATGAGCAGCCGTAGCTCGTCATTAGGGCGACGTGTAGCGCTACCTTCAAGTTTGCACATCCTAAAAGTTGAATGCGGCCTGACAGGAAAATCTTTGTTAAAAAAAAAAAAAAAAAAGATTGATTTGATTGTGAACCTGTATGCCTCGTATTGCTCGTGTAAGTGTTTGATGATGTATGTTTCATACTGTAAGGAGTAGTGGTCGACCGATATGGGATACTCAAATGTCGATGCCGATACCGATATCGAAAAACATTTTTCAGCTGATTGCCGATATCAAAGCAGATTTTGAAAGGCGATATTTGAGGCCGATATACTCATGGTTTAATAGAACGTAAATTATAAAGGCAATTTTTCCAAAAATTGCTTCAACAGCTTCAAATTTATAATCACCTGAGACGTAACGGATGAATTCAGTCTTGTGCTACCAAACCAACGAACGCAGCGCTTCTTTTTATGAATATAATCACTCCACAAGAACAGTACATTATTTTCAAACAATTAAACCCACCAGGACGTCATGGCGAGATGTTAACAAGTGAGAGTTTAAAGAGCATATGACACCAGAAAAAAAGTCTTAAATGGCATTATTATGTGAATTAGAATCATATTTTGAGACGATTCGACTATATACAACAATTTAGCAAAGCGCAGATGACGAGAAATTAGTCTTTTAATCTGCCGGTTAGCCACGCCTACCATTATAGGGCTTTAGCGTCCCCAACAGGTGGATGACGTCAGCAGTAGACTGGGCTCATCGGTTTTACTATTCAGCCCATTGAGGGGGAATTGTTCAGAACGAGGAAAACGCGACGAAGAGAGCCGGAAAATGTCATTGTTTCAGTCTCTCTACTCCCAATATTTTTACAGGATATTCTTTTTATCCAAGTATTTTTCCCCAATAGCTATATAAATGGCTTGAGAAGGACCAGTCAGCCCGTCGAGGGGGAACTATTCACAATGAGGAAAACGCGACGACGAGAGCGGCAAAATGTCATTGTTTCTGTCTCTTTACTTCAATATTTTTACAGGATATTCTTTTTACCCAAGTACTTTCCCCAATTGCTAAATAAATGGCATGGTCATGACAAATAACAATCTTGTGCTAAATGGAATATAAAATAATAAAAATCCATTTATTCAAGACGACATGGCAAAATTACTCCATAATGGTCAAAACAGTCGACTTCACCTTTACTGTCACACCTCCCTAACGATATTTTATGACACCTAAATCGGACATATGTAATTTCCCTTCCCCGGCTTCGGAGAATGTAAACAGACCAGAAGGAGTGACAGCTAGCCGACATGCTAACCCGAACCGAGGGACGTTTCAAAGTCTTCGAAGTGGAAAATCACACATAACTAGCCTGGATTATTTGACATGACGACCCGGTTGTCGAGTTTCTTTGCGGATCGGCAAACCGCCCGGCGGAGAGCAATTTACAGTTCGTTCCCTGGAGGAGGGTGGCTGGAGTTGTTGTGGAGCTAACGTGCTAACAGCTAACTGCTAATGAGCATGAGGATAGCTTTTTACATGCCTATCAATGATCAAACGTAAGTAGTCCTTTATTTAAAGGAATTTTATAGTGTTTACTTTGTAATCACTGTATTCGTATTTGACATAATACAAAACAAGATGTTTACTCACTTCCTTGTAAGTCCAATGGTCCCACAGTAAATATCCACGGTGAATGGGAACCTTTTGAAACTCCAAAAAGGCGCATACGCCTCTCCCGCACACAGAATGATTTTTCTGCAGCCGTTTGGCTGGCGTGATGCAAAAAATAAAAGTATTAATCCGCAAAATCAGCTGAATCCTTCGTCCTCATACACAACAGTACACTGTATAGTGAAGAGAACGTCTTCTACCGTACACGTCACAGCGCCCTCCTCCTCAATGAGAGACCGAAGCCGGAAGTCACTCATTTTCATGGCGCGGGATTCAAAAAACTAAATAAATATAGCGATCGCTTCCACACACATCCAAGCGGTCCATATCATTCAGGGGCATAAAATACCGCGTGTATTATGAAATAAACATGCTTTTCCGTGTCACAGGCACTTTAAGAGGATACTCGCATGGCTAAAGCTAATGCTAACACTAAGTTACATTTAGAGTGAAAGCATCACTCCATAAACACCTTTAGAGGATAAATAAAGCAACATTGCATATTCTCTCATGCACGATAAAAAAAAAAAAATCCTATCATATTTACAAAACACGCAGGCCTGAGGCTTCCTGTAGCAGCCTGCCTTCAAGCTGTTACGGGCAATAATACCTGCCTGCAGCTGACAGCCACTACAAACAACGCCAAGTTGCTACAAACTATGCCCATATGATGCTACGTTAGATATCACATGTAAATAGAACTACATGGGAAATGAAAGACTCAGCGGTGTTAGCACATGTATAGAGGACTAGTTGCAAAAATGACAGACTCACCGACGTTCGTAAACAGCCGCTATCTTAAAGCAGTAGACTTCTCAGGAAGGCTCTGTTGTTGTGAACCTTCCTAGCGAACCAAAGTAACTTTTTATATAAAATACTCCTAAACCAGAAAAATCTTGACTTATCATTAAAGATGAAACAGTTTTAAAACATGTGAAAACATGTCGAAAGTAGACAGAAGGGAAATAATGCATAAATTTAACGGTTGATTCACAACATTAAATGACTACCAAACACAGCAAAGGTTACAATCTAGTTATCGCGATATCCGCAAACTCCTGTGTCTAGTTAAGTTTAGGGTAAAGATTTAGGCTAGGTCCTATTGTCCCAAAAACCCTTTGAACTTCACACAGTACAGTAAACAAATTCTTCGCGCCACCGTACTAATAGCAGGCGTGGTTTGGAGGGGCGTAGTTTGGATGAGGAGTGGTTTGTAGCGTGGCTGCGGCCGCAGTCAGACCCTTCTCCTTTAAACTGCTGCGGGGTCCTTCCGAGGTCTTACCGTCAGTCAGCTGAGGCCACAGTTGCCCACACAGATGCCTGATCAAAATCATTTTTTATCGACTTTTTTTTTTTTGTTGCCAATTGGCCGATGGCCAATGTTGGAAAAAAGTCCATATAACGGCCCGATATATTGCCCGGCAGATATATCGGTCGACCTCTAGTAACAGTGACAATGTAGCCTGCTGCATTAGCTACTCACCATTGCGTGTGTCGTTTCTTGCATGACTTAAAAGTAGGGCTGTCAAAATTATCGCGTTAACGGGCGGCAATTAATTTTTTAAATTAATCACGGTAAAATATTTGACGCAACTAACGCACATGCCCCGCTCAAACAGATTAAAATCACAGCAGAGTAATGGCCGCTTGTTACTTGTTTTTTGGTGTTTGGCGCCCTCTGCTGGCGCTTCTGCCCAAATGATTTTATAGGTTTCAGTACAATGAGCGAGCTGGTGTAATTATTGACATAAACAATGGCAAGCTACTAGTTTATTTTTTGATTGAAAATTTTGAATAAAAAAAAAATTAAGAGGGGTTTTAATATAAAATTTTTATAACTTGTACTAACTTTTATCTTTTAAGAACTACAAGTCTTTTTATCATGGATCGCTTTAAGAGATTGTTAATAATGTTAATGCCATCTTGTTGATTTATTGTTATAATAAAAAAATATACTTATGTACCGTATGTTGAATGTATATATCCGTCTGGTGTCTTATCTTTCCATTCCAACAATAATTTACAGAAAAATATGGCATATTTTATAGATGGTTTGAATTACGATTAATTACGATTAATTAATTTTTTAGCTTTAATTAACTCGATTAAAAACTTTAATCGTTTGACAGCCCTACTTAAAAGTAAAATTCATTCAGGTGCAACCACCGCTTGTTCGTCATAAAACACGTTTAAAGACTGTTTTATTATTTTTCACATCATAATATTTAACTGCAGAGCAGTGGTCTTGTGGTTAGCACATCTGCCTCACAGTTCTGAAGTTGAGGATATTTGAATCTGAACTTCCTGTGGAGAGTTTACATTTTAAACCTGTGCTCGCCTGGGTTTTCTCTGGGTACTCTAGCTTCCGAAAATAGCATCATGAGGTTAATTGAAGCGTAACTTGTTTTGAGGTGTGAATCTTGAGTGCAAATGCGCCTTTATACACAGTGTTTGCTCCCTGCAATTGGCTGGTGTCCAACCAAGGTGTATCTGCCTCTCGTGTAATGGTAACAGTAATTAAATCATTGTAAATGCGGCATGACTATGATTGATGTCAATGGGAAACTTGGAGGTACCACTGTAAAAGGCCTGTCGCGTGTGCATAAATGCGGACATTGCAGGTTGAGCGCTTATGAAAAACAGCAGCTAAAGGCATGTCAGGTATTAGAGTTGGCATTTCCGCTAACGTCTGCGTCTATGGAGAGGGAAGACATTCGTTAAAGCGTCACACGGCAGGTGGCTATGACATGTAACAGACAGACAAGCGAGCGAAGACGCTCCCCCTGCTCGTGTGCAACAAAACACATCAATGAGGAAAAAAAGATCTGCAACAGCGCACTGAGCCAATTGTTAAAGTTTGCCTTTTTCGCAAATGTTTCTGGGTGCAAGTAAAGTTCAAGTTAAGAGGCAGAGGGAGTTGAAAAGAGAGGAGGGGAGGAGGTAGGGGGGGTTGCACTTCAAACGAGTTCATTTGAGGAAGAGGGATGGCGAGGGGATAATGTGAGTGTAACAGAGGTGCAAAGACGATGGAAAAAAAAATGTGAGGCCGAGATGAATATTTCACAAGGTCAGCCGCTGCTGCACAAGCCGGACATACATTTAAACATTGGAGGGCATGTTTAAAAGAGCCGTTAGTCATTCAAGAGGCCTCACAAATGGGATCGTTCTGCACAATAATTACAGCAAAGGGCGAACGGTGGGCTTTTATATGCGAGATGCATATAAATGCCATTTATAAAGAGACATGCATTTATCAAAAAAAAAGAGCACTTTTCAAACACGCTTCATTTGCATTAAAATACATCTGCTACTCAGAAAAAGTTTGGGCTATTTGGCTTTCTGCAAAAATTTCACCATTCAGCAAATGTATTATTTTTTTCAGATCATTCCCTATCTATAGATAACCCCTACTACTACTACCCCTACTAAAAAAATCTGCACTTAGTTAGTTTTTTTTGTGGCACAATACTGTTTGCAGTATATAGGTCAATGTACTCTGTGTACTTCGAGAGAATGTAAATTCACAACACTTGCGAATACATGCATGCATAAATAATTTGACAGTCTCAAAAAAAATAAAAATAAAAAGAGGAAGAAAGAAAGAAAGAAAGAAAGAAAAAAGACAATAAAACAAATGACATATGTAATTAACACTTTTTAGATCAACAATAAAAGTTAACTTACATTTTACTGGAAAGCCAAATAACTCCACCTTTTGTGAGTAGTGTTTGTGGAAAATCAAATTGCTCGTGCGCAAATGGTTGAGTTGCTGGAGTGCCTTCCTACCAAATTGAAATTTACACACCCACATGGAATTTTACTTTGCTTACAGGACAGATGTATGACTTTGCTAGATCACTCTGATATAGCCACAATTTTCGGAAGATAAGCCGCTACTTTTTTCCTTCATTTTGAATCCTGCGCCTTATAGCCCAGTGCAGCTTATTTGTTAATTTATTTGTGTTAATAGGTAACACTTTGTTTGACAGCGGTGTCATAACACTGTCATAAGACCGTCATAATTATGACATGACACTATCCAGCACCTTATGTCCTTAACGCTGTTTATGTACCGCTTGGATCCGTTACATCCATTCAAAAATGACATAATTTGCTGAATAACACTAGATGAGATCTGTTATAAGCATTCATAAATGGTAATGACAATGTCATTTCATAATTATGATTGTCTAATAACAGTCCTGTGGCACCATTGTCACATAAAGTGTTACCAAATACTATAAATAGCAATTAATGAAACAACTGAAACAGTTACTGAAGAAATAATTAGCACAGAACATGAATTTTGATTGTTATTTACATCTGTAGCGCTGCAGTGCACGCTCGGAGGCATGTTGGACAACAACAGTGTTGACAGCAAGTGGCAGCAGAGGTTGACTGTCTCCCCTGTGGGAGCAGTGACTGCTAAATGAAGCTTTTTGAAGCAATGAAGCTTTGCAGCCAATTGGTTCAAAGCTTCATAGTGGTTCATTGGATCTTATGACAGTCAAATGATGCCGCTGTCAAATAAAGTGTTACCGGTTAATATCTTTTGTTGTAAATATCCCATAATTCAGTGAAGACAGCTGTGGCTTATAGTCCAGTGCGGCTTATACTGTAGTGTGAAAATTACGGTATATTGTCTGTTCTTTGGCTGTCATTAGTTTGCCGTTACTCACACATATTTGGGGTGGAATCACAGAAGAAACATTTTCTTCCAAAAACAAAAAAACTAAAGAAAATGCAAAACTTGTAAAGTCACATATCATCATGAGCTGATTTCTCCAACTGATTACTGATTAAAAGCATTTGGCATTTAAAAATTCACTTTTGAGCCGCGGATTTTAATCACTATACTCGAATCGACAGCAACAACTTTCTCACCACAACGTAAAGGCTGACAAACCATCCAACAAAAACATTAGAATATATGAAATACTTCTTATAAGTACAGCTCACAATTTTATTACTTATAGTATTTGCTGTGGTGTTACATTTGTCGCTTGTTACATAAAGAACTTTAATTGCCGTTTTCAAGACTTAAAATCGTCCACTCTTTATCGAACTTGGGTTGTTCCTACTTGGCCTCTGTTGCATGTGATTGCAGCTCTATTGCACTGAGCTCATTCTCGTGGTGGGGGAAGAAGAAAAAAAAAAAAACATCTTTTCAATCTCCGCTGTCCTTTTGCACCTCTGACCAGGCAGGGGAGGATTTATTCAGCTGCTTTATGAGTGGGTCAGGGAAGGGGTGGCAAATACCAGACGGCATTAAAAAGCGCGCACATACCGTATTTGGGTTAATGGAACATTTTTTAGTGTTAGGCAAATTTCTCAGACAATTTTGTGAAAGGAGTTTAAATTTAAGGAATTTATGATCTGTCATAATAAAAGTCAATGCCTGTTGGTGATATTTTGTCAAGATAAGTAAATTTAAGACGTTTAAAGCAAACCTCGGACTTAAAGACTTGTAAGCTCTAATAAGCTCTTACTAAAATATGTTATTACAAACACATAAAATATTGCCATTTATTTAAAAATCTATAATATTTAGTACATGTTTTGACCTACGGAGGACGCCATGTTTTAGGCGTGAAATGAACGCTCGGGGTGATGACGTAGATTGTCACAGTCACTTGACGAATACTACCGGGTTACTGCAATTCCGTCCAACACATTCGCTCATCGGCTAAAAGCAGCGAGTCTATACTATTTGTGTTTTTATTGAACCTTTTATTACCTTTTCATTGCCTCAAAATACTTTTTGCATGTGTTTTCCTCTCATACTTTTAAGGATTGTGTTTTGTTGTCGTAGCTTTAAAGCAGATTGTTGATCTGTTGACCACATTA
Source organism: Corythoichthys intestinalis (assembly GCF_030265065.1). Classification (NCBI taxonomy): domain Eukaryota; kingdom Metazoa; phylum Chordata; class Actinopteri; order Syngnathiformes; family Syngnathidae; genus Corythoichthys; species Corythoichthys intestinalis. The sequence continues at coordinate 39,898,462 of NC_080408.1, read as the reverse complement.
GTCACGTAGCATACTTAAACCACACTTATTTGATATTACTACGTTTAAGTATTTTCTTAAGGCATCTTTAGTATGTTCTGTCTCTATGTATCTAAACAAAACAAGTTAAAAGTGCACGGTAGTACTTAGGGTGTTAACTCCGCCTCTTGTAAGAGGTTTCGCGTGAGTAGCAAATTTTTGCAGAACTTTTTTTTCTACTCTCGTATAGTCTCACCCCTTCTTTCCAGTTCATTTTGCCTTTGCTGGTCGCTTTGTGAAATATCGACAGTGTTGTCATGCTCATTAAAATTCCTCTCGGGTTCAAATTGAAAGGGTTGAACAGATGACATGTTTATGGCGGAAAACACAGACAAGACTGAAAAAGCAGTTTGTGCTCTTGCACCCCTCTTTAAAACAAACTGCTGTATTTTAAGCCAAAAGAACTGTTGTGTTTGATAGAACAATATGTCAAATTACGTCACAATGAAAAATTTGGCGTCTGTAAAAAAGTCACGGATATCTACCTCATAACTATCGCTTAATTGTTTTTTTTTTTTTTGTCACTGTCGCATTTTCCCCAATATGTTAGATGATAAATAATTGATCCAAACAAAGAAAAATTGAAAAATAACGTTTAAAAGGGTAACTATATTAAAAAGAAAATCTCAACCACTCCTTGTTGTCTGCGGTTTCTGCATCGCGACCCTTGTTATATCACCATGTTTCACCCATTAAAAAAAAAAAAAAAAAATCCGAATGTGGCCATTCATAGTTGTGTCTTGACACTTGGTGATACATGCTACATGGAGTTTTTGGGTTGAAACAAGGTAAGTACGCGATAATATCTCGTTACAGTTGTGGTGTCTTTAATTCTGCTCTTGCCCCCAGTTAGGGTTTTGCTGTTTATTTTTTTTTATTTTTTTATTTTTTAAATGCCATCCTGTTCAAAATTTTTCTTCCTCCAGAAAATTGAGATTTTAAGCTTTCCAATGAGTATCACACATGCATATCGGACAGTTTTGAAATTTGGCCAAATTGGGGGTCTCAGAGTGGAACTTCAAGTCTCCTTAGTGTTTTCCGCCATATGTCACTTGAGTCATACTCGAGAAGCCCGGCAGCATAACCATGTGACATCACCACCCTCCGACGTCAACAACAATGGCGACCTACGAGTTAAACTAATTTTAATATTTTGTATAAAAAAGAAAACATCAAGAGGGGTTTCAATATCAAATTATTTTAACTCATAATGACGTTTATCTTTAAAGAACTGCAAGTCTTTCTATCCGTGGATCCCTTTAAGACTTTTTTTTTAAGAGCCCTACTTAAGTAAAGTATTCAGCGGAGTACCCACATATCAAACACCGGAACAAATGTGTGTATTTTCCCACACTTTGCGACAAAGACACCAAAGGCAGTGCTAACATTGGGTGGCATTGAGAAAGATAAACATGTCATTCATTAGAACTAGGAGGGAATGACTCATAATTAGAGTTAGATCCGATTATCGGCCGGGCCGATTAACAGCGCCGATATTTGGAAATTTGACGTGAATCAGTTTTGGCCATTTTTATTCCGACTGGCCGATACGAAAAAAATCAATTTAAAACTGTTATTTCGGTTCACATGCAGCCAAGCTTATCTCTCCTGCACTAGTATTCACCCCGTCCTCTGATTAAATCGTAATGGTATATGGAGTTGCACTAGTATTTCCCATTTCCACCTTTTTAAGGCCCTCAAAGCGCTTCACACTATTTCTTAATCTACCTACTGGTGACGCAGCACCAGGAGCAACTTGGGTATCTTGGTCAAGGATACTTAGACGAGGTCATCAGGGCTTTCTTTTCTGTCGAAAATCTTCAGAGAGCTATTCATTTAACATTTTATTCAACTTTTTAAGACATGTTTCCGAGTCTAGGAAATTCAGGCACTTCTGGAGCTTTTGTCTATTTCTGTGATTCAATAAACATGCTTTAGGCATTTCAATGAAGTTCATTCAATTTTTTTTACGCCAAGTTTCACTCTTACTGCAGATCAATATTGGCTCCAAAAATCGGTTATCAGCCGCTCTAACTACTAATAATCGGTATTGGTCCTGAAAAACACATATTGATCGAAACTTTACTCATAATTGCCAGTCCTCCCAGCCAAAAAGGATGGGACTTAGCGTTTGATCATTAGCTAGGAATGGAAATGTTTCTCATTTGATGGCTTTCTTTTTTCTCCAACACTAATCATCACCATATTGTTTGTTTTCTTTTAGAAATTCTTGTTTGCTTAGCTCTAAGGAAGACGGAGCAAAGTCGAGCAAATCCTTCTGTGCTGTTGTCATCGCATCAGCCACAATTCACACTCCCTCTGATCCCAATGATCTCAGTCGTCAGAATAAATCTGTTGGTTGTTTCTTGCCATCGCTCACCCGCTCCCGAGGGGGGCTTCATCAGGGATATCGTTTCGAAGTGAAGGCGAGAGTTTAATTCGTCGACAGATGAGGTGTGCGGTGTGGCGGGCTACGGTCATCCTGAGGGGAGATCGCAGACTCTGGATGTAAATTTAGAAGGACAGGGTGAGACAGTGGGGCTCGGCTCTATTCCCAAGCGATGGTGTGGCGTCATAAATAAAGGTGGGAGATAGCAGGAAGCCAGCACTCTGTGCAAACAGGCTGAACTTTTGCCGGTTACTATTTATGAATAGTTCATCCGCTGGCCTTGAAAAATACACACACCTTTCGGGGGCGAGCGCAGTGAAGTGTTGCCGTCGCCGCCACCGTTTGACAGTGAGGCAACATCCTGTGAGAGGGTAACGGGGATGAAAGGCGCCGTGATGAGCATTGCCTGCTACCTGAGGCACAACCACATCAATGCGGTACAAGTGTTTGAACAAAGCAAGCCCGGTGCCCCAGATGGGGAATTAGGAGGCTTTTGGGTGACTCACAGTCTGTAGGAGTTGCACTAATTTTAATAACTCAACGTCGGTAGAAGCAGCACGCTGCAAACGGATGGCAGTTCCTGCCTGTCTAGAATTAATCCCATCAGTTTTGATGGGGGAAGAATTTGAATGCTATCTTCATAAAACACCAATGAATAGTGTATCAGTGGACATCAAAGCCTAGAATTACACGACAGATCCACCTGCCCAATTCAGATGTAATGCCTTAATACCAATGTCTGTCATGTACATTTCAAGTGACAACTATACAATATGCCTGCATTAACACTGATGGTGGGAAAAATGCATATGCAGACGCACAAATTGTAGGTTAATTCATGGCAGTGAAAGGTTGTGTTTGAAGGGGCACATCCCAGGTCAAATTGATTGGATATGTACTTTTGTCATTGGCAGCTAATGAGCTAATAATTGCAAACATTCATTCATTTTCTGTTCTGCTCATTCTCACGAGGGTCACAGGGGTGCTGGAGCCTATCCCAGATAACTACGGGCAACAATAAATTAAAACATTACCCCCCTTTATACTGTACTTCATACAGTATAAAGCAGGGGTCACCAAACTACGACCCGCGGGCCAGATACGGCCCGCCTCCACATTTGGTCCGGCCCCTTGAACAAAAAAAATAAAAAATAAAAATATTATTATTATTTATCCCCCCCCCCAATAGTGTTATTTATTTCCTGGCTTTTTTTCTGTGAAGAACCTAGAGAGGGTTATTTGGTTATTATCGATTTTATTAATAGTGTTATCATTATTTATTATATTATATTATATTACTAATAGTGTTATTATATTATACTATATTATATTATATTATATTATATTATATTATATTATATTATATTATATTGTAATTTATTATTAGGGCTGTGAAACGATTAAAAATTTTAATCGAGTTAATCACAGCTTAAAAATGAATTAATCGTAATTAATCGCAATTCAAACCATCTATAAAATATGCCATATTTTTCTGTAAATTGTTGGAATGTAAAGATAAGACAGAAGACGGATATATATATTCAACATAGAGTACATACAGTGCTGCTCGAAAGTTTGTGAACCCCACAGCAATGGTCAGATTTTTTGTAAAAAAAACTCAAATAACCTTATTAAATGTTAAATTATACCCAAATCCACAATACTGACATTCCAAATAATGGACTGAAACAAAATAAATAGTTATATTGTCATTCTTTATTTAGCAAAAGTGGTTGATTTAAGAAAAACTCAGATATCATGTGTGCAAAAGTATGTGAACCCCTTCAGTTAATAGGATATTGCGCCTCCTTTTGCAGAGATTACCTCAACCAAACGGTTTCTGTAGTGACTAATCAGCCTCTCACATCTACTTTGGGGGATTTTTGCCCATTCTTCCTTGCAGAACGCAGTCAGTTGAGAGAGGTTTGATGGGCGTCTGGCATGAACTGCTCGCTTCAGGTCCCGCCACAGCATTTCAATGGGATTTAGGTCAGGACTTTGACTGGGCCAGTCCAGAACACGAATCTTCTTCTTTTTCAGCCATTCCTTGGTTGTATTGCTGGAATGCTTTGGATCATTATCATGTTGCATGATCCACCTTCTGCCAAGCTTTAACTTCAAAACAGATGGCGTCAGGTTATGTTCTAGGATTTGACAATATTCCTCAGAATTCATGATTCCCTGGACTATGTGGAGTTGTCCAGGTCCTGAGGATGAAAAGCAAGCCCAGATCTTGACATTCCCACCTCCATGCTTCACTGTTGGGAGAAGGTTCTTTTGGTGGTATGCAGTGTTGACTTTTCGCCAGACATGGCGGTTTTGGTTGTGACCAAACAGTTCAATTTTGCACCTACATCAGTTGATGAAAACTCTTTTTAATTTAGTCTCGACAACACAACTGTTAAAAAAACAAAAAAAAACTACTGAATTGATTGATTAGGAAATCAGGTTGAAATAATAGAAAATTCCAAAATGTTGAGGGGGTTCACAAACTTTTGAGCAGCACTGTAAGTACTGTATTTGTTTATTATAACAATAAATCAACAAAATAGCAATAACATTATTAACTGTTAAAGTGATCCATGGATAGAAAGACTTGTAGTTCTTAAAAGATAAATGTTAGTACAAGTTATAGAAATTGTATATTAAAACCCCTCTTAATGTTTTCGTTTTAATAAAATTTGTAAAACTTTCAATCAAAAAATAAACTAGTAGCTCGCCATTGTTGATGTCAATAATTACACAATGGTGCTGAAACCCATAAAATCAGTCGCACCCAAGCGCCAGCAGAGGGCGACAAAACACCCAAAAACACAAGTAACAAGTGCACATGACATTGTGCTGTCATTTTAATCTGTTTGAGCGGGGCATGTGCGTTAAATGCGTCAAATATTTTAACGTGATTAATTTTTAAAAATTAATAACCGCCCGTTAACGCGGTAATTTTGACAGCTCTATATATTATATCATATTGTATTATAATGTTATTATTATTATTATTTTAATTTTATTTACTTTCATTCCGTGAAGAATCCAAAAAGGGTTATTTGATTGTGGCTTTCTGGAAAAACAATACATTTTTACATTTAGGCACTCCTGCAATCGTCACACCTTTTCTGTTGCAAACTGACCCCTGCTCCTCATCAGAGAAGGTAAAAGTTATGTGGCCCTCACAGGAAAAAGTTTGGGGACCCCGGTATAAAGGTATCTGCAAATTTAGAGTTTGACACCTTGAATGCAATGACACATATTGCTGAGAACAAAATCTGCATCATGAAGAACTATGATCAGGAATGCCATCTTAACAAGTTGTGAGCCAATATGTATTTCATTTTCAAGAAGTTGATGTACAATTCTTTTTCCTTTCGCTACACTTACTAGACACACATCTGATGTAGCAAATTTAGACTGTGATGATTGTCTTTTGCCTTGTTTACTTGAATTGTTGAGGCAGACGCAGGTGTTTATACTTCCCTAGCTGATGTATTTCTGTGGGGGCAAAATGTTTACATGCATTTCATGTCAAACTCAATCCTCTCAGGCACCTTTGTGATATAATCTTGTAGGCGTCGGGAAGGTAGCAGTTGACGTTCTCCATTTGGAATGGGTCGGCGTCGCAGATCTTGTCATCAGTCCGCCCGTAGTTGGCCGTCTCGATCATGATGACGTCGCTGCCAGGGCACCGTAGGTCGATGGCGTAGCCCTCGCATGAGAGTTCCCGTCGAACCAGGCCAAAGGGCAGTGCGGCGCGGCTAAACCCTGAGAAGAAACATGATCCAAAATTATGTACAATCTTGGCATTTAGTGTTGTTGGGTCCTTGAAGGCAATGCGGGCATTAGAAAAAAAATAATTGTTGGCTAAAAGATCAAGATGTAAGTCACTTAGGGATGTGACCGAAAATTTGGCGCTGAAAACCATCTGCCGAAAATAGCTAAAAATGCATTATCGGTTTTCGATTTTGAAGACCGAAAGTTACCACCGAATAGTGTGAAGAACCTTATTCCTCTTGTGATGACGTAATCAAAACACGGCGAGAAGCAACACCCTAGCCAATGCTGCCGTGAGTACTTTGGAGTTTAATCAAGCGAACAGCATAAAAATAAAGTAGAATTTAAATGCATTCATGAGTATTTGCTGTGCTTTTATACAATCGAATTATGGCACGACCACTTCCTCTTTGTGTCACATTTTTTTCCCGCGACTTCCACAATGCGTTTGCCAGTTGCCGTTTAATCTGGCTGGCAGCGACTTCGCTTGGCTTCGAACTCAGCCCACTCGCCTGGCTCTTCATTGATTCCACTTCTTGCACAAGAAAACTAATTATTATTAACACCTAAGCCTCTTTCGGCCGAATTTGCATGCGTTTGATGTTGCCTTTATATTTCAAAGAAAAAACTGTTCATAATGGCCAGGTTGGGTCCCTTTTCTTCAGGACACCATAACCTTCATGTCTGAACTGTTGTTTTCTTCACTGACCAATTGTAATCAAGATTTTGGACCCAAAACGACAAAAAAAATCCCAAATCTTTTGTCAAAATTTGTAATGTTGCTGTCCTATTGACAACCAAATATGCTCGACCAACCGTTTTGAAGCTTGATAATATTTATTCAACTAGATAAACATTCAACAGAAAAAAATAAGACTGAAAAGTTTTATGTTTGAAAATTCAACACAAACAGCAGGTATGGTCAAAGGCGCTTTTGGCCTTTACACATACTATGCTCAAACCAGGTTATATACAGTGCAAAATAGTGAAAGAATATATATATATATATATATATATATATATATATATACATATATATCATCTAACACACAAAAGGTTTGGAGGATATCCCTTTGTGAGGTTAGGTATTGTACCCATCACTTTATCAAAAGTATATACTTGCAATCAAGCTTCTCCAACGGACACATCTATTTATAAATTGAAAAGATATATACTGTATATAGTTAAGAAAAAAATATATATATATAACAACTAAAAAAAAGTATTTTCAAAAATATTGACAATAAACTAGTTCAGTTTTATTTTTTCAGGCATGCTACTCAAGTTTCCTCTTGAACAGGACATAGAGCTATTTCACACAGCCCACTCTTTCGCCATTTGCGCGCTGCTGTAACTTCTCACTCGCCGAGACGCTGACTCATTTGAAGAAAACAACGACCAATCCGGCTTATCCTCATCCTTGAGTTGATGAAATAATGCATTAGCTTGCGTTAAATTTAGTTTCTGATTCATTCCGCACGTTTCAAAGTCATTCACTCAATCCAACCGGCCATCGCTCATTACCTCACCTCCCTCTCTTTAGATGGTGCCTTGCTCCGTAATATATTAAAAGTTTTCGGATGATGTCCATCCTTTGTGAACTCATATTGGCTCCTGGGCTATGTAGTCTTTCGTGGTACTTTCGGTTTTGAAAAAGGACAAGAAATGCTGGAAATATGGACATAAACACATGGTCATTGCAGCGTTTGAATGCTTTTTTTTTTTTTATGAAGGCAATAAAACTATAAAACTCAAATGACATCATCTCCCACTTTACTTGGTCAGTGGACCTCAACTTTCGCACTTTCATATGAGACCAACCAGCGGCACGTGGGTGACGTAGTTACAGCGTGACGAGGCTTCAAAGATGATATGTGTGAAAATTTTGCCGCCGACATGTTCGGTGTTAAAGAGTTAAGGAGTAAGAGATATTGTAATACTTGTAAAGACCTTTACAAATTTTGGCGAGAACAGAGTAATTTTTGTTGTTGATGTGAACTACAGTTCCACACAAACGGACATCGAGATTTCGTTTATATTAGCAATTTTAGGCATTCAACCTATTGTTCGAGTGTTCTAAACTTGCAAGAAAGCATATTTATCAAGGTTTCATCGGCTGTGACATGTGTGTCTCCGTCCACCTAAGAGAATGCTATGATGACAGCAGCACCTCTGCTATAGGATGCGTTCAGATTTTTCCACAAAACGCCCACTGCAGCCGAGAATGCACCCAAGTGTTTCCAAGTTTTCGGTTTCTGGCAAGAATTTTACTTTTGGTACATCCATTAAGTCACTGGAGGGTAAACCTCACAAAATGTTGAGTAAATAGAGGGTGTCTCAAGATGACCTCATTCGATCGCCAACTCTGGACTTCAAGTGTAAAGGGTTTGTTTTCTGTGCAATGCAAGATAGAGAGAAGAGTAAAAAACATGGAGACCAGAGTGTAAGATCCTCATTATTTCACAGGGTGGTCAAATAAAAGTGGAGTCCACACAAGACAAAAATCCATACATGGAATTGAAGGTGTGAGTGTGGCCAAGTAAGTATGCTAAGCGGGGGAGAAAATGAGCTTTTTCATTGCAAAAATGACCCTCCTTCCAGGACATTAGAGTGAAATAGGCTATTACGGAGTATTCTCTTGTCTGAATAATAAAACACAATTTCACAAAGAGAGGGTGGCCTTTGCAGAGAAAGAAGAAAGATGCCAGAAAAAAAAGGAATAGATAATCTATTATCTGGGGTTGAAATGATTCAAAGTTTTTAAAAAATGCAGCTGTCTGCAACTCTGAGAAGAAGAAAAAAACAATTAGGTAGCGTCTAAGTAGAACATGTAAATGTGTTCCATTTACGGAGTGCATGCAGAGAGCTGCGTGAACTGTCAATAATCGCCGCTGTTCACTGCAATCGTAAGCTCCCGAGGGGGCAGCCGGCGTCGGTATTTTCTCTCTCTCCTAATTAGCCTTTCCTTCAGTCTGCTACCTTTAGCGAAGCCCCATTGGCTAACCGGAGCTTTGTCACGCAGCAACACTTACCACCCCGGGTTCATTTTGCCCCCTCACTCTAATTACCCTCACGCGTTTGACAGCCGCAGCCCAACACAATTAGAGTTGCTGAAACGCTCAAAGTTTTCAAGTGACTCCGGCTTGCAATTCCCTCTAAAAATGCCAGACGCTTTTCCGTCTGTCGCCGTAATAAACACAGACGGCTGCTAAACGTACACGGTGGAGAATATACAGATCAAGTTGTAGCGATGACGAAGAAGACTGCACATGTTCATCATGGAAGAAGGCCAACATTTCTTGAAAATGACAAAAACGCAAGTAGATTCGATCTTTTGCTGTTTAACACCTCATGAAGAAACATCTTGGTTCATACTCGAGTTAACTGCTGAGCTGACTCTATAGCCATCATAAACAACAGCTTCTAGAGAGGATTTGCACCAAAGATTGTGCTCGAAAAGGTGCAAACCTAAAGCAGTAGTGGAATGGTCGGATGCTGGGGAATATACAGGTTCATTTTGGCCAATCAAAATAGCGCATCCAACTGGCTAAAAGCTCAGTCTCATTGCTTCATTTGGATGCGATCACCTGGGTCGACACCACATGACTACTGGTTTCTATTTAGGGCTGTTTTTGTTTTCAAGTTTGTTTATTTTCTGTTTGGATTAGGCATGTGCCGGTATGAGATTTTGACGGTATGATAACCTTAAGCAACCGTGGTTTCACGGTATCATGGTATTGCAATTATAACTCTGAAATGTGTTGTTTTGAGATGTATGGGTTAAAAACAAAATCCGTTGAACAGGATTGTTTAATTTTTCACAAAATATTTGCAAATTGGAACATCGGCATCAATATAACGTTAAATAAAGAAAATAACAAAAAAAATGCATAACAAATATTTTAAATAAAATTTAAATGAATAGAATGTATAAACTAAAACAACAGCCACAGCTCAAGTTGCTAAACATTAGAACAAAAATAATTATTTTCCATAAAAAAGTAATAACACTTTTAAATAAAAGTGAAAAAAAAAAAATAGAAATTATATCAGGCACTTCACTGACTTTAAAACTTCATCTCAACATTTTGACAAACTTTCAATTTCAACATATTCCTCTCTCAGTCCAAGTTATGATGCAGGAATATGAGTATGTTCACCTCTTCTGGGATAATATACCAATACTACTATTAAAATTAATTACTTGAATATTAATGGAGAGCGAGAGTAAGAGACGGAGCGCGTGTGTATGACTAGTATCATTATTTACACATTATACTCACAGACACCCCCCACACACCCTCTCTCAAAACAGAAAGTCGCCCGAGACAAAAAACACCACAGGCTGGATTATGAACATTTTATTTTGAACAGATGTTTACAATTGTGGAAGAATGGTCACTTTAATGTGAAATCATGTTGGATGTGTTGCCTGCACGTTGGCTGTCCTTCCTCACCTAAGACGCGGCCGTCTAGCTTTTTGGTAGCCGAAATCCTAATACCATACTAGCGACTGTCTTTTTTAAGGGGTGAAAAAGCTCAGGTGTAGTTTTGACAGCAACAGTGTGTCACCGACACACAGGAATTAGCAAAAACCGGAGGGGGAGAGGTAAGCGCTGCCGCTCCAAGCCATTTCTGGCCACTTTTTTGGGACATAAAAAATAGGTAATACTGTATTACGACGGTATGACGGGAAATTTTTGTGGTTTTGAAACTGTGACATTTTCATACCACGGTAAACCTTGAAACCGGTAACTGCCACATGCCTAGTTTGGATTCCTGGCTGTGTTCAAGTCAGGGCGAACAACTGTAGCGCTGCTATTTGTTTTTTGCAGCATCAGTCTATCGGACACAAGCTTATTACTCAACATTAGGTTGCTCCATGAAGCAAAGTAAATACTAAGGGTGTAACAGTATATGTAATAGTATTGAACCGTTTCGGTACGTGGTGCTCCGTTCGGAACGGACACGTACCGAACGAGTTTCTGACGTAATATAACCCTTACTTTTCGAGGCTGTGAGTCGATCAGGTTACAGTTTCTTTGTGTACATTTACCCCATCTTCTGTACTATAATGAGGACCAACACAGTAGGACAGTATAACCCAGAAACGTCAACGGCGCGACAACGTGGCCGCCGGGACAACGCAGTGAAACGCGGGCGCAGACCCGGCTGCAGAAAGAAATTACAGGGGGGGCATTACATTTTTTTGGGGGGGCACACTACTTCAATGTAAATTTAGCCGTAACAGTGGCGTTTTTACCCGTTATATTTTCTGATGATAGTGTCAGTCAGTGAAACTGCAGGAGGTGGCAGCGCTATCCCTTCATGTTGACTTTCGGCCGCGTCTTTGTCATGGCTTGAGTTCGTCTTTAGTTTCTTGAAAAAAAAAACACGGATGTCCATTCCAATTTGAATTAGCAACGGAGGAGCCGTTCAATCGCCATTTCTGTAACCGGAGCAATCCCTGTCCAATCGCAGTACACAATAGCAGGTGTTGTGCCGAAAAATAGCCGCCCCGCGTGAAATGTCCCCCCTGACGGGAACGCTTATTTATAACGCTTTATTGAGGTGAAAACATCAAATGTTTTCATGGACTCGTTACAGTAATGGATTTACGACTGTAAAATCACTTTTAAATAAATAAATTAGACAAAATACTAGTACTTTATTTTACAAACAAATTGTGGACTGGGCCACATAACCATCTTTGAACAGAAATGTATTAGTCAACAGGTTTTCACGACCATATCTCAATGACAATCACACAGTTATGACATTTAGTTCAAGCAGAGTAAAATAATACATATATTCACGGTATAAGAAAATCGTTTCCATGTCCATCGATTGGTAAGAAAAAGCTGTACGAGTGACGTGTGGGCGCTCAACAATAAAATAAATAAATCAAATAAACGCTCAATAAAGCGTTATAAATAAGCGTTCCCGTCAGAGGGGGACGGGCGGCTATTTTTCGGCACAGCACCGGCTACTCAGCCCGCCCCCCTTATCTGTGATTGGTTAGAAATTGCCTACATTCGCTGCTGTGATTGTGACGACAGATCAAGATAGGATGACTAGAGCAGTGTTTTTCAACCTTTTCTGAGTCACGGGACGTTTTTACGTTGGAAAAAATCTCGCGGCACACCACACCAAAATGTTCCAAAATTACTTTCTGTATAGTATATTTAATTATAAAACAATTTCTCAGTATTTATACTTACTCAGTGTGAAACGTTGAGCAATTAGGTTTGAAAAACTATCAGACAGGGGACTTGAGCAATGCATTTAAGCACACACACACACAGACAGGTAGTATTAACGTCTCTGCCACAGTTTGGGACTTTTGGGATTTAGCATCAAAGTAACTGGCTTTCAGGGCGTTCTTATTTACCTTTGTAGTTTTCCTCAAAAAAGTTGCCCATTTCTCTGTGTTTTCACGAAGGCGTACAAAATAATCCATCGACTTGTTCTGAAGCGACGGGGGTTCATTTGGAGATGAGTTTAAGCTTGTATGGCGCCATGGCGCTAGATAGCCGCTCGTGTCGCGTTCAAGAACTGCTCGGATTTCTAGGTATCTCCCACCTAGCTGTCTTCGATAATGTGTTGGAATAAAACAAAGAGGGAGGATTAACGGTCGTCACATATGGATAAAATGGAAACGACACTTTTGTATATATCGACACTTGACGAGTCAAATAATGAACAGTAGAAGTGCTGGGGTCCACATTGTTACGGAGAGCAAGGTGGCTGACGGCTAGAAATCCGAGCAGTTCTTGAACGCAACACGACTCATCTGCACACAACTGAGAACTTTTCCCACATTCCTTCCTTCCTTCCTACTGCAACTTTACCCGACGATGTTAAAAAAAAGCGACATTGGATAATTTCTCGCGGCGGCGGCACAATCGATTGAAAAACACTGGAATATAGGGTTCATTCTCCCCGTGTGTGTGTGTGTTTTTGTGGAAGATTTAAAATAAAAAATTTAAAAAATTACACCGTACAGTTTAATCGAGCTAGGGCGGGCACAGCCGTCCCTCGAGGCGGGCACGGCCCCCTAATGCCCGCCCATGCCGCCGGGTCTGCGCGGGCGTTGGAGTCAATCAGCCAATGCACACCAGTCGCAGTGCGGCCACGTGTTAGATGCGTCCCAGAAGCGGCTCAACGCAACGCACGCGAAAAGAACGGCAGAGTTTATTATTTGAAGCGAGACGCGGCCCTCCTGCGTCAATACTACTACTGGTAGCTAGGATTGGGCCGAAAGTCACTCGTGTAAAAATACGGTGGATCCAATCGATTTTCTTACTAATATGCAATCGTAACCTACTTTTTGAGTCCATCAGATCTCTTGAGTGGTAGATCGGGAACCAGTTGACTTGTCTTTGTTGATTTACTGCTGTCTTCTCTGCTATAATAATAACCAACATGGCCCCGTGTTCAATACAAAACCCTCCTACCACAAAAAAACAAGTACGAACTAATATTCACATAGGAACTAAAGTTATACAACATAAAATATATAATATAAATGAATACTGCATCACATTTGTAAAATAATAAACACATAATAAAATAAATAACAGCCCAGTGAAATAAAATATATTGAAATGAGCGAAAACACCTGTAATTAAATAATAAGAATAATACACATATCCTGCTTACACAATTAAATTTATCAATTTCTGTGTGGCGCTTTAACTTGAGAAAATCCACCATTAAAGCTTTTGAAAACCGTTCATGAGAAAAAAAATGTTTCATTGAGGCATTCATTTGTAAAATACATGTTAAAATCTTTGTCATTGGGATTGCTTTTCTCTTTAGCACAGGACTTTTTTCTTCTTTCTTTCAGAAAGAAAGCTGACCAATACGCGGGGTCTGAAAGGCAAATTATTGTTGGATTATCTTTAAATACACGCTACTTTTTGAGCAGAATTCTAGCTTTGTATAGGTTAATGTTCCTATTGTTGAAAGCACAAAGGTGTGTAATAAACAACTAGCACATTTATATTTTGCATTTTGTTTTCTTACTGTACCGAAAATGAACCGAACCGTGACCTCAAAACCGAGGTACGTACCGAACCGAGATTTTTGTGTACTGTTACACCCCTAGTAAATACTGTACCAAGCATTGCTTTGTAACTCTCCCAAATTTGTATATTGCAAAAGATGATGACTTTTCGTTATTTGGGGATGGTAACTTAAAGGGTATGAAAACGCAAAGGGGGTGTGAGACATCAATAGAACCGTTATGTGCCAAGATAACAAATATTGATAAAGTTAACAAAAAAATCAATCACATTAATTAGCAATTATCGAAAATAAATCGAAAATGACGAACATTTCCGAAAGTGATCCGGAAACAGCCGAATGGGGCGGAGACGTCATAACAAGGAAACAAAAGGTCGAGGCAGGTGCCATCGTTGTTTATCGACGAGAGAGTTGCGTTCGTGTTTTATCAAAAAATCGCTAAAATGGTTCAAACCTGTCATGCTATGTGGCTTACAAATAGCCATTTGTCGCAATGTAGTACCCATGAGTTCCAGAACGCGAGAAAAAGAGCTGGATTACGCAGACAATGAGTAAAGTTCGTCAGTGCTAAGAGGGCTATTTTGCAATTTTACAGGCTTTTGTTTGGGCTCAAATTGATAACCCAAAACACCAAAGAAAGGTTCATAACTATCCTCGTCAATATTAGAAGAATGTTCGTTTCGTCGGATTCTTCGCTGCAAACAGAAACAAAATTGTCCGCCATCATCGCCTCCATTCAGTACTAAGCACTGAGCCGGCTGTTTCCCTATAGTGACGTCACGCACACAATATGCTAGATTTCCGGCATCTCGGGGGCGGGTCCTTTTAGCTTGACAATCGACCTAATTTCTATCATTTTCTTGGTGTTGCGATGTGTGTAATTACACGAAGTGGCATGATATGAATTCAAAAGGCATGCGTTGATGGATAAATGATGGAATATTAGCATTTCCCCAGGTGTTGTCATACCCTGTAAAGACAAGTTTGCTTCGAGCAATTTGGTTGTATTTCTCAATAATCACCTTTTTAGGTTGCTTTACATTTTTCGTTGACATCACTTGTACTAGTCTACCAACAACAGCGACAAATCAAGCCCTTGCATTTAACCAATGGCTGCTTCTTAAAAATAACATGATGTGTGTCAAGGCCAGTAGATTCTGCTTAACTCCGCTGTTTATCACCTCATTAGGAGACGTCAGTAGAGCCGAACAGTACGTGGAGAGCTGCAGGGTCACTCCATCTATCCCAATAACAACCACAATTACCCGAAGCGTCCGCAGAACCCGGGCGGGATGGCGGCTGATAAAACACAGAGTGGAGTCAGCGGCTTAACCGCCAAGACTAATGATCATCGCGCCTGCCATTCCTCACGGAGGGAGTGACGGGTTTATCACAGCATCCAGGGAAGGAATGCATTTCACAGGGTATTAAAATTCGAAAGGGAATCCGTCGCACGAGGGAACGTACGTCATCTGCCTTTGTGACCTCTTTTCTCAGGCCTGTCCACTCACGATTCGACACATCTATCAGAGAACTAAGGCAAGATGGCACGGCTATCGTCAACAGAGGTCCAGCTATTGATTATCTCAGTGTCTCGCTGGCCCCTCCTCACTTGTGTGAATCATTCTGGTCAGAGGCTAACGCTGGATCAGATAAGGGGAGGGTACTCGCCGTCTAAAGGACAAATTGATTCTCCCTCATCTGTACTTCAATAATGACTTTCTTGTTGACCTGTACTGAAAAGTGTAGTGTGACAAACATGGCATAAAAATATGTTGCATGCTTGAGAATAATTCCATAACCTTCGACTCTTTTTCACTTTCAAGGGCAGTGAAAAAGCTCAACACTATAAAATATTGGTTTGACATGCACCTGAACCTACATCCTTGCCACGCTTATTTACTAGCTTGGTGTGCTGCGGCAGATAAAATTTCAACTTGTTGATCCAAAAATAAATTATGTACCATTAACAATGTAACTAACCTATCTACTAAGTGACATATCGTGACAAGCAGAACAATGAAGATATTCACTGCCGTGGATGTTTGTATTTTAAAACTTAATTCAAACATATACTGCCACTGACAAACATTTTTGGGGCGCAGTCAACGAATAGCTAGCTATAAGTTCTTGTCTGTGAAACTGTAGCTTTGGAAAACGTTTAGTGACAAACAGAAGCCAACAGATGGCCGTCTTACATCATTCAGAATTTTGAATTGACGACTAATATTAGGAACCAGGGCTGCGGCTATCGATTATTTTAGTAGTCGATTAATCGATGAACTAGTTAGTTCGAATAATCGAGTGATCGGATAAGGAACATAGAAAATTAAAATACCTGAGCTGAGCCTCAAACGGTATAAAAAATACATATAAATGATGATCTAAGTACAACAAAAGAACAATTGGCTAACTTACATAGCAAAAGTCCCCTAGCTTAAAGGCTATAAAATGCTAACTTTTTTTTCCACAAAACTCTTAACAAATGGTTCAAACACATACTTCCACAAGAAAACAGCTAAATATACCAATAAATTAAATTACGAATGCATTAAAAAAACATTAGCTCCAACAAAAACTTAGCTTATGTTTGACTTAACAGGGAGTAGCCATGTGAAATGAGTTATGTCATGTTCACTGCCACCACTAGACAGCAGTGTATCCACCCAAATCAATAAAACTACATGCAAACACTTTCAAAACAAACCATTACAACGCTGCTTTAATTAAACGATTATTGGAAGCAGCAAAATTTAATTGAATCTTTTTCTAATCAAATTACTCGAGTTAATCGATTAATTGTTGCAGCAGTATCAGGAGCCTTAGCTTATGGGGGAAAGAAACAACATGTTGGAAACCGGAAGAGTTTAAGCACCTCACATTCGAATATGTACTGCATAAATGTAGTATCTCGTGACAGTTTTAAAAAAAGTGTTTTGCGAGAGACATATAGTATATTTTGAATAATATTCTGAATGTAAGTTTTTGTACGCATACTTTGAGGATTCGTAAAGCAAATATTAGCAATAAAGTCACATTAAAGTAACATTTCTTCACTTTTTAGTCAGAAAATACTGTTTCATATAAACCGGACCTATGTTGATTACTAAAGCTCGAAACAAATGTCCAAAAAATTAAAGAGTCTCTGTTGGAATTATTGTGCATACAGTTAACATTTATGCTTTCCTTATTATAATCCCTAAATGCCCCCAAATCAACAGAAGGTGACTCCAAACCACCCCCAAAACAACTGAGCGGATCTTCGGTCTGTATCTATCACAGCAAAGCTCCGATTGCAATTTCTCCAAAAATTGCATTTTCTAGTTATAGTTGGTCACCAGACATGATTCCTTCTGTCTAGTCAGCCCGCCCCCAAAGTCTCCTCTATCTTTTGGTAGTGATTCTTGACATCGTGTGCATCATAAAAGGTCAAAAGGCTATAAAACAGCTGGCAGTATAGTACCCCTTGTTGACGTTCCTACAATACAAAACAGGTTGAGATTTCACACTGAGTAAATACATTTGTGAGGAAATTGAGATCATTATTTCAGTGTATTCAGTTTAAGCTTGAAAAGCACTGGCTTGATTTAGCCGCCCTTGTGCATTCATTCGAACAAATAAATCCACTCCATTTCCTACCTTAGTTCACACAAACACATTCATGACTGGATCTGTTGCTTACCAAAGCAGTCAAAGATTTTGATGCACATCTTGAAATCTTACATTTGTCCTTCGGCATTTGTAAACGATTATCTATCGAGCTTTCAGCTAAGAATTTTCACCTTGGCAGTTATTCCAGTTTTTTTTAAGTAACAGTTCTCGAGCTCATGCAGTGTGTCTGTGTTCCAGTTCAATAAGACTTTTAAAAAGGTGGACAAGATGATGCGTGCAAAATTGCAGCATCTCGGCAACGTATGAAACACCTTTCAGCTGGCGTTTTGTTTGACTGTTCGAGTTGGAGATGCTAGATGATGAAGGTCAAAAGCTTTAAGGAGAAACGCTATCAAGATGACTGCGGGGGCTAAAAATCCATAGCGTAATCCCTTTGAGTGTAGGTGGAAAAATGAAAGTAAAATGGTTGGTCAATCTTTATCTGTATCCCAGATTAACATGAATTTACACAATCAGTGAGGGAATTGAATACTGCTTCATACAGAGCATTTTGTCTAATCTCCATAGCAACTACTTTGCCTTGGCCATAATTGGCTGTGATCCCTATTCGCGGCCCTGTTGACATGAAGCCTTATCACGCATTCTGGTCAGTGAGTGACTGTGAGCAAAGTAGCTTTTCAAATTCCTCCCTCTGACCTGCCTGCTAAGCCTTCTATTGAGCTCGACAGAGAGCCAAGGCAGGCCTAGGAAAGCTCCTCAATATGTTGTTTTCCCCACTACTTCTTCAGTTGACACACTATAATTCACAGCTGAAAATCCCTGCTTCGAATACATATTTTGTTTTCGATCAACACCCTTGAAATTGGCAATGGCAAGGCAGCTCAGACTGGCTCATCTGAAACATCCCGCATACACCGTGGGGCGTTTAAAACCCCCGAAAGTGAAAATGAAAAGATAACGAATGTCGAAATATTGCCATTTGGCCAGTGTGGTCGCCAGACCGTGAAGCAAATCTGGAAGTTCATCGTAGTTATAGTCATCACCGACCTTTTAAACCTAACTGCCTTAGGATATAAAATAATAGCGGAAGAGTGGAATTTGAAGAACAAGAAAAAAAAGTGGGACAGTTTTTGGAAGTTAGACAGACAGACGAGGACTGACACAGACGGAGCGCAGAGGCGTTGCTTGACGCTTGTCATCCCCTATTAAGCTTCCTTTGATTGGCCTTTGTGGTCTTGGAAACGGCAAACAGCTGCATGCAAATGGGTCCCGTTTCCCCCCGTGTCTGGCCCCCATTGTTCCTTTGACGGAGACACTCTCTTTGCAGGCATAAAGGAGGGTGTAGCCTTTAGTCAAATAAGAGCGTCCCCACCGCGGCCACAGCGGGGGCACTTGAAGATTGTTTGTCTTTTTATGTTGTTTGCTTCACAATAATACTGGGAGCCCAAGAGGAGATCTGAGAGTCAAGCTTGGCCTCCAACGGCCCGGGAATGCCTCCATAATCCCATATCCGGAGTGGTCAGAGAGTATTTTTTTTCTTTTAGAATGGAGTTTCCCAAAGGGAATTTGAAAAGTAGGACAAACATGATTGAATTCTTATGAGATAGGAGAATAAAGCGGCGAAGCTGATTTGTGCGGCTATACCTCAAAACACGAACACATTCTACTTCCTGGATATTAGTATAAATTCTATAAAAAACTTCATTAATTTACAAATAGCAAACATATGATGGCTCACCAGACAACAGTAAGATCGAGAAGCTACAATGATGCCATCGGGTATCAAAACTAAATTTTTCCCTTGCTATTTTGAAAATTCAAAACATATGGGGGTTTTAATATTAATTTTGGGTTTCAGGTTCAGTGGGTAAAATAAAATCCTAACACATCAAAAACAAACTACTTATGCGTAAATGAGCAGAAACACTTTTGGCGAAATATCAAATGAAATGTCAACAGTTTATGTCTTTTCTGTCTTTTTGGGGAAATAAATATTGCGTGTGAGTACAGCAGTAAAATTATAAATTGCGTATTATGCTGGAAAAAATACAATAATAAAAGCATTTATATTGTCGTTTTTTAAACAACGCTCACCATGGCGTATGCTAGAACTGTATTTGGTGCACTGTGTCCACACACTTGTTACAATTTTTGTCTCTGACCTAATGTGTTATTTACCTGAGAAACAGCTATCATCAAAACGTATGAGGTAGTGCTTCTACTCGGGTTTATTTTTCTAAATTTTCTGCTGTTTTTTTTTTTTAACAATGAAACAAGAATCAGATAATCTCAGAACATTTACTACTGAGAGAAGATTTGAACAATATTAAATGAACCAAGGTCTTCATCAGTTTTTAAAAAAGTTAATTTAATTAGCAATTTGATGTCAGTTCATACCTGTTGCTCGTCTACAATGTACTGTAATTTTTGGACTATAAGGTTAACCTGACTATAAACCACACCCACCAAATGTTACAGGAAACCTGTCTTTGTTCATATCCAAGACACACTAGACCAGGGGTGTCCAAACTTTTTGCAAAGGGGGCCAGATTTGGCGTGGTAAAAATGTGGGGGGCCGACCTTGACTGACGTCCTTTACGTAGAACAATATATTTAAGCAAAATTTAGCAAGCCATTCAGTGTGTCACATTTGCTTTATTTTTTTAATGAATAATTTCAACAATCTCGCAACTAGCCTTTGCGGCGTTGTCTTTTGACTCTCGGGCTCTTGCGAAATACTACTGCTGTGAAATTAAACTGGCTTCAAGTTGCTTCAATTTCTCGCGTCGTATCTTCCCTGTAATCTTGTCGTACATGTCAGCGTGTCTTGTTTGGTAATATCGCCTCACATTGAAATCTTTAAAAACAGCAACTGTCTCTTTGCAAATGAGGCAAGACATAGTTGTTGCATATTTTAGTGAAGAAATAGTCCAATTTCCACCAATCCTTGAAGCGTCAGCCGTCACAGTCAACTTTTTTTAGTTGATTGTTGCCATTTTAGAAAATTGGAAGTAGAGGGTCACACGGAGTAATGTTGCTTAGCCCTTAAATACCTGCAACATGAACCAATTATCAGAGCATCCCCAAATTTGAAAAATAAGGTCTTAATGAAACCTTTTTTTCAAATTTGTGAAAAGTCAAAATGAATATGTGTAATAAGCGCTCTAATATCTATAACCCATGCTAAATCATGTTTTTTTCTCATGGAACCTGCAGATGCATGTGTCGACTTGCATCCATCATTTTTTTTTTTTCCCCAAAAAGAAATGTCAAAATTATGAATTACTCTGAAAATCATGAAATTTTATATGTATCAAATGCGATACATTTGGCAATAAAGGGTTAAACTGCTGCTGCCTTTTAGTGGGTAAATGAGGAGCAGCATTTCGTGTGTAAGCTACTTCATATGCTGGTTGCAGTACTGCTGACCAATTTATTAAGTCTGTGTGCGGGCCAGATGTTATTGATTTTATGAAGGAGGCTGGAGGCCGAATGAAATTTGACCACGGGCCGCATTTGGCCCCCGGGCCGGACTTTGGACATGTCTGCACTAGACACACTAAGTCACAGGTGTTAACATTGCATTATGTAAAAAAAAATGTCTGGACTACAGGTTACAGCAGGGGTGTCAAAACTATTCCACAGAAACTTCATTGCTAAAACTTTTTGTACTTGATCGGTAGGAACTAAAAAACAGGACCCACAGCGACCCTTGAGGACCGGTTTGTACAAGAAGGTGGGTGGGGGCTCTAGTCCGAAAATGACGATAATAACCATCATACATGATGTAACACTCTCGTTAGTTAATAAATGAGTATAATATGGCAGCTAAAAAGCCATCAAGTGACAAAAGGTTTGTTGGAGAATCCTGTCATCTGAACAAAATCAGGAAGTAGCTAACTTAACCAGTTATATGGCTTCACCTCATTCATGGGAAACAAAAGTTCGTCCAAAACACGATGTTAAACCTCGCAATAGGTGCACAAAAAGAATCAACTTTCCAGGTCCGGGCAATGCAAATCTTAATGGATACAAATACACGAAAAAAATACATGTCTTCACTTGACATATGCCGATTACCGGTTTCAAGGTATACCGTGGTATGAAAACGTCAAGGTTTCAAAACCACAAAACTTCCGTCATACCGTCCCTAAGGTCTTAGCTATTTTTTATTTCCCAAAAATGCATGGAGAAATCCCTCGGTTGAAGCTGCAAGGCTCAACCCTCCCCCCACCGGTTGTTGCTCAGTGTCAGTGAGTCAGCTGTGCTACACTTTTGAACTTTTTTCCCCCATTGAAAAAAAACAAAATCGCTGTTAAGGGAATACTTCGGCTACAGAAAAGTTACAGACGGCCGCGACTTAGAGGAGGAGGCCCAACCAACATGTAAAACATGTTTGCGGAGGGTGGCTGCCAAGGAGGCAATACCTCCAACATGATTTCGCATTCATACAAATTTAAGGTTGGTAAACACTATGATGATGGCTTCCCACCAGCTACGGGAGTTAGCTTCAGCGTGTTTAGTGTGTCTAGCGGTGGTAAAACGTAGAGGCGTGCGAAATTTCCGAATCTTGGATTATTCGCGATTCAGTCGTGGAAGATTCGAAAACAATTCACAAACATCCAAATTCCGATTATCGAAATATGGCAAATAAAGCGGAACTAAAACACAGTAGAGCGGTCTTCGGGACGCAGTGAGGAACGCACCGACAACTTATGCCGCAAGATAAAAAATACCTGACTGTGGCCGACAGCCGCTTCAAACAACACCCACATGTCTACAAACTAGGTCGACATAATACTACAGTAGATATCCCATGTATCTAAAACTAGATGCAAAATGAAGGACTCGGCGGCGTTAGCACAAGTATGAAGAACTAGATGCAAAATGACAAACTTGCCAGCGTTAGTAAACAGCCACCATCTTAAAGCAGTAGACTTCTGGCTGTTGTAGCGAACCTTCCGAGCAAACGCCATAATTATTTATCTAAAATACTCTGAAATCGGCAAATCCTTGACTTGAATCTATCTTTAAATGATGAAACAATTTAAAAACTTTTACATGTCGAAGGGAAATTATGGAATAAGGGAAGCAATTTTAACAACTTTAACTGTTGATTCACAACATTAAATTAATTGAATGTAGTTTAAAGAGCATATGACACCAGAAAAAAAGTCTTAAATGGCATTATTATGTGAATTAGAATCATATTTTGAGACGATTCGACTATATACAACAATTTAGCAAAGCGCAGATGACGAGAAATTAGTCTTTTAATCTGCCGGTTAGCCACGCCTACCATTATAGGGCTTTAGCGTCCCCAACAGGTGGATGACGTCAGCGGTAGACTGGGCTCATCGGTTTTACTATTCAGCCCATTGAGGGGGAATTGTTCAGAACAAGGAAAACGCGACGAAGAGAGCCGCAAAATGTAATTGTTTCAGTCTCTCTACTCCCAATATTTTTACAGGATATTCTTTTTATCCAAGTATTTTTCCCCAATGGCTATATAAATGGCTTGAGAAGGACCAGTCAGCCCGTCGAGGGGGAACTATTCACAATGAGGAAAACGCGACGAAGAGAGCGGCAAAATGTCATTGTTTCTGTCTCTTTACTTCAATATTTTTACAGGATATTCTTTTTACCCAAGTACTTTCCCCAATTGCTAAATAAATGGCATGGTCATGACAAATAACAATCTTGTGCTAAATGGAATATAAAATAATAAAAATCCATTTATTCAAGACGACATGGCAAAATTACTCCATAATGGTCAAAACAGTCGACTTCACCTTTACTGTCACACCTCCCGAACGATATTTTATGACACCTAAATCGGACATATGTAATTTCCCTTCCCCGGCTTCAGAGAATGTAAACAGACCAGAAGGAGTGACAGCTAGCCGACATGCTAACCCGAACCGAGGGACATTTCAAAGTCTTCGAAGTGGAAAATCACACATAACTAGCCTGGATTATTTGACATGACGACCCGGTTGTCGAGTTTCTTTGCGGATCGGCAAACCGCCCGGCGGAGAGCAATTTACAGTTCGTTCCCTGGAGGAGGGTGGCTGGAGTTGTTGTGCAGCTAACGTGCTAACAGCTAACTGCTAATGAACATGAGGATAGCTTTTTACATGCCTATCAATGATCAAACGTAAGTAGTCCTTTATTTAAAGGAATTTTATAGTGTTTACTTTGTAATCACTGTATTCGTATTTGACATAATACAAAACAAGATGTTTACTCACTTCCTTGTAAGTCCAATGGTCCCACAGTAAA
Organism: Corythoichthys intestinalis; assembly: GCF_030265065.1. NCBI lineage: Eukaryota > Metazoa > Chordata > Actinopteri > Syngnathiformes > Syngnathidae > Corythoichthys > Corythoichthys intestinalis. Next base: position 39,874,365 of record NC_080408.1, on the reverse strand, counting down.
TATCCACGGTGAATGGGAACATTTTGAAACTCCAAAAAGGCGCATACGCCTCTCCCGCATACAAAATGATTTTTCTGCAGCCGTTTGGCTGGCGTGATGCAAAAAATAAAAGTATTAATCCGCAAAATCAGCTGAATCCTTCGTCCTCATACACAACAGTACACTGTATAGTGAAGAGAACGTCTTCTACCGTACACGTCACAGCGCCCTCCTCCTCAATGAGAGACCGAAGCCGGAAGTCACTCATTTTCATGGCGCGGGATTCAAAAAACTAAATAAATATAGCGATCGCTTCCACACACATCCAAGCGGTCCATATCATTCAGGGGCATAAAATACCGCGTGTATTATGAAATAAACATGCTTTTTCGTGTCACAGGCACTTTAAAGCTGCTGATACAGAATGGGGACTTGAGTATTGTATTTACTGTTTTGAACTGTTAACTTGACAGTGAAATAGTGGTTTATTTAAGCCTGAGAGGACTTTTGGAATGAATGTACGAAACATTAAATGCAGCTAATAGCTGGGTGGGTTGCATCAATAATCGATTAATAATCGAGTCGTAGCCTCTGTATCGTAATCTAATTGTTAGATGCCCTTTTCTCTCTGGCACCTGTCTGTGTTGAGAAAGTGTGTGTACAATGTAAATATGATACAAGTCATAAACAATAACGAACACACAAACAATAAATAATTCAATTATTTTTCGGTCTGATGGCAATAATGTTGAGCTGTGGCTCACCTAAGGGACTGCATTTATTTTAGTTTGTTTAGAATATATATTTTTTTTTATTTTAACTTAAAATTATACTTATGTTCCAATTTGCTAATATGTTTTCAAAAATAAAAATCCTGTTGAATGGAATTTTACTTTATTTTATAATTTATTTTTTTTAAACCCAGATATCTCAAAGTAACACATTTTAGAGCTGTAATTGCAATACCGTGATATTGTGAAATTTTTGCTTGAGGTTATCATACTGTCAGAATCTCATACCGGCACATGCCAAGTCTTCACTCCAAGCAATAAAGTTCACTAAACGCTCAAGAATCAGCCAAAATGTCAGAAAACCAAAACAGTCCACGGGTTGGAGGCTTGGAGCATGTAGACATCCAGTACTCTTAACACAACCCCACACTACAGGATAACAACTCAGAATAATCTTTTACAGACATTGGCTAATCAGGCTTCTGCTGACTTTGATCCCAAAGGAGTAAATTGACGAATTGTAGCAGAAGTCTCACACGTCACAGTCCAAACAACACACGAAAGCTGCGACTGCTGATACAGTAACCCACGTTTACTAGAAATCTGCCGCCGCTGCCATGCATGAGCGGCCGCCGCATGTGAGTGACGCCCAGTGGCAGGGTGTGAGATGAGCCTGGAGATTTGGGAGGAAAACAACACCTGCTTTTCAAATACCAAAAACACAATATCTCCTATTTCATTTCAGAGTTGACATGCGGCCAAACACTCACGGAATAGTAGTAGACATTTTGCCAGTGTTTTCCATGACACTTAAGTCCATCCGCTCCGGGCCGGTCTTGTTGGGAATTGTTTCTAAAGATGGTGTCAGACAAGACCACAATAGCCGCAGCCACGCCCGCCCTTTCCCAGACGGCTGCTATCAGACACTTTAGATTGCAAGAGAAGGATTCTAAAATAGAAACCTGCTATTTACAAAGCCATCTAGTCCATTTGGGGTTTGATGCGGAGCTGTCTTCTGTGATGTTTACATCGTGACGTAAAGGTTCGCTAATTCAAATGCAGTACAGAAACTGGCATATTGGAACATCTTGTTGAAAGGGAACACATCAGACCATCACTTTGCAGACTATGCTTTTAACTCTTAATTGTATGACAATTGTTCTTTCACTTTTCTTTCAGTTGACCATTGAAAAGTAATTTTAAAAAAGTGGCGTTGTTAGACCTATTTTAGGTAATTTGGTATTGCTTTTATTTAAAAAAAAAAAAAAGAAGAAGAAAAAAAAGGAAAAAAACATTATAAAAATGCTGATAAATTCACTATAAAGTTGCCAGAATATTACTTTGAATAAATAACCATGCAACCTGTCATTATTAACTTAAATATGATCATAAATCTGTCAGTTTCCCCTTACTTCCTATAGTAAGGTAGAGTTCCCCTTTGTGCGTTGCTATCCAATCCATTCCACATCACTGAAAATCCAGTCTGCGTCCCTGTAATATTACTACCTTTTTTTTTCCGCAGTTGGTCTTTGCTCATGTCTTCTTTTGTTGTTTTACAGTCAAAAGCTACATCCCAGCTCTAAAATAACGTTGCTACTTAACTGCTGCTAGCTAGTTAGTCTGAAATGCATTGTGAAGGTCCTAGTAGAGTTAAGTCTGTACTCCTGTTACCACTATCTTTGGGGTGACTTCCTTCTGGAGCATCAGCTGTCTTTCTCACTTTACGAATAGATGGGTACAGGAGCTGAGCTCATTCACGTATGATTATCATCAGTGGATAGTCATAATAATACACTAGTAACAATCACTCGACCTCCTTTATTGACCTGTTGGAGTCAGAGCTGAGGAGCAAAGAGGGCAACAGGGGAGAGACCTCTACTGAAAAAGTGAGTAGGAGACTAATGATTAGAAAGTGGAGAAAGCCAAGATGATGATTATACATAGCATACATACACCCCCACCCCTACACACACATATACAGTACAGGCCAAAGGTTTTGACACACTTTCTCATTCGTGCGTTTTCTTTATTTTCATGACTATTCTCATTGTTAACTCTCACTGAAGGTAATAAAAATATAAATAATCGTGTGGAATGATGTATTTAGCAAAAAAGGTGAAATAACGAAAACCATGTATATCATTCTAGTATCCTCAAAGTAGTTTTTGCACACTCTTTCCATTCTCTTGATGAGCTTTAAGAGGGAGTCACCTCGAATGTTTATTATTTAGTTATTTATTTATTTTACTTCAAAGGTACAGTGGGGAGAACAAGTATTTGATACACTGCCAATGCCCATTGGCAGTGTATTAAATACTTGTTCTCCCCACTGTATGCCTTATCAATGGGGTTGGGAACTTCATTTGTGTTGCATTGAATGAGTTGTGTCCAGACTTTTGGCATGTACAGTTCTGTATGAATGCATTTCTGTAAATATGTCACGTATAATATTTGAATATATGAGCACTTTTGTGTGCCAGTGTTTAAGGCAAATTAGCATGACCCAGATATTACGGAAATTCAAGTAATTAGTAGCATTTTTCAGGGTTTGAATTTCCAGCCATTTTCTTACATATTTGCCCAAAATGTAATCTGTTCGATTTGCAAATATTTTGTAACAAACAATTACTGTGTTGTTAGTGAAAGTCATGGCATTAGCCTCTATGATTTTACATATATATATACAGCCTGACATAGTGGTGGTAGATTAACATCAGAAGACAGCAGTAGTGATGGATGTAGCAATCCCAAGCGATAGCAACATCAGGAAAAAAGATCACGAAAAGCTGGAGAAATATCAAGGGTTAAAGGAAGAGTTGAAGAAAATGTGGGGAGTGAAGGCAACAGTGGTGCCAGTAGTGCTATTAGGGGCAGTAACTCTCAAGCTGGGTGCATGGCTCCAACAGATACCAGGAACAACGTCCGACGTCTCCCTTCAGAAGAGCGCAATCCTAGGGACAGCTAAGATCCTGCGCAGAACCCTCAAGCTCCCAGGCCTCTGGTAGAGGTCCCGAGCTTGAAAGGAGAGACCATACCGCCCGGGTGGGCGAGATGACGATTTTTTTTTTTCATATATATATTTATATATTATCAGTGGCTTTAGGTGTTTGTGAAGTTTTGTGCTTGTACGCAACGTTCACTTAAATCCCGTGTAACTCCTGGGGGATAAACCACCCTGTTCTTAAAACCTAGTGACGCCTCTGAACAACAATAACTAAATAATGTGTTTTATTTGTATGTGTGCATAACTTCAGATAATCAATCCAGTTTTAAGATGAGATCAAATATTTAAAATGGAAATATGAGCAACAGGGCTGACTTTGATTTTAAATGTTTAATTAGATAGGTTAACATGACACAGAAGTTTGGTAGTGAGCATGATAAAAGATATGTTATCTTTTGAGTTGGTACATCCGTCTATCTATCAACCATATTAATAAAACTAATGATATGGCTGATGGATCCTTTGAAGGATTATTGTCATAGGCGTCAAACTTTACTAATACTAATCACCAGTTTAATTAAAATCACTCAGACATTTCCTGTTTTGTAATTTGTCTTTTTGTCTAGAATTACAAAAATAAAGCAACCATTTCTAATCCTTTTTAAACAAAAAAAAGGGAAAAAAAATCAATCACTTCTAATCATCTGATTTTCAATTGAAAATGGAAAGAACAAATGATATGCAAATTCCTCAGGTGGTCCTAACTGGAATATCTATGATGTTCTATTTTTTTTCTGTCTTGCACATACCATCATGGAAGAAAAGACTATTCTTTGACAGTTTGTTCAACGGATACTTTTTTGACTACAGCGCAACAACCACAGTCATGAGAACCTGTCGGCTTAGCTGCAATAGGGCTTCAGAGGCAGGGGGCGTGTTTTAGGTTTGGAAGCACTTGCGGTTGTTGAGGCAGAAAATAAGCGTTAAAGCGGTCAAAGCAGCTGCTTGAGTTGAGGCCCACTGCCTTTGTCACCAGTGAAAATCTTGAACTGAAAATCAAGTTCCACTCAGACTCAGGCAAAATATATAAATAAAAAAACACCACAATGTGTTTTTAATATCGCTAGATGGGATATTACAACACATATCTACTATGACACTCATTTTATGGTTTTGAGCATGGTCGTCAGCCAAGCAATGACACCATGAATCATGATCATAAAAACATTTGATTCAGGGTTAGAAAAACACGCCTGGTGCAGTAAGAAGTTTATAGTTATTTATATGAGTGATGTTGTTTTTCCAGTCCCTTCCAAACTGACGCAAGGACACTGCTCATTTTCCATAATATAATAATTGTGGGGATTTTTTGCTCAAAATATCATTCGATATTGGAATGTGTTTCCAATGTGATTACTGTACTTTAAAATGCGTCTAGAATGTGACAAATTGCCTAAACCATTTTTATGATTTGTGAATGCTTTAAATACAAGCTGTTTTTCATTTTTATTTGAAAAAAAAAAAAGAAAATCAAATTATTGATAAAAAAAAGTAATTTCAGTCACTACAATCACAATACAGACGGATAATGACTAACCTACCATTGGGGAACGGTGGTTCTTATCTCTAACATCTCGAGATGCGACCGAAAATTCGGCGCTGAAAACTATCGGCCGAAAAAAGCTAAAAATGCATTAGCGGTTTTCAGTTCTGAAGACTGAAAGTTTACCACCGAATAGTGTGAGGAACCTTAGTCCTCTTGCGATGAATTAATCAAAACACGGCAAGAAGCAACACGTTAGCTGACGTTGTCTCGCTAACACTACTGGCTCACAGCCAACATTTCCCCGGTTTGGACGTATTTTGAGGTATCAAACAAATATATAAATTATTAAATGACCACCTAAAATGCTATGACGACGCCAGCTGCTCTGCTATAGGACGCTTCAGACTTTAAAACGCTCACTGCCACCGGGAACACACCCTCCCATGGGGTTATACAATTGGCACCTTTCAAACTAAATTTCTCGAGCCGCCAGGATCGTAGAACAATTCGGAAGATGTTTGCGTTCTTGTGAGAAGGCACCATATTTTATTTTCCAAATAAAAAAATTGGAAAAAAAATAAAATAATTAAACATTGGCATATTGTTTATAAGGGGACTGGAAAGTTGGTCTTGAAAGTCCTTAAAAAGTGTTTGAATTTGGCTATGAAAAAGGTGTACGAACCCTGCGTCTGTGGGGTTTAATCAGCAATTTGTCTGACAAACACGCAGAACAATACTGCGAGGAAAAGAAGTTTGGAGAAACGGAGAAAAAAAAAGAAGTCACTCCCAGCATACCGACTTTCCTCGTATAGTGCCAAGGCAAAGGGCATTAATCGAAATAAAATGAAATGAAATAATTTAAAGAAAAAAGAAAAAAGAATTGTATATAAATGTATTATTTGGCCTTTCGGTTTTCCGCCAAGTGTTTCTAATATTCGGTTTTGGCCAATAATTTGGATTTCAGTACATCCCTACGAATATCAATTAATAGACTCAATGATTAAGCATTAACTAAGTGCCTGTTCATATCTGATGAACAGTGGTGCTCCCGTAATAACTGGATTCCCTCTCAAAGATTGTAAAAGGATTATATTATCATATCTGAATCAAATACAGTTGAAGGTCTTGAGGTTGTATGATTAAGGATTTAATTTTTTTCTTTTTCTTTTAATAAATCTCTTGTCGCCGAAAATGTCAAAAGCCACATTATTTCCTCAGGGTAATATGATTTAAACCAACCTCCCACCCCCATCCCCCGTTTCTTGGAGCATGCAATTCATTATCAATATACCTAAGGAAGTATTTGCACTTTGGCAGCTAAATAGCAGAAGAGCATTATACCAATGAATATCTGAATATTTGAAAAATAAGTAGACTGAGATGTTACAACAGAAAAGAAGCTTGATGGATACACAGTGGAAAGCATTCCATACAGGATAAAGACTCATAGCGTTCAATAATGTACATCACATTATATATATATAAAACATCATATTTGAATGAAAATACACTTTTTTCGCAATCCCTGGGTTATCGTAAAATTCCATACAATAGGATGTTTTTTTTCTTAGAGGGGACGATGATCCGATTCAGCCGAATTTCCATTCATTTGTAGAGGCGGAAGATACAAAAGTATCAATAGCAAGCTCACTGATCAATCTACCCGTAATCATGCGCTCGAGTGTCCACCTGTGCACCAGCTGTGCACTGTCACAAAGTTAGGAATTGGTTGTCTGATGCTTCACATTGTTTGCATATACTAATTTCAAAATAAAAACAAAACTACGCTAGGTACTGCTTTGGCTTTTATTTTGACGTTGGTTTTAACAGTGCACAGGCTGAGTGCTTCCTATATCATTGTTGTGGCAAGCTGGCTCTTGGCTGGCTGACAAATGAACTGCACCTTTGTTTAAGAATTTGTCATCTTTAAAAATATCGTCTTTATATCCAATCGTGAAAAATTGTACACTATATTTGAGTTCAGTATACTACTCAGTTTACAACTGGCTTCATAAACCTTATAACCAGTCATTGCAGGTAAGGTAATTTAGTTTCAAAGACAGGATCTAATGGTCTTCGACGTGCTGTCCGTTGACACGTCAGTCAAGCTGAGGAGAGTGTCTAATTCGACGCCGTGTTATTGTCTACGAAGAAAACAAACCTTTACCAAGAGACAAATAACTGTCACTGAGGCTAAGCAGGTGAAAGGAAGATGATGCTGGAAAGATGAAAAGCACAAATGCTCTGAGGCGAGCGCCATTCTGACAGAATTAGTTCATTGCTCGCTCGACATCCATGCCTTTTTTCTGTGTAGGGAGTTGATGAAACACACCGAAAGAGGTGAGTTCATACAAACTCCCCAAAGTGTGGCGTGGCTATACTCTTCTTTACAGGCTTGAGCTGCCCTCGACTCCCTTTTATGTTTTTTTTTTCCTTGCCCCACCACTTAAAAGCCCAGCTGAATTTTCTGCTTAAGGTGTTTCCTCGGGTTGGAGGATGGAGCGGTAAGATGATGATAACTAGGAATGAGGAGGAGTGATTGAGTTGTATCTTATTCGCATACTCACGTCCCCTTCCTCCACCTACCGAAGTGCCCTCTGCTCATGAATCATAACCAGGACACCGACCACCTGCTTGCCAGGGCCTCGGCACACGTCGCAAATTGAACACAGATCAAGAGCGCAAAAGGGCAAAGAGAAACAGCAACAACACATGTTTTGCATATTCACCAAGCAGCTTTTCATTCATCATTCTGTAAGTCACAGCTGAAATTCACACCGTGATTTTTCACAGTTCGTCTTTCTTTGACGGAATGGGGGAGAAAGGGTCTCTGGACACAACAAAGTCCCACCGACCTGTTAATTGTCTAGTCCTGCCTGTGTTCAACCGCAGCTCCCAATTGCTTTCTTTGGTTTATGGGCTAACAATAGGAGAGACAATATGTGACCATTCATTACATCCACAAACGATGTGTTTTTAATGATGTCTAATGTGGGGCACATAAACCCGTGATTGGGTCAAATTTAAGTACAGTGGTACCTTTACATACGAATATATTTCGTTCCAGGACCTGGTTTGTATGTCGAAATGGTCGTATGTCAAGCGGGATTTTCCCATAAGGATACATTATAATCTGATTAATTCATTTTACAGTCACAAAACCTATGCCAAATCCTTGATAAATACTGCAGGTACAACTACAAATAGCAATTACACATAGCAAAACAAATACATATAAATACAAATTGGAATAATAATAATGTAACGAATTGGTTTCTAATTTGGCTGGTTTTGTGACTGTCGAGAGAGTGAAAGAGGTGCGGCAGAGATTTGACTTTCTCTTTCCATGTTCTGTCGTTGTTGGCGTCGGCTACAGCGAACAGTATCTGTGTTATGTTGCACAAATTCTGAGATAAATGATTAAAAACCTGACGTATAATAATAATCAGAATAGTCCTCGAGCCAGTTCACGCTCATATTTTTCTATCATTTCCTCCTTAATTTCAATGGTAAGCGTCACTCTTTCCCTTTTTTTCACCACCTGCATTAACCTTCTTGAGACCCATGTTGATTTCTCTTACAAGAAATTCTGCCGTGCGTCCGTCTTGCGGGAAAACAATAACATTCCGGCGCTGTCATAAATCGTCGTATTTCGAGATTGTCGTCATATGCCGAGACAAATGACGAGTCAAATTTTACGTTGGATGTCGAAGGGATCGTATGTCGAGGTACCATGGTACTTTCCAGCCAGTTGGTCAAGGATGATTGTGGGATGTGTCGAAAAGTTTATCCTTAGTGGTTATCCTATAGTGTGGTCCAATGTTGGTATGATGCAAGAACATCTGGTTTGGGGGAGAACATTCAAAATTGTTGGAGATCTGATTTGGGTTTTGCATCTGCACATCTAGGCTACATTTATAACAGTTAACTGGGTTACCGACCGTTATGCAAATGTGGAGCTGAGGGAAGATAAAAGATTCCAGAAAACATTAGCTGTAGCTAATACTACCAATCATTTTAAAGTTACCATCAAATTCCCAATATTACAATTGATTGTTATACATTTATGGAATAAAAATTGTGTTGATACAAATATAACTTTTGCATGTTCGTGAGATTACAGTTGTTCCAAATCGCATATAAATCTGTTATGTTACTTCAGCACTTCTCAAATAGTGGGGCGCAGAGCCATGCCGGGGGTAGCGCATGTGACCTCAGGGAAACATATTTTTTGCCGTACGAGAATAAAGTGTACTTACACACTCGCTCAGTAGGTGGCAGTGGCGCTCTCATTTTCAGAGTGTGCGAAGTAGTTTTGAACCAAACGAGCACGCAGCAGAAAAATACAGTAGGAGAAGAGGAAAGACCAGTGGGCTTACAGTGTCAAAAAATGTTTGCAGTGGACAGTGGGAAGCCAAATCAATGAAGACGTCATTTAAAGACATTAGACCCCGATCACATTGATAAGCCACTTCATTTTTTTTTTCCAGCGAAAACGTGCCGAATATTGCCAACAATCTTCCCTCTTTATCAATGTTACATCAGTAAACCAGCATGCACTGTTAGCATGCTCAGTGCAAAATAACCCCACACCAGAGTAAAGGAGCTGATACTGCCTGCAGCAAAAATAAAAACTGTCCCTCTGTCCAATGACGATGTCGTTTTCATTCCATTTTTATTTTTTCGGTCAACTTTTTGGCACATTGTCTTCGTAAGTTAATGTTGCTAATCAATTTGAATTTAATTTTATTAGGTTTTATTTTTCTGAATTACATTTAAAAAAATATGTACCTTGAGTGTATTTTTGCTGTTTGGATGTGACTTTTTTTTTTTTTTTTTTTTCTTCAGGCAAATTGATGCGCTTTAACTCTTTTCTGTTCTGACAAAAATATCTCAATAAAGTTATACATTATTCCAAGTTGATTTGTATTACTTTTTTCCTTATATATATAAATAATATATAAGGGACAATGCTATGCTTATTATTATAATTTTAGAGACAAATGCAAATGTTTACGTCTTCGTGAGGGTGGAGGGGGACGTAACAGAAAATAACTAAGAAGCACTATGTTACTTCAACAGTAAAAGAGTCCTGTTGTAGATTGAGCGCCATTAGTACTATACTGAGCAACTGCTGTTAAATAAGGAAAACAGCAGCAGTCATGTGCAAAACTGTGCAATTGGACTTGGTGTGGTATAACGCTTGGAGAAGAACATATTGTGCAGTGAGACAAAAGGCATAATAGTGAATACGGCTTAAGTGTTAGTCACCGAATTCTGCCATATGTAGGAAAACCGACTGTCGATCTATAAGGATGCAGCCTTGGCGTATGTATGTCTATACACTGCATATGTAGTAATATTTTTGCCTACCAGCAATGCAACCACCTGCATATTTTCCATGGAATTTGTTTGATTTCGGACATAGGTCCTTCAGATTTCACTGTGCCCATCCAATTTTGCATTTCACCCGGGTATTCTTGCCCTAAACTTAAACATGATATCTTGTCATACAGTGTGTTTTACTTCACTGTCTGTTGTGCTAGGTAAGGGGAGGAAAATGCCGAGGCATTCCTAAATCTCACCACTATCTATGCACCGCTGAGCACTTTGACTGACTTGAGCATGATGACCTTGCCCCGTTTCCCTTCCATCGGCATTCCGCTCGATGGAGGCAGAAACGGGAGTGTTGATAAGGAGATAGATACACAGTTTGGGGGGGTTGGGGATCTTGTCTTGATGACGGACAGTTTCCTGCCTCTCAACCTGGATGAAGCCATTGTGGCTCCCCGCACGCTCAATGGGGAGAGACGCTACATGAGAGGGTCAATAGCGATAGCGTGATGCAAACAAAACCAGTCTTTGTGCTCCACTTTTTCTTCTATGCAGCATACTTATTCAATTTCCTGCACAGCAGGAGAGGGCTTCCTTATCTGGGACTGTTTAGACCTCCAAATCGCTAGTGGCCTTTTGTTTGCAGGTGACCTACCCCTGAGGTGACATTTAATTCCTGGACAAAAAAAAGTGTGGCCATGCTCTTAGGCACAGGCTCTCATGGCCTGAGGAGATTACTAATACAGTGAATGCAACAGTGCTGCATTCATTGCTGGTGGGGCTGAGCAACACCCTGCTAAGAAAGACAGAAACCCAACCAACTCACATCGTTTGATTCATATTATATAGCTTCGTCCAGCAAGGAGAAGACGCAATTAAATGAAAAGCAGAAGTCGACAAACACCATCTTGATGTTACAAAGGTGTATTTACAGCATTTCCTCCTCTGCAGGTGATGTTATTATCCACTATAGAAGGGGAAACCGTGGGAGGCCACATAATACGAACACTCTACAACTCTCCATTAATGCAAAATGTGCTTTTTTTAAATGCAGAGAAAATACGATGAAAAACATATGAACTGGGCTGCAGCTATTGAATATTTTAGAAATCAAGTAATCGACTGAAAATTCTATCGATTAATCGAATAAAACAAATACATTTTTAGGTGAAGAGCAATTATAGATGGTAAATGGTGTTATACTTATATAGCGCTTTTCCACCTCTCTAGGTGCTTTACACTATATCGCCATCCACCTACTGGTGACGCAGCACCAGGAGCAACATGGGGTTCAGTATCTTGCTCAAGGACACTTAGGCGAGTTCATCAGGGTGGAGAATTGAACCCACAACCTCTGGTTTGGGGGACAACTACTCTACCACTGAGCCACGCCATCCCAGATATACATGAGAAAACAAGACATTTCATCTAATCTTGAACCATTTTCGGTCAATCAATGTCTTTATTTTCGATGTACTGTATATTGTTTAAAACAGCCAACAATTGCATCTCAGATGTAACTAGAATAAAAAAAGACATTCACTGCTTTCACTCAAAAAACTTTTAGATCTTATTAAAATATATATATATATATATATATATATATATATATATATCTTACCTAAAAATGCTGTTACGCGTGATAACACACTTAAAATCACTTAAAAGTTAGGATTTTTTACCACGTGTTTCAATTGAATTTCTATTCGTGTCAAGCCATTTTAAAGTTCTAGTTAAGTTTTAAGTTAGTCTAAACTGTAAGTCCTGATACGATTTTGAGTTTTTGCAGTGTTCAAAATAAATGTATAATACAGGCTGTATTGGAGCACATTAGGGACCAGTGCTAATTGGTGTTTTATCCAGCAATGACTACTGAGCTAAAATTGATAGTTAGCATTATTAAGTTTTTATTTTACACCCTCATCACTCCACAATGCTATGTTATGTTAAAGCCTGTATGTAAGACACGTGAGCCACGCATCGACAGTGGTCATAATTAATAGAAACCTAGCCCTCCGCAGGGCTAACGTTACGTGAGCTAGTAGTGACAGTAACGTCAATCTTATTTATTAGCGCTTAGCGCTCTTTATTAGTGCTTAGCGCTCTACTGCTTTAAGATGGTGGCTGTTTACTAACGCTGCCCAGACGTGCCCGAGTCTGTCATTTCGCATCTAGTTCAACATACACGAGATCTCTATGAGACGCATCAGACGCTACCTGCAACCAACGTAGCATCGTGCGGGCTAGTATTTAGCAACGTCGGCGTCGTTTGTAGCGGCTGTAGGCTGCAGTAAGTTTTTTTCCCCTTCTTCCTCTCCGCACGTAACATCAGCGCGTTGTCCCGCATTTAAAAGTAGTCCGAGCAAAACGTGATGCTTAGAGCTGTCAAAATAAACGATTACGCGAGGTGAATAAAATTACTCGGATCAGTTTTTAAAGTCGAATTACTCGAGTTGCTCGAGTATTCGTTTCAGCTCTAATATGAAGAACTCATTGTTAGAGGTTTGTATGACCACTCTTTGATAGGCAGAATTCATGGGCCGCTTTATTCTCATATGTCACACAGCCGAGAATAGACAAGAAATCAGAAAGATGTATGTTAAGGACATGCAGGTACCCATGAACCATCAATCCAAAGTCTTCGCTGACCTCCACAGTTACACAAAGTTATTTATTTTCAAAACGCTAAGAAAAAAAGAAAAGAAAAAGAAATCCCCGAATAGATGAAGCCACTGGTCCCAATCTGTGAATATCTGTGAAGGTCCCCTACATCTAGTAGTTCAGTAAGTGTGTTGATAATAGCAGACAAAAATAGGTGTCTTTGAGGGAATCTAGAAGTCGAACAGTCCTTCATTTGCGTGTTGAACTTGTTTTCTACAGCTCTGCCTTTATTAAATATACATGACTAAACTGAGTAGATTCTTACTTCATTTTTTTCCTTGATCAACCCCAATATGTTTGTCTTAACAGAAAAAAAAATAACCTGTTATCATTTGAATCCCATGTTCCTTCTTGGTTGAATGCACCACCATGTTATGACAGCTGAACCCTGCGGCGACTTAGAGAGCAAATACAAAAATTCCGAAGTAAACTACTTTTGGGGTGTATGCCGGACTCATCTATTATTTGAATTAGGCTGCCTGCGGAGAAAAACAAGTGCAGGCAGCTTTTAGGAGAGGGAAACGATTGAAGCAGGCATCTGTTTGGGTGCTTGCACAACTTGTGACTAGACGGGCTATGTGAGATTAAGAGGGGAGGAAAATGGAATCAAACTGTCAGAAAATGCAGTTTCGACCCTGATAGATTAAGGTCTCATAACAGGGAATCGTGTAAACGTAATAAAAGCAGAGGTCTGGGGCAAAGGAGCTTGATTTTACATTCTGGACTGAAATATAATTGCTGCTTGCACTTCGTTGAACGCAAACAAATCGCTGTCGTAAACGTCGGGCGACCCCATCATGGCTGACGTTGTATTTCATTTCCTCGGAGTCGGCCTGAAATGCTGATCCCGGAGATTCATGCTTCTCCGCCTCATTTCAATTTGCTGTCGTGTTTTGATTCAAAACTTTCCGTCTCGCCCTGCTATTATTAAAATGGCTTCTTGTTATTGCCGCATGTTGGCTGGCGGGCTGACAGAAGCCGATGGGTAAATAAAGAAGAGAAAAAAAATATAATAACTAAAGTCTCAACATGGTACTAAATCTGCATGATGAACTCCTGCCTCATGGCTTGAAACGTGTACAGTTGCATGATGTATCACGGAACACAGATTGACCACTCATCTGTGACTCTCCAATGGTTTGCCCGATAATTCATGATCGCCCCGCAATGAAGCGGCGGCGGCGGCGACGCTCAATATGAATTATGAAATGGCAAGCCAAGCATATCAATGGACGACAGACTGGCTGTGCATGGCCCCGAGCCAGAGAGGATTTAGCGCACAATAGCCCCCCCACCCCGTCACCACCACCACTCATTGAGTGGAAGCCCAGGACTGGAAATACCAGTGTGGCACAAGGGAGGCTCTTCAATCGTCACAATGCATGGCACTGCTTGAGTCAAAACAAAAAGTGTTGTTAACCTTTACCACCTTTTTAGGGGAGAAATGCCAGCAAGCTGGTATGTGCGCTGGTCAGAATCCAGAAAGATATAGTGTGCAAGCTGTGGGAGACTTAAAGCAGAAGAAAAGCAAAAAACACTCCACTTTTTAAGGTGTTACTTGTTTTTGGAGATCTTGATCGATGCTTTGCTAAATTAATTAAGGTTAATTAAGTAATGTCAGTGGTTCCTAGTCTTTCATCAATAAAGGATGGAGGCTGCTGAAACGATGCAAATTTACTCATTGTTGTACTAATGTGTAATCTATTATGATATGTGTTTTATTGTTGAATTATTTCCACCATTTCTTTAGCCCTGTCTTCGTGATAACAAATCATCTTCCTCCAGCCAATCCTATCACTTGTCAGATGATTTTGTTTGTATTTAGTTCACTGCTTTCTTACAATCTTTGTCAGTTCATTGGGATGTCGTGTTTTCTTTCCGCGAGTATGTTTTTCCTGTGTTTTGAAAACTTGTGTTATTACATTATATTATTATTGTGTTATTTTTCAAAATAGTACCTTATTATACCCAGTGCTGTCAGTAATGTTGAACTAACGCGTTACTGTAATCTAATTACTGTCTTTCAGTAACGAGCAATCTAACGCGTTCATTTTCCCAAACAGTAATCTGATTAAAGTTATTTTCCTTAGTGTCTGTGCGTAACTATTTTGTTATTGCTTCATAATGTATGTAGAATGAAGAATATTGTAATCATGTACGAAGAATCATGTAGATTTTGAATAGAAAAATGTTAGAAAGATTCCAAAAGGTTCGTTTCCATGGCAACCGCTCATAGTTACTTCCTGTTTTGGTCTCGAGTCACACGTGCTAGTGTTTTGGGACTGAGAAAGGCGCGACGAAATCGGGTGCACATTCATGCCAAGTGCAGCCACCTGTTGAGATGTGCAAGTAAATGTTGATCCGTGTACGTTCATGAATGAACGTGAATATTAAAAAAAAAAAACAAATCAGGAGGGTTCCAGCGATAGGTTGAAGCCGCTACACGTGCGGCCATTTCGTAGCTCTGCCGTTGCAACGGCGAGTAGTCATCGCTCCAAGTCCGCAAGCATTGTTTACATCATATTCGTGTTGCACATTTATGCCGTGAGGTGACGTGTTCGTTTAGCATCTTTGGGATGTGTTGTAAGTCCGACTGAGTGTAAAGTGCTGAGTCGCAGCCACGTTTTGTGGCAAATGACTGTGTGTGTGTGTACGGCGTACTTCCAGGTTGTGCGCGCTTTGTGTTTGTTGCACTGTTTATTGCACAATTCATGTGTGTGTTGTTGATTATTGTGCAGTCAATTTTCATTGTATTACATTGGCAATGAAATGCTGTTAACCCTAAACCCAAACACAGAGTTCAGAATTTTTGACATTAGGCTTAATCTTCGAGTTAGCGGTGGTCTAATTAGTCGGTGGAGTTGATTTTAACAGATTCCATTAAGTTTATCCGTTATTTGTTAGTTTCAGGGCTCCTGAATGGATAGCTAGCGCGAGTCAATGGAGGTTGAAATCAAATCCATCGCTAACTCGAAGATTAAGCCTTATGTGAAAAATTCTCATATTTCTCTTTAAATTCAGTTATCAGAAAGTCAGTTACATCCGATGACATTTTTCTGTTTTCATTCTTATGTGGAGGCAGCAAAGGGAGAAAAATTGTTCAAAAATAACTGATAAATTACTTAAAGTAACTTAGTTACTTTGATGATAAAGTAATCAGTAAAGTAACTAGATTAGTTTTTTTTATTAGCGTAATCAGTAATTGGTAATTAAATTACTTTTTCAAGTAATCTGTGACAACGCTGACTGTAGCTCACAGTATCTTATTTTTTACAATATCTTATTAATATGACTGTTATGCCCTTTGGCGAAATGCGTTGTTTTGTGATGCAAGCTTTTATTTATTTTATTTTATTTTATTTTATTTCTTTTATCTTTTTATTTTTATTGGTAGAGCGGTATAAACGCATGTATAAACAAAGAAAGTATTTGCGCATAGGAAGAAGAGCGCACACACGAAGAAGTCGCAGAGTTGAGTGAAAAAAAGTGAGGGAAAAGATTATAGCATAGCTCGCTGTTTAACTAGGACTCCAATGTCTTTGCGAGAACAGTAAATGACATATAATACATTTTTTTGGATCGTAATTTTGAGATTTAGGGATACTTAAAGGGTTAATTCTGATTTACACGGAAATTCGGGTTACGTAGCCAGCGTAACAACAGAACTCGTTCTTAACCCGGGGACTACCTGTACTTACTTTTATTCTCATGTTTGCTTTTTGAATATTTTTATCAATAATGTTTGAAGTTTACAGCCACTATACTGCCATGCATTCTAGAGTCTCTGCATTTGGAAATCCTGTAATGCGCCTATGTCATGATTTTGGCAATACAGTAATTGCATCTAACAAAACCAGTTTATTTCTTACCGTTTCTTTCTTTTCTTAATATATTGCAATGCAATACAGTTTTTCTTGACTAAATTATTAGATTAAGTTTGAGTATGGAACAGATTAATCACATTTAAAATTAATTTGAGTAACTTTTAGTTTGGGGCTTCTTTATAGAACAGATTAAGATTTTTAAATCATAGTAGCACTACATTTCGGGTGTCACACTAGCCTGCTTTAAAGACTGACCCTGCTAAATTGCAACAGCACATGCTGTAAAAGAAGACCAAGAATTTATCATTTACAATATGATGATTGTGGCCAATTTGAGCAAATTACTCCTCTTCCGATCAAATTCAGCAAAAGCCTAACTATAAGTCATGTCCTTTAAAGATTATTCTCAGCGATTTTCCTCTCTAGTCAAGTGCGTTAAGGGTGATTTTTCCTCTCCGATCTGTAGTCTTTCCGCCTATTGAAAAATGACCAGGGCAACACTGACCCCCTGTTTCACATCTGTACTTTTTACACCCAACAGCAACACGGTGGGGAAAAGCCAGTTAAAGCAGACAAGGTGAGTGGGGCACAGCAATATGGCGTCTTGCAATTTGATAATAGGATGTGTTACAAAGCCAACCTCTAGTACGAAACATAAAATACTCTATACGTGGAGACAGTGAAAACAGGATAGGGGATTGAGGATTAAACTTTATACTCCTTTATACTCCTACCCCACCTTTGTGAAATTCCCTCAGACAGAGCTGGTTATCTCATTTCTTGTACTATATCAGGAGAATTGGCAGGATGGAAATATCGGACTATGAGGTTTCACAACTTTATTTCATGAATTTGTTATCCCAAACTCTTTTATCAGATGTGAAAACACACCACATTATTAAGGCCTTCTCTAGGCAATAATACAGCTGATCTTGCAATATAGGGGTGTTTCATTAAACTGCACAATGTTTGTTATTCCTCTATAATAGTCCTTCTTATTTTGTTTAAACTGTAGTTTCTTTAAACATTCACTTCCTACATATTTATACAAATCATGAATATTACCGAAAGCAAATTTTTGCCAATTTTACTGCTGAAACATGTCAGACATTTCAGTGAAAACCATTCTTTTTCACATAAAGAATATCTAAAAGATGATGTTGACCGATCTTCTGAATTTGGATTCATTTCGATTCCACTGTGCTTAGGAGGTTCACAGGGTGTTGAATCCCATCCCATCCCAGCTCACTATAGGCAGTAGACAGGGAACACCCTGAATTGGATGCGAGCCAATCGCAGGGCGCAATAAGTCAAGCAAACATCCATGCACACTTATACCTATGGTAGGCCTGTCGCGATTCCAAATTCTAGTGTGCGATAAATAATCTCATAAATTATTGCGATATGCAATATTATTGCGCCCCACCCCCCCAAAAAAATAATTTAACAAATTTACAATAACACAGTGAGAATACAGTATATATTAATAGATCAAATGCACATTTAAACGCAATAAATGTTTACTCTTAAATTCAAAAATACTCTTTAAGGAATCACAACCAAAAATAGACCATGCCTCTTTTAAGTAAAAGACAACAATATTAATTCTGCACAGAAACACAGAATAAATAAAATATCTTTTTCAAGAAAATTGCACTTCCATAACAAGCATTTATGCACAGAGGTATAAGGTTGTAGGAACACAAACAATTGCACTTGACCGACAACAGAGAAAAATAGAGTAATTAAGTAGCAGTAACAAAAATTTGGTTTCAATAAGTATCAAGCAACATTAAACAGAGGTAAAACGGTCTCATTTCTTCAGCAATGTAGCGGACTACACTTTCCGTGAGGGAACGCCATTTTGCTCGGTCTTGTTTATTTCTCACATCAAGCAAACATCTCTGTAATTGTCGATTGACGTGACGAGGAAGGCTAAGCTTGTTGCAATGCAGTTTTCCTACCAAGCAGTGAAAACTAAAGAGTGTTTCAAATGAGCTTGTAGATTTGTTGTGTTGGCCCTCTTTGTTGAAACAACCTCCAAACACATTTTGCAGACTGGTTCATCCCTTTTGTTCGCCTCGCCATTTTCATTTGGTTAAAATCAAAATATTCCAACACCGGGGCTGTGGTGTTTGGCTTGGAATTCAGGATTTTCCGTCCATTTTCGTCTTCCTCACTCTGCTCGCTCATTGCTGTGCGCCGACAGTGCACTTGGCAGCGCCTCCTTCCATTAAATGATGGTCACTCAAACTCAAATGTATAAAACGAACATACCCAAAAGTCGATAAAACAGAGTGAGTCCTCTCACAGCATATTGCGTAGTTGGTAAGGAAGAAGCCGAACTTTTAAAAGCACGTCTGCCGCACATCTGCCGCACGCGCACGCACGCACGTATGTGCTTGCAAGGCGATAAATCACAGCGGGAAAATTACCGCCTTCATTTTTATCTACCGTGCGATAAACGGAATTATTGCATATCGCGACACGCTTAACCTATTGACAATTTGCCTCCCTACCTTGCATGTTATCGGGATGTGGGAGAAAACCGGAGCACACAGGCACGAACATGAAAACTCCACACAGGAAGGCCAGAGCCTGGGATTGAACCCTTAATCTGAGAACTGTTAAGCAGACGTGCTAACCACTCACCACAGTGGCGTCGACCAATCGATATATCGATCCAAGTCAATCTATCGGAATGGCTGCGAAAATAAAGAGCTTCTGTCCAGAAATTGCCTGAAAAGCCTGAAAAAAATGCTATAAATTTCACTAACGTCCCCCTAATCAGTCAATTTTTAACAAAGCAGTAACAGTGACACAGGAAATAGATGGTTTTGAGTAGAGGCGCACGATAATTATAGGAAATTAATAGGAATTATGACGTCATCCCAATAAATCCAATAACAATATATGTTATCGGTCCTTTTAATAATATTTTTTAGTGTCGGATTGGGATGTGTGCGTTTGTTTCCACTCCTGTTTTGCCAGTATGCAAAGTTTTGTTACTGTTCTACAGGCCGTATTTTTCGTTACGTATAAAAATTTCTATGGCAATTAGCAAATGTTTGCATTTTACAGTGTTATGTTTACAAGTTATTGAGAGGCCTTTTGGTTATTGATAAGCTTGCTGTTCTATAATTGCCAGGCTAAGAAGGTTGTTTCATGGACCAAGACCACAAAAGTCTCTTCTCCCGTTGCACCAAATGTTTTATCTGCTGACAAAGCACAATACCTGTTGGGTTTATGTTTGTTTTAGATCAGTGCTCATTGTTCAGGGGAACACATCGTCATCGATATTGACTGATTGATATACATTAAAAAAGTATATATGTTATCGGTTATCATATCGGTATCGGCCTTGAGGAGCAGGAAGTTATCGATATCGGTATCGTTTTCAAAAAATGGATATCGTGCATCCCTAGTTTTGAGAAATAGCGTGAGAGTTTACTAACTTACAGCAACACATTATCTTGCCATTATATGATGATGAGATAAAAAAGACAATGTCATCAAGACTTTTACATCACTAAGCCAATAACACTGAAAATTGAATCTTTCCCTCTATTCCATATCTATGTTGTTCGTTCAAAACTTTTTTTCAGGTATAAACACAGCTTTGTTAGGCAGTGTGCAAAAGCCTCCACATTGTAATGCACCCACCTTGTATAAAGTTTAGTGTAAATGCTTTTTTTTCCCTCTATATTTTTGCGTAACCGTGATTCTCTTCATCAGAGTAACTGCAGTGACAAAGGTCACCACTTTTGAAAGAAGACTGTATCATAAGCACCTACTGGAGGCACTTTTGTTTTCTTTAAAAGTAGTATAAAAATCCCAACAGCTGCCTTCCCAGACAGTAAAAATATGGTTGTCCTCTTTGCTTCATCACATTTTTTACAGCCACAGGAGTCTATCAAATGCTAAGTACGGGTACTTTTGTGCTTACGACTTTGGAGGACCGTGACTTTATAGAGACGTCTGTTTAAATTCTAGCCTAGTACGCTCATTATTTATATTCGATGCCTGTCACATCCTTCTGCCTTTATATAAGAAACGTACCAAACGCAGACTCCGCCGCACGAAAGTAGGCCATGCAGGTATCAGGTCTGTTTGGGTCTGATGATGAAAGAAGCCAGACAGAGTGTGCGGCGGCAGCTCACAAGTGCACAGGCGCATACCTATTGTGAGCCAATGAAAGCTGAAATCGGAGACTTACAACTAAAGAAAGGGCAGATTTAGGGGGATTACTTCCTGTGGTCTTTGTCAACATTCTTGGTCAGCTCCAGTGTTTAAATAGCAAACGGTTCGATTGTTGTGTCATAGCAGCAGAATAAAGAACAAATGTTTGTTGAGACACCTTACGAGCACGGGCATGAGAGTGGCCCCAATAAAGACATGGGTTTGACGCCTCTTTTTCAGGGTAACTTTTCTATATCAATGCCATACACAAGGAATGTGGGGACCACCCGGCAATTTTCCACTTGAGTAAGTGTTAGAACTTGAAGCCATTTTTTTACACTCAACCTTTAAAGAACGGCACACATACATCAGAAACCGAGGGGAATTTTTTCTCTCCTCATCAAAGTCAGCAAGGGCCAGATTTACCAATATATGTAAAAGAATAAACTGAGTGATTATCCTGTGGTGTGCTTAGAGAGATTATACAGTAATCCTAATGTGCTTCAACCAACAATTATGAATAAACTTTGTTCAATACATTATATATATATATATATATATATATATATATATATATATATATATATATCAGAGGTTGCGCTAGACATTTTCGTTGTCTGTCATTTTGACTGACGGTCATAAAAATCCGGTCATAATCTATTTTTACCCGTCACTTAAATTTTTTAAATGATAATGATGGCATATTCAATAGTATTTAGTTTTCATTCATTTTTAATTAATATTGTAACGCTTGCTTGGCGGCGAAAAAAGAAGTCGTGGTATTTTTCTCCCTCTTTTTACTCTGCTTACCGCCAACACCAACAAAACAACAACTCCGCCCCCAAAGAAAAAGAGGCAACTATATAGACCCCAATCACCAACGTCACACTATGATCTTAATTGTGGTTGTCAGCCCAAAATCTTCTAAATATATATTAAATGCATCTTACCAGATATAAAATGACTACTACATAGTCTGTGGTGATCGTTTGGTGCCCAGATTTCTTGTCGAATTACAGCAGTCCGTCTCGCTCTCCTCTTCGGGTCTCTCAGAATACGGTAGAACTTCAAGTCTCTCCGTCTATCTTCTCTGTTACTGCAACCAACCGCCACACACGCCTTCACCATTTTGATTATTAATGTTAACGAGCAGAAAAACACGCCGTAATAGGAGGCATGTACGTAGCGGTAATGTGTAAACACAGCCGACACACAATATGGCGGCTCCAGTCAGGGGGGCGGAGTTGTGACGTCATGTGATTGGGGTCTATACACAGGCGGCAATCTAGTCCACCAATTGGATGACGCGCTGGCACACCGAGGGCACCAATAAGAACCTCGCGTTGATGTGTCAATCACGGTGCCGCCGCCAGACCCCGGTGACGCTACAATATTCTGACAGAATAGCCAACGACATCATGCATTAAGAGAGACAATAGCTAATTAATATGCTCACTCGCCACCGTGTGGTCTGGGGTGTGAATTGCAACATGTCAAAATGACGGACGGACTTCAGTTTTTTCCGTCACCGTTTTAAAAAACCGGTCAACGACGGAAAATATTCAGTTAACGCGACCCCTGATATATATATATATATATATATATATATATATATATATATATATATATATGAATATATATATAAAAATGTGTGTCTGATAAACATCTGATTTTGTTCAAGCCCCTGAATCTCACTAGTTGTATTGAGTGATTTTCATACCATTTCTCCCGTCATTTACCAAAGTAAGATTAATCGAGCAATTAATTAAACGATTAATCGAATCATCGAATAAATGTCACTTTTTTCAATTACCTTCACAATTTACCTTGAAGTTGCTTTGGTAATGTTGTAAGTAACAGTGAAGACAAAATGGGTGATTATTTCCTTCAAAAATAATATTTTATTACAGCTTCCTAACTTAATGGTAGTCTACAACTGTATCGATTATCAAAATTAATCGATTTTAATTGATTATTTGTTGCAGCTTTATTAGGAAGCTAATTTAGACAGTAAGATTTCCTAAAATTGGCAAAAATGTGAATTGTTGTTTTCCAAAGTAAAGGCAGATTTTTGTTCATGTCCTACAGTCTATGGTCCTACTTTGACTTAACAAAAATATAGAGAAGTTATATGTATGCAGTGTTGTTTTCGTCAACGATGCCGATAACGAAAATAATTAGTCAATGAACAATTTTTTTCATTACGATGACATCACGACGATAAGTTAAAAACGTGTCTTGGGATACAAACATAACGAGAGGGATGCCAGTTGTCATCTGATGAGATGAGAACAAGATTAAAATTTGCCTTAGTTTCCGTCTTAAGTTGACGATGTGCGATATTTTATTATCGTATGTGAAGTTAGCACGCATCTTATCTGTTTGGTAGTGTCACTCAAGTAACGTGCTGCGCCTCCCTCAGACCTCCCTGCCCCGCACACAGGCTTACTCACCGGCCGGTAAGTAAGCGTGTGCCAATTCCAGGCTCCTTTTGTGAAACACATGTGTCAGGTGGTTCTTGGTAAGTTTTTTTTTTTTTTTTTTTTGCTATGCCATGTTGCTTTAGCCTTGATATGTCTGTGCTGAGTGATCACCACACACTGAACTTGTCGTGATAGCATAGCGTTCGTGTTAGCATTAGTATTTAGCGCGGTGACTCTGTGAGTCTTTTTAAACTCTTGAAAAACTTTTTAATTACAGTTTGTGACGTCCAAGTGAGTTCAATTACTTGCAAAATAACGTGCTGTTTTCCTATTGAGTGTGTATTATCATCATGTAGATGCTGTATGTCCTTGTAGGGAAATATGTGCTGTTCTGTCAATGTTCATTCAAAATTGTTGGAAACGTTTATTTATTTATTTATTCATGGACTAAAGCTTTTTAAGTTTATAGATGAAAACATTTTCAGTAACTGTCGACTGAAACTAGACGAAATTTGTCTCAGTTTTGGTTGACTGAAACTAGACAAAGACAAATACATTTTAAAATCACTAAAATATGACTAAAACTAATAAGTATTTTCATCCAAAAGACTAAGATGAAAATTAAAAGGGCTACCAAAAACAACAGTATGTATGTTATAATTTCAAGTTTACGGTGAAGAAGGTCCCTAAATGATTAATTGGTTATCAAAATAGTTGTCGATTAATCTAATAATTTTTGCATCTCGAGAACACATCAATTTTATTGGGTGCAGAGAAGATGGCAAGTAGTGGAGCTCCACGGGTCAGAGACCATTATTTATTTATTTATTTATTTTTATCCGAGATGAAGAATTTATATATAATATTCCCTCAGTCACGTGACCAAAGTCATATGACACAAGTCCTGAATTGTTTTCTTCCTAAAGTGGATGGTTAATCGACAAATAATCCATTAAAAACAACAAAAATTCCATGGGCTGTTTTTCTTCACTCTCACGTGATCCTTAATTGAACCTCGAATGAACCTCACATCATATATATTCATTGTCCAATTTAAGACCTATTAAAATTTGCAAAAATCTCACCTGGTAAGTCGATACATTGGTGCATATATACGCACGCAATGTATGCACACAAAAAACTTTGTGCTCAGCTTCATTCACCTGCACAGTTAGTAATAGCAGGGATGTGGGTGAGCTTTGTTTTGGGAGAAAAGCTGATTAGTGTCTTAGCTTTCAAAGGCCAGGAGGTCATTAGCAAACAAAGGAGGGACTTTTGATTGAATCAGCCTGGCATGGGAATCCTCAGGGTCCCAACAGCTGCAAGTACGTGGAAAAAATATAGTTTCTATTTGGTTTTCAAAAGCAATCCACATACACATTCCCTATTGAAAAATGGTTAATAATATGCATTCTTTGCGCTGTGGGCCCTCACGTCAGATGTAACCCAAAACCTGGCAATTTTGCATACCAAAGCTCTATTTTCTCCTTTTAAGCTTTTCTCCAGGTCTACGGAACTCAACCTTGAAGCCAAAAGCTGACATCTCTTCTTCAAGAGCCGGCGCGCCATTTCTGTGTAAAACAGTATTGCCGTCAATAAATCCACAAATCAATGACTGCTTGGATCGCCTGCTCCTTCATGGCTGTTTTATAATGACATCTAGAGATAAATCTATCAAAGAATAGGAAAGGCAATGACAAAATTCAAATGGAAAAGCAAGCAACACCATAAAGAATGCACTATATAACCTGCAATCAATGTTGTACACAAAAGCATGTGATTTTGGCTTACTTTGTTGCAGGTACAACGGGAACAAAAAGAGGTGTGGGGGAGGTGTGATGCTTGTCATCAAACAGCCTTAGCAGCAGCATTGGTGGTTTTGATGGGCATGTAGTAGACGGGAGTGTTTTGTGACAATCCTTGTAATTACAGCCAAATGCAGCCATCAGAAGTGAAGCAAGGAGGCAAAAACAGGCTCTGAAGTGCCGCCGAGGACAATTAAAAACACTGAGGCGTTCCTTTCACGACTCTGGCACCGAATCAAGGGCCCTACTTTACTTTTGAGGGTGACAGTTATATGTGCTGCAAAGAATTTGATTGAGCAGCAGTAAAATAAGTTATTCCTCAGAGGGTTCAGGTTCTCGAAGAACACTGACAATCTGTTATGTACCTGATGGAATGGGGGAAAAGAGTTTGACATTACACATTATGTACAAGAGTCATTGAATTTTACAAATACTTACAAGGGACATTAATTTTAATGGTTTGGTAATAATTACATTAAAAAAGGACCTTGAAAAAAATAATAATTACAACCACAAGGGAGAAAAATTCTTCATAGATTATTTTTCAGAATCGTTCAGCCCTGTTGAAGTTATAATTAACAATAAATATTTGTAGCTTTTTATATTTGTAGGATAAACTCTCCTGGAAGGCTATACATATATGATACCATGAAATTACTGTTTCATAATATTTCTTTAGCTTAATGACTGTTCTTACACTGCGGAATATTTCATTGCATGCCAATCATAAAAGTGAAATACTATACATTAGAAAAGTACAAATTATGCTTTTATAGTCGTTCACGCTTGTAGTCACTCCCTAGCTCCAAGACAACATAAGAACACCCCCAGAAAAGGTGTATATAGGGAGTAAATTGTGCTGTAATACTTGCACTTCTCCTTTAATGACTTTAACACAACAAGTTTGAAACACTTTTTTTTTCTCATCTCCAAGGCTGAAAGCATTGAAGTAGAACTTAAACATAACCTTGCTGCTGAACAGCTCCCCAGTCCTTCTTTTTGTACTGCCTCTACAAATCAGCCTAACAAATTCAATGCATTCCTTAAGCAGAATAATATGGTTAGTCTTAAAGGTTGGCCGGAATCTCATTAACGCCACACGCCTCTGTGGTAACTCACCTAGTGAACAGTGGCAGCAGCAAAGAAGGAGCAGCAGGCAGGAGAAGGCTGGACACCTCCACGAAGATGAGGCCATTGTGCTTCGAGTAGGTGAGCTGTCCAATAAAAGTTGGGTTTTTTTCAGAGATGAGATCAGGAAGCTGGAGAAAAGTTAACGACGGGTGGTTCTCTGCAAAGCATCACCAGTCATCTTCACATCTGCGGAAATACGAAAAAAAAGACTGCATTAAAACAGAGCAAATTGGGCGATGATGTCATGATTATCCTCCCAGCCATGGATTTACGATGCCACAGTGTGTCATGTTGCATTGGGCTTTACTGTAATGTGCGGGCCTTGTCCACATTAATCGCAGAACACTAATCTGGATTTAACATTTGCACACTTGATGCCGCTTAATGGTGTTACGTCCGCTCGACTGTCAGCTATCGGACGCACGCCCAGCTGCAGTGCGTTAAGAGATCTTCAAAGTCAGGATTTGAGGTGTCGAGGTTTCTCCTAGCAATACTACTGACCGATAATATGCTATGCCTGGATCTTGAACTTGAACGTTGTATGGATATTTCTGCTATTACATTTCAGCGAGGCTTATTGTCTGAAAACAACTACCAATTATCCTCAAAATTCATATGGACACGTATAAATTGCTCAGTCTAACTCCAGCTACAGAAAATATTACAACTATTGGCACAAATTCATTTTGTTCTATAGAAGTATTAAACTGTGCAGGTTTGTGATCGATCGACCGATCTCTGGCAGGCCTCCATGTCAAAAAGCATTGGACGTCTATAGCCATCGGTGGCAGCCAATGAGTCAAAACTTAAAAATAAAAACAAATAAATACATTTCAAAAACTTTTACAGCAGATTACGATCCTCTTAAAATAGCATGATTGGGCCCGATTTTAATCATGTGATCAGATATGTGACAACCTTAATAAATAGTACAGTGGTCCCTCGCTCCGCGCTTCAAACTTTGCGGCCTCAGTCCATCGCGGATTTTTTTTTTTTTTTCTCGATTTAAAAATAAATAAATAAATAAATAGATATGAGCTGTCCCAATACGATCACTTAGTCTCTCTCTCCCTCCTGCTGCTTTTTTCGGTCTGGCAGTGCACCGGAGTTGCTTCTTAAAGTTACCGATGATTGACAGATGTTATGATTTAATCTCACCAGAGATGCTTGTAAACCATAACTTCAAAGCGCCGCATGCGTCAGTCATCATTTATCTTGTTAAACAGTATGTGTGACAACTAACTGTGTGTAAGTGAGCAGTTTGAGCGGATTTGAGTGGACTCACTAAATGAAGCAATTACTAAAGACAGTTTTCTACTTGATTTTTGTTTAAAAATAATTCAGTGGGACAGTAACATGCTGAGAACCTATCCTAATAATTACATTTAAAGTGCTTAAAAAGTATTTATTAAAATACATATGCATTTAAGTTTTTTTTTTAAGTATACTTTGGGGGAAAAGTGAAAAAGCCTGTCTCATATGTATCTCTTTTAAGGGCAGTCCCAAACGACAAATTTTCTCCCGATTGGTCAGCCGACTATTTCTACGATTAGTCGACTAATCTAATATATATATATTTTTAACACTAATTTAACAATTAGGTTTTTGTTGACGCTTATTAATTCACAAAAACATTTTGGAACACTTAAATTCTTAATTAAAGAACAAATTAACACGTAAATAACAATAATAAATTCTTTAAAAAAAAAAAAATCTAGCAATATTATAGTATACTACTATATATATAATAGTATTATAATGATTATTCATTGCCAATCAGATTTTTCATAAAAGGTGTCATTTTACTGCGATGCTTAGTCTAGAATCTGAATTCTGAAGTATGTGGGATTAACTCCAGAAATCGCTATATATAAGACGAACATGACGTGCTTTTATTCTGAAATGTTCACTGGAAGTACGTTCGCTAAACCGCTAACCGTAAGCGTTTTGTTTCGTTTCGTTTTTTCGTTTGCAAATGCTGTTAACCAGCGATTTTTCATGTTTCAAGTTTCATGTTTCAAGTTCGACCTTTTCATCGCAAGTTTGCATTTTGGAGAAGACTGCCAATGTTTAATAGCAGGCTAAAGTAGGTTGTCTTTTTTCCCCATTAGCCTCAATGTAGCAATGCTCACATTTACAGTGTTTAATATATGTGCTTCCTTATTCTGTATGTCTCAACTTTAATTCTACGATGTGTTGATGACCAATAAACATCTGTGAAAGGAAGGAGTCTCATATGCCATCAACACGCACGCACAAATGTACGGATGCATGCATACACGCGGCGGTAAAACGCAGCCGTGAAAATTACCGCCCTCATTTTTATTTACTGTGCAATAAGTGGACTCATTGCATATCGCGACAGGCTTAGCAACTTCAATAAATCATGTAGTTAGTTAGTTAGTTAGTTAGTTAGTTAGTTAGTTAGTTAGTTAGTTAGTTAGTTAGTTAGTTTAACCCTTCATTAAAAGTCGACGACTTTTACGCATCGATGACTGTCGACTAGTCAGGACAGCTCTAATCTCTTTTCAATCTTAAATCTGAATAAATGTATTGAACACACACAAAAAAAAAAATGTGTGTGGGGGATGCGCTACTTCGCGGTTTTTCACTTATCGCGCCGGGTTCTCGTCCCCATTTCTGCGAAAAACTAGGGATCACTGTAATTCTTTGAAAAAGTACCATTCTTTATTTTTGAAACATGGTTAGCAGCAAAATAGGAGAGTGTAGAGGAACATAGAAAAACTGCTTTTGAAGAATTATTTTGTGGTGCACACAATACTCGAAAGCTTGCAATAATTGTTCAGAACTTCCTCTTCCTACCGAAACAAAGAACATACCTGCTGCTTGGCTAAACAGAAGAAATTAAGAAGAAAATGTAAAAACCTTCGCATTTTCCACCCTTGAGGGCACAAAATAAACACAAAGTAAATGGTGTTCTTGGCACTTATTAGACACTCGCCAACGCGCCACTAATGAATGCTTCACTCTCCCATTCGTCCCGGTTATACATTTCTTCAAGAAAAAGAAAACAAACATGGCAGTCGCTCCAGCAACACAGACACGGCTGCTTTGTCTGCTTACGTTTTGTCTTCTTCCTTATCAGGCACAGTGTAAGGTGCTTGTGTGTGTGTGTGTGGGGGGGGGGGCTTTGTGTGTAGAAGCGGCAAAAGGTTGCAGCATGCGACAAACTAACAGCAGACAGATAAGCTGCTTACCGGAGTCAAACAGCAAGCACTAGTCAAATGCCACACATTGACTTGACACATATAGGCGCGTACATGCTGTATCTGCTAGCAGGGATACATAAATGCATTTACATATTGCGTCTTGTTTATTCCCTTGTGTCCCAACAAAACAGGCCACATGGTAGCTGTCACTGTGCAAAGACATAAGGCTTGTTAATGTGCTCTAACCCCATCAACCTTCATGATTATTCTTTACCACCTGGGCATTACTTTGGATGTGTAGTCATCCGTCTGAATAAATTAAACTCGGTCACAATGGTTAGGTATGAAATACATTTTTGTTATTTGTAAACAGTGCCTCCCCAAGCTTGACTACTACCAATACAGGTGTTAAAGTTGGGGGTACATGAGTCCAGATTTTTTCAAATCGGCACTAATGTGATTTAAGTCTAATTTACTGGTTGACTAGTTGCTGATGACCTCCTTGATATTTTAGTAATTGCATTGTACATTGTAACAAAAAACAGACACTCCGAAATTTTGACTACAAATACAAATTTTGACTACAAATACAAAGTAAAAATGCAACTATCATTGTTTTCCAAAGCAAACTAAGACATTTACGGATGTATTTTTTTAAAAGGGCATACATTATTTTCAAATATTTTGAACTGTTTCATGCATAATTAGGAAATAAGAGTGCCCTGGTTGAACTATGTTATCAGTGTAGTTTTTTTTTTTTTTGATTGCAATCACGTTTGCAAGTTAAATCATTTTGCAAACGGTAGATTTTGAAATGAAATGAAATGAAAAGTTACACTGTACCATACAATAAAAGTGGTACCTTGACAAATGAGTGCATCGTTATACGATTCTTTCAACATACAACGTTAAATTTGACTTTGACTTTGAAATTAGACTTTCATCTGTCTCGACATATTACAACATGGTTGAAATTAAACGATTTACGACAGTGTTGCAATTTAATCGTTTTCCCTATTTTCTTGCGAGAGAAATCATCGTGGGTCCCCAAGAAGGTTCAAAAAAGGAAGAGGGTGACACTTACTACTGAAATGAAGAAAGAAATGATATTGAAAAAAATATGAGTGTGGTGTGCGTGTGAGTGAACTGGAACCGGCAATAGACAGAATACGGCTGACCATACCCTCCTGTATCCCCACATCCATCGTCTCCTCTGACCTCCGTTCGCCAGGAAGTTAGGGTGACAATAAAAACACTTTCTTTTTATTTCTTTCATATTCATAATTTATTTGTTTTAAATGTGTCCAATTTAATGCATTAGTTAAATTGGATGCAACACTGCTCACCGCATTCTCCCCTCCCTCCACACCCGCTGTCTCCTTTGACCTCCGTTTGCCAGTCTCTACAAGTTAAGGTCAAAATGAAAATCCATATTTTATTTTATAATAAATTTGTTTCGCTATTTGTAATTGCTATTTGTAATTGAACCTGCAGTATTTATTAAGGTTTTATTGTAGGTTATGGGGAAATCCATCTCGACATACGACCCATTTCGACATACAAACCAGGTTCTGTCGAGGTACCACTGTACATGCATGCTCATTAATATTGGGAAAGCTAAGCACTGAAAAAAGTGAAGTTTGAACTCCCTGGTACTAAAATGTGGTGCATTAAGCATACAGTTTATAAAAAACAGCATTTTTATAAATCTGTAGATTTGATTTTGTTGTTGTTTAGTACAAAATTACTAGTATGTCGGACCACCAACTCCTGTCACTTTTCCTCTCCACTACTATTCGCCATTTACCTGGCTGCGAGGCATTTCCACACACTACACCAACGGTCAATCAGGGCAAAGTGTACGCAAATTAACTTCTGTCAGCTGCTTATTTATGAAGATTCAACTTTTGTAGCAACCATATTCAAGAGGACCAACTAAAAAGCTTGAAAAATAAAATTCTTGGCACTTTCTTCTCATATTAGTGTGCAAACTTGGTAAAATAGCATCCAAGGTTATGAAAAATATAGTAAAGTAAATAAATAAAACTTTAGTGTTACTTTTAATAGCAATACTTAATACAGTATTTGATTATTAGTTTGCTTACATTGACGACTATATAAATAAAACCACTTTTTAGAAGCTCAAAGAAGAGAACTTGGACAATTTTTGTGGCAAACAAGGTCTCTAAACGATTATTTGATTACCGAAAGAGTTGTCAATTAATTTGATAGTCGATTAAGTGTCGATTAGTCGTTTGATTGTTGCGGCCTTACTCTGGGGCTACAACAGCAGCAGCTAATTCTGAACTCTGTTTTCACTAACTTGTGGTTGAAATGTTGTTGAAAATCCTGCTCAGCCATGGCTTCTTCCTCTCTACTGATTTTCTCTCATTTACCAAAGCTGCTTGAGAATGTTTGAGTCATGGAAGACAATTCAAATCAATTACATGGACTGACTAATTTCACTCAGCGCACTCATCTGTTGAGGTAAGTAGTTCTGCCTTCTCTACAAGCTAAAAGTTATTCTTTAAACGATATTCTGGAGTATTCAAATCGACTAGCCGGTATAACCCCTACTGTGGTATACAGGATAATGTCACCAGTTGGGTTTTGTTAGTATATTTAATGGTTAAAAAGCAAAATGCTTAATGGCTGCCTATAATGGCCAGAAAATGGGTAATAGCAGAGATGAAGTATAGATGAAATTAGCGGTTTATAATATAGAAATTCAACCATTTCTTCTTTGGAATGCACAAGAATATGTGGGTGGTATACACAGCAGTCGTCCAAAACCCAACGTTTGTACACTTCTATTATAATTACCCATGGCTCTTTAAGCCTTTATTCCAAATGCGCCTGAATATTTTTGGCAACTCAAAAGAAATGTCTCTAAAACCCCATATTACCACATTTTAAGTCACCACTAAAGTCATCCTTTACGTGATCAATGTCCAACTGCCAGCTGGATCGCCATACAGCGTGACGCAGAGGGCTTATTTATTGATTTTTTTTTTTTTTTCATCACGCCCCGGTGGCAGTGAAGCAGACTCCCAGCCAAGGCATCGGTTCAACTCGGGTGGTTATGGTTTCATTTGCCATTCAAGTTGGCTGCTCAACAGTTAGATATTCCCGCTAAGCCATTAGTTCAGTGGTGGGCATGGCACCAATTCTCTCAAGATGCACTACTTCCTACATATGCACATGCCCATTTATCTCAAATACACAACCCGCCGGGAGCCACGTGCTTATTTTAATGGTAGTTGACGGAGGAGATGGGAAAATATAGAGGGAACTTCCCCCGTCCCTTCCACCCTGCTGAGTCCAGGAGCCCCTCCAAACACTAGGGGGTGAGAACCAGCCAATGCAGGCTTGCCCTCACAACCCTGGGGTCCCTTTTCTCCCGATTAGCCCCCGCATGCGACATCATCCCGCTGAGTAACATGTCTCCATTCTCCCTTAAGCTGGCCGGAGCCTATCTTCCTAAAAATACTGTTTTTGTTTGGTAGTATTTCAGTAGGATTTAGGGAAAAGGGATTAGGTGATTAACATCAAGATGCTTTAAACAAGTAGAATAGTGACAGATGCATCATTCACATCGGAGGGATAGGGCGTTGTCAAGTTAGGGTGGGGCTCAGAGCTTCTCAAGCAGAAAATCTAGTTTAAAAGGTAAGTGGAGCATTGCTAACACTTCCACAACGGTGCTAAGAAATTATCTACACCTGGGATTCATTCCAGTTTGCCATTTCATTAAAGCAGAGGTAAGGAATAATCAGAATGGTGGCTGTCATGCTCACTCGAGAGGTAAAAACTGTTCATTTTTTTTCCAGAATGGGACTCGGCCAATCACTTAATTTAACACGATCAATATGCAAGCCAACATAGCAAATCACTGAAGTCATATTTTTTGGGGTACCAGAACTATGATGAATAGCAAATGCTAATCTCTACATTACAAACGAGCGTGTCAAAATATGACGCTAAAGCACCATATTGTTGCTAATTGCTATCCGGGCAGCTTAAGTTATAAAAAAGATTTATGAGTAACTGCCATTGCTTTCTGCCTCACTCTAATGAACTAAACTGCATAACTGGTCAAATGAAAAAATCTTCTGTTTCATATGTTCCCTGAATAAAGAGGTTCATACTGTAGAGATCCCCTTGAGATTTCACTTAACAGTGTATTTTTGTAGAAAACGACGACACAATTTTCTATTCTTTTTTTTAAATCACTAAAAAAAATGAGTAATGATACGCAAACATTCCCGACATCTGTTTTCCTTTTGTCTTCTGCTGTAATATAAGAAGGGAGATCTATCATCGCTGGAGATAAATGGGTTAAGTTGCCGCCAGTGATGAATTTTTCACATCCACCTGATAGGAAAAATAAGCTAAGCATCAAAAAAAGAAGAACGACGACCGATTAAAAGATAATTAAAACAACTGCACGGACGCGAGTGGGGGTGTGTGGGGTCTTTACGTGCAAGACAAAGCTCGGCCTTGCTCGAGCTGGAATCATCCAGAGAAAGAGAAAAGGAAGGTTTGGCAACTGGAGAGGGAATGCAAAAAGAAAAAAAATTGAGGTGGGAGGTTGCAGAAAGAAAAGGGGCGGAAGGGTCGCCGAGGAGGATTGACAGCCTATGAGTACGGCTTGACCCCCCTGGCTTTGCTTCCAAGTTTTCTCCAAAGGCTTAGAGGGGACCAAAATAAAGCCCGGGGAATGTTAATTCATTTTCAATTGTCAGCACCAAGAAGGACGGAGATAAAGAGGGCATACATGCATAATCAAGTGGGACTAGGCACAAAACTTATGTGCAAGTCCAAGTGTAATGCTCACACCAGTTGAAATAGAGACGTGCTTCCACACTAGTTTTCTTCCTCAACTCTTTGAATGACTACTAATTTAACATTCTGCCCCACCCCCATACCCTACATGCAACACATGTGAGACGGAACTTCAGAAAATAGTTGTTGAACACCCCGTGGATACTTTTCCCGAGACAGTCCTTTGTCATGTCATGACTGTCAGGATGCAGCTTCCAAGCCCTGCAGGGGATAGGGTGTCATTTCCTCATCTCCACCAGAGAACTTGCCAGAAACATCTCGCGTCAGTTTGCATTTTCTCAACACAGCTGATGAGATATATGTTACGAGGGAGGAACCGCAGTTGTAAATGGTGGTGTAGGGTTCCTGGTATTGGAACAATAAAACGAAAAATAAAGTGAATGCAGCTGACTCGTGCGGTATGTGTCTTTCATATCTTTAATTAAAGTATATTCTTTTTTTAAAAATTGGGGGCGTACTATCAACTCTTTGGTTGTACAATGTAGCCGAAATTGTGATTAAAAAACTGTCACCAGCAAAGAGTAACCAATAGGTTTAAAAATATTTGTCCTTAGAAATTGTGGACAAACTACCTCCAAATTAGTGACCCTATATTATGGACAAAACGTCACCAAAAAGGTGATGACACTAAGGCTGCAACAACTAATCGACTAAAATTAATTAGATTAGTTGCTAGCTAATTTAATATTCTATTTTTGCCGGCAGCTATGAGCAGTTCCGTTCAGTGTTGTCAATTTTACTTTAAAAAAGTGATTAATTACAGTTACAAATTACTTCTCCCAAAAAGTAATTGCGTTAGTAACTCAGTTACCTGAATTTAAGAGTAATTAGTTACTTGGCAAAGTAACTAGTGATAATTTTCATGTTTTATTTTTTTTTCTCAAAAAAAAAAAAAAAAAAAAAACGTCACACAATGTGAAGTTTAAAGGGTTTTTGGGACAATTGGCCCTAGCCCAATTCTTTACCCTCCACTTAACTAGACACAAGGGTATTGCGATAACTAGATAGTAACCTTTGCTATGTGTGGAAGTCATTTAATGTTGTGAATCAACCGTTAAAGTTGTTAAAATTGCTCCCGCTATTGCATTAGTTCCCTTCTACTTTCAACATGTGTAAGTTTTAAAACTGTTTCATAATTTAAAGATAGATTTAAGTCAAGATTTTGCCGATTTAGGACCATTTTAGATAAAATAAATAAATAAATAAAAAAGTAGGTTCGCTAGGAAGGATCTCTACAACAGAGCCTTCCTGAGAGGTCTACTGCTTTAAGATGGTCACTGTTTACTAACGCATGTAGTCCTTAAAACATGTTGCCAATGCAGCCGTGTCTATCATTTGCATCTAATTCTATAATATGTGATATCTACCGTATCATGTGGGCGTAGTTTGTAGGCTACAGTCAGGTATTATTGGAGCCACCTAGCATCGCGTTTGCAACGGCGTCTTCCCCACTCCTGCTGTGCTCGCTTGTCTCCGTGAGTCCGTCTCTCTGACTTTTTTTTATTCAACCAACTTAGTAACGCATAGTAACGCACGCCTTTCCCGCCTCAGTAACGGTAACGGCTTTGCCAAGATGAGAAAAGTAAATAATTAGATTACTCACTACTGAAAAAACATAACGCCGTTATTAACGCCGTTATATTGTAACGCCGTTATTAACAACACTGGTCCCGTTTGGGTCCTTGTTTGTATGTAAAATGAGTCTGTGCGCGCGGCAGTGATTAGAGCAAGAGAGAAAGAGTTCACTGCTGCAACTTCTGCTCCTGGGTTGCTAAATCAATAATATCACAAAGTGTCGAGAGTTAGATTGTCTTTTGTGTTGATAGATCCAGTGTGCCAGTGTGTGAGGTGAGTAAATGAAGCCAATTGTATGGTTTGTATTCTGTGTTGATGAGATGCTACTACTTAGCACAGCGTGCTAAGCTAGGTAGCGATTATGCCAATTTGTGTTTTAAGTGTCCGGGTGTATTGTGTGTTGGAGAAGCGTATTAACATTTGAGTTATTGTTAGATAGTAAAGTTGTCTCTTGTCTTTTTATAAACAAACTGCACACATAAACCCATACATATAACAGCTTAGAGTCCCCTTTCAAAACAAACTCCCATTCAAACTGTAAACTGTCATACAAGAGAGTGTGCTTTGAAATTAGATTTGAGTTGTATTTATGTTCAACTGTTTGATAAAAGAAACTGATTCATTACATTACAGTCTGCCTCTTCCTTATTTGATTTTGTTTGATTTTGGTTCAAGAAAATTAATGAGTCTAGTGCTGCAACGATGAATCAATTAACTCGAGTATTCGATTGTAAGAAAAATATTTGAATTAAATTTTGCTGCTTCGAATATTCGTTTGATTAAAAGTGGTGTGGTAATGGTTTGTTTTGAAAGTGTTTGCATTTAGCTTTATTAATTTGGGTGGATACACTGCCCTCCAGTCCGCCTCATTTCACATGGCTGAATGCAGCTGCTCCCTGTTAAGACCAACACAAGCTACATTTTTGTTCGAGCTAATGTTTTTCTTTAATGCATTCGTAATTTTGTTTAAAGGTATATTTTTTTTGCCGTTTTTTTTGTGGGAATATGTGTTTGAACTATTTGTGAAGAGCATTGTAAAAAAAAAAAAAAAAAAAAAAAACGTTAGCATTTTACAGCATTTAAGCTAGCGGACATTTGTTATGTAAGTTAGCCAATTGTTTTTTTGTTATACATATATCCTCATTTATTTATTTATTTATTTATTTTTAATACCGTTTGAGGCTCAGGTATTTAAATTTTTTATGTTCCTTATCCGATTACTCGATTATTCGATCTAACTAGTTCATTGATTAATCGACTACTAAAATAATCGATAGCTGCAGCCCTGAGTCATTGACACAACTTACAACAGCACTTTGCCTCCAACAAAAAAATGTCAATCAGCAGCACTTTTTTTATTTGAATGACGTGGACTTTTGTCTGATTTGTGTACTCAGAATTTTTTAAATTATTATTATTATTTTTATATTATATACACAGAACTTTTATTAAAACTTTTTAAGTTTTATGTACTTTAAACAGTAGATGTAGACTATAGTTCAGTTAAGTCAGGAAGCTGTAATAAAATATTTTTGAAGGAAATAGTCATCCATTTTGTCTTCATTGTTACTTACAACATGCCTTAAACAACAAGTTAAATTGTGAACTTAATTGAAAAAAAGTGACATATATCCGATGAATCGATAATCGTTTATTCAATCGTCCGATTAATTGAATATAAAAAAAAAAATTGTTACTTGCAGCCCTAACTGCTATCAATGAAAAATTGAGACTAAAAAGTCTTTAAAAAAATATTACAAAAGAATTATTTACAACAACAACAAAAATGAACAGCCACACAGATATTTTTGCTCCTGGAGACCCCTTTGTGATGTCACAACTGACAGGGGATGCAAGTAGAGAACTTTCATAAGGCAGTTTGAATTTTCCCATTACAATATTTACAAAGGTAGATCCGTTTCAACAGAAAATGTAGGTGCAGGATTGCTCACATTGGAACGAAAAGAGAAAGAACAAAAAAAAAAAAAAAAAAAACCTGAACACAGCTGACTTTCGCAATGACGAATGCCTGTTGGACTTCTGGTTGGACAGTAGAAGACCTCTGAGGGTCTGCAAAGGTTTTACAGTTTATTTTTGACCGTATTTGAACTTTGTTGCTAACAAAAACAACAGTGTCTAGGAAAGTAAACATTACAGTATATTACATGAATTGTGGCATTAATACCATGAAAGAGTTCCCTGCGCAGTATTAAAGATGCTCTTAAGTTATGTGAAAACGGCTTCAATAACAACTGACACAGAATCGCGTAACAAAGTTTATGCC
Source organism: Corythoichthys intestinalis (assembly GCF_030265065.1). Classification (NCBI taxonomy): domain Eukaryota; kingdom Metazoa; phylum Chordata; class Actinopteri; order Syngnathiformes; family Syngnathidae; genus Corythoichthys; species Corythoichthys intestinalis. Next base: position 39,835,937 of record NC_080408.1, on the reverse strand, counting down.
CTGGTAGGCTTTGCATTTTATTAGTTCCACCCAGTCTGACTCAAGTTATTGAGTTTCACTTAAAAAAAGAGCATCTCAGCATCTTTATTTAAGGGTAAAATAATATATAAAACTCATGGGGAAAAACTGGCAAATGTCAAGAAAAACAACAACAAAATCATAACCATGAAATGTCAAACGGCTCTCCAAAACATACTTGTAGAAATTCATTCTAAGTGAATTTCACTTTCAACTCAATGCATGTGAAGCCGCCTTGGATCATTCCAAAAGCAATAAGTTACATTCCAACAGGTGTTTTAGGATGTTCCCGGAACTTCTTATCCCTTATTATTCAATATTATGTTCTGACATGTTTCAAGCTTAAATTAAAAACACTTGCAGCTCTTGTGCTTTTGTTTTTTCTTCCCAGACAAAGAAAGAACACCTTGGAGCAAAAGTGCTGCTAAATGTTCTCTGATGCTGCTCGAGACCCTGAAGCCTGCAGACTTGCGTTCTTTTATTGAAAGCACACACCACAGTTGGTGTGTTTGGGGCTCTCGGCCAAATGATGGAGGCTGAAGATAAGACAAAGCGAGAACAAGCGGGCCAGATGGACATGGTGAAACACAGTAAGGCTGACCAAAGAAACTCTATAAAGTCAAGTGAACAAAGACGACCTCAAATGAAGTGGCATGGTCGCGTCGAGCACATTCAAGAGAAGGGTGTGGAGGATCGAGGAAAAAGAGGCATAAGGTTTCTTCTAATTACCCATTAAAACCATTTGAGAGGGTGCTGCTACTCTTTTAACCTTCATTTTGAAATAGTTGCTTTATTTAAGAACTGTAAATAAATGTGACATTTTAAACAGATTCTCGCAGCAGAAGGCTTTTGTGGAGACATTTGTAGGTGTCTTGTAATGGCGGTTTAGGCTTTGTAAGATCAGCAAACACAGTTGAACAAGTCCTTTCATAAAGCAAATGTCAGGTTGGTTTACAAACATTCGCAGGCTGGTCACGCCAAATTCTGTAGCCGCACTCGACATGAATGCACTGACCTTGGAGGCAGTCAACAAAGCCGTGGGGTCGCCAGAGACTAGCGCCTAGTTGCTTCTTGTCGAAATGGAATAACAAAGGGAAGATTGTTGTGTATATTTTCCATCAGGCATTTTACAGAAAAAAAAACATTTGTCACCTCCTCCACACTTCATTCTCACATTTTCTGTTGAGCTCATTAGCTACACGCACGCAGCCTCACCTCCTTGTGAACACAAGCAACTCACTTATTATTGAACATTGAAAATCTACTGTGAGTCAACTGTAGGATGTTGTATATTCATATGTTGCAGTATATCTAAAAATACATTGAGAAAAATGTAACCCAAAAATTGGGACCCTTACGACACGAAAATTTGACTTTGGAAACCTGGGATTGACAATACAAATGAGACCAAAACTTTCATCAGATCTTCTGACCAAAGAAATCATGAATAAATATCACCATGAATCAGCAATGATGAAAAAAAGAAAAAAAAAAAAAAACAGCAAATCAAAAAGAATGTGAAATTAAAGCTATGCTGAAACAACAAATAACAAATGTAACAGAAATTCTAAAAATCATAAATTGATAAACTGCCCCCAAAAATACCACACAAAAAAAAAAAAAAACTCACAAAAACCTTTCTACATAAATTTGGACCAGAAACATGCACAACTGACCCAAAAATTGTCAAAAACAACTGTGGCATGGCACACACGCACAAAATCACCATGAATTATCTCCAAAATGTCCAAGAAAACCTCCTTGCTACACTATTAGTCCTAACTGTTTCCTCAGCACTCATTAACCACACTCAAAGTGTCCCCTGTGCACACAAACGGCTAACCTCCATCTTGCTCTAACGTTTAATCGCATCATTACAAGGAATACGTGAGCTTCCTCACCCCTACTTCAAACCACAACACAAACATACCACTCTTCACTACATGAGCTCTTTGCTATGAGACATGTTGTGCTCATACCTTGGGAAGGTATGATTCCACACTGATCCTCAGCTTTCAAAGTGAATCAGCTATATTTACAGAGGTCAAAAAACAGTAACATGTACTAAAAAAGACTAAACATAAAATTGAACCACAGTCCTTTCACTACAGGCTCTGAGCCAGCAAGAATTGAGAGCATACGCAGATATGACCGACTCGATAACAATTTCTGCCTCTCCAGCCGTCATATGAGGAATGAGCATGAACGCCTACAGAGGAGAGTAGTATGCATTCCACCAGACATCATCTGGATTTTTCTAGTGCAATGATATTTTGGGATGGCATTTGACTATATTCAAAACAGGACGATCAAGTCAGTTCATGAGTTATTTTTTATTGGTTTTGAGAATATTCTGAGTACTCAGAGCACTTAAATCCTGCAGCACACGTCGTACAGTAGGGCTTAAAGCCTGAGTTACGCTTCTGCGTTGCGGTGACATGATGAGCATTTGATAGTTCTGCGGCAAGGGAACGCGTTGTTCTGTAATTCACCGCCAAGCCACTATAGGGGTGTTGCATTGTGTTTGTGCGGTTTTGGAGGACTCTTGTTGAATTCCTTGAGTTTTCTTCCGGTTAGACAACAATGTCAACTGAGATGGAATGCTTTAATGTAGATCTTCAACTCATCAACATTGAACAACAAATGTTGATCATACAAATTTTGAGGCGCAGGCAACGCAGGAGAAGGTCGCGGAGGTGGTCTGTTTGACTGTTGATGCCGCACAGAGACTGGCAGTCACATTACAAATTCTAGTATCGGGTGGAACCCAGCAAGCTGCGTTGTCCAGTAGAGGTGTGCAAAATTTCCGATTCTTAGACTATTCGCGATTCGGCCGTGGAAGATTCGAGAACGATTCACAAACATCCAAATTCCGATTATTGAAATATGCGAAGTAAAGCGGAAGTACACAACACTCAGCGCGCCGCGCGGTCTTCGGGAAGGAACGGAGCGAGAGTAGCTAAACATCATGCTTCCCATTACCCGGCCCCTCGGGTAATGTGAATGCTCAACTCACGGCTCTAGCTCAACTCATGCAACGAGATAAAAAAAAAAAAAAAAAACACAACAACATACCTGACTGCTGCCGATAAGCTGCTGCAAAGTACACCCATATGTTACGGTGGATATCATTTATATAGGACTAGATGTACTATAGATTTGGTAGTGTTAGCAGCACATCTACAAAAAGCTAGATGCGGACGTTATAAACGGCTGCCATCTTAAAGCAGTACACTTCCCTGCAAGGCTGTTGTAGCGAACCTTCCAAGCAAACCTAATTAACTTTTTATCTAAAATACTCCTAAATCGGTAAAATACTGACTTAAATCTATCTTTAAAATAGTTTTAAAACTTTCACATGTCGAAAGTAGACAAAAGGGAAATTATGGAATAACGGGAGCAATTTTAATAAATTTAACGGTTGATTCACAACATTAAATTAATTGAATGTAGTTTAAAGCTGCTGATACAGAATGGGGACTGGAGTTTTTTATTTAATGTTATTTTTGTATACAGTATTTGTTTACTGCTATATGTTAACTTGATACTGAAATAGTAGTGTGGTTTAGCCTGAGAGTATTTTTGAACAATTTTGGAACTAATGTACAAAACATTAAAAAAAAAAAGAGAGAAAAAAAAGGAGGGGGGTGCATCAATAATCGTTTTATAATCGAATCGGAGCCTCTGAATCGTAATCGTAATCGAATCGTTAGGTGCCCAAAGATTCCCAGCTCTATTGTCCAGCGTTTTGTCCGATTTCTTTGCCTTGTCCTACAACCAGTCAGTAGGAAGCAATAACAGGTTTCTGTCGGCAATGGAACTTCCCAAACTGCATTGGAAGCCTTGATGGCACGCTCAATCAGTGATGATGAGTGAAATGTCTGTTGTTGAAAATAAAACATCAAAACAACTCTTTTGACGCCGAACTTCTGCTTTATTCTTCATAAACTTGAATCATATGTAAACATAAAATGATAACGTGCACCAACAAAAAATACGACATAAACTGATAAAAAGCTGGCAGGTTTTGGCCGGCTGGGTCACCACTTCGTGTGTCCATTCGCTTCCAAACACACACATACTTGTCTCGGAGGTTCTTCCATTTTTTTTTTATGCATTTGCTGACCTCCAGCCCAGTATTTTTAGCAATCTCCTTCCATGAATTGCAATTTGGCAATCTTTATAATGTCTTGACGAGACCTTGTAGAGGTTGTTCTTCGATGACACTCACGTCGGCTTGGTTCATTTTAGTGTGTAACACAACAATCTTTGAAAATGGTGGTGATCTCGCGCTGAACCGGAAAAAAAAATTTGAGCGGTCCAATCACAGTCCATTTGCATCACGTTACCACGTGTTGACGCGATGCCTAGTCAGGATTTTGTGGAGGTGCACGTCAGGCTACGGCGGAGGGTCGTAAATCGGGTCTGCCTTGAGGGCGTAGGTCTGCCGCAGATGCATAACTCAGCCTTAAGGCAGCGCAGGGACACCGGGGGAAAAACCGCTCATGCTTGGCCAAATTTGTCACCATTTTGCTAAGCAACTCAAACCAGAAGTAACCTGTACGTTTTTTCTGTTGTTTTGGATGTAAAGCAGACCAGAGATGGTAGAAGGCAGCTATGGATTGATGAAATTCTAATTATACAGCAAGTTCTGGGGTGTTTAGGGAGCTACAGCTCAATGAAAGCTGCTTCAAGGTGTACTTCGGGCTGAGCTGGGAGCAGTTTGACACTGTGTTGGACAGAAACTATTGGTCCATGCCTCGGGATGAAGAAAACAAACATTAAGCCAATCTTAAACTAAACACCTGGCCATTTGAGAATGATTTCATTACAGATTAGTGCATTTTCCTCCCCATGCTGTTTTCACAGTAAAAGTCTGCCAAAACCTGTTTGGAAATCACATGGCCGTAATTTCACCTACTTGATATGCCATGATGGCGTCAGACTGCAATGTTAAATTTGAACTTTTGTCCTTGTGCCATGGCAGTTCATATACAAGTTACAGACTGAAATGCCATAGTTCTGCCAAACCTGTGTCCGCTAATGTTAGCTGGCATCATATATTTTTTCCTTTAACAGTGGAACAATACCAAGCTAATAAAACACCAACTGCGACACATAATGGTCTCCAATAAATGTCAGCATACAATGTGCCGTATTTTTCGGACTATAAGTCGCAGTTTTTTTCATAGTTTGGCTGTGGGTGCAACTTATACTCTGAAGCGACTTATGTGTGAAATTATTACCACATTATTATATCATTTCACATGTTATTTTGGTGTTTTGGAGTGGCACTAATGGTTTAGTAAACTTGTTAGCATGTTCTTTATGCTATAGTTATCTGAATAACTCTTAATAGCTATGTTAGAATAAGATACCGGCCACGTTCGCATTTCGTTGTTCATGCATCATGTAACATTATCATACTGCACGCTTATTCAGCATGTTGTTCTCTACTGTATCTTTATTTTAAATTGCCTTTCAAGATGACATACTGTACATATCTGTTCTTTGCGTTGGATTTTATCAAGTAAATTTCCCCCAAAAATGCGACTTATATTGCGGTGCGACTTATATGTTTTTTTTTCCTTTCCATTGTGCATTTTTGGGCTGGTGCGATTTAAATACTCAGGTCCGACTTATAGTCTGAAAAATACGGTATGCGGAAATTTTTTTGATGAAAGAATGTCACTCCAAACACGTTAATAAACTAAATTGCTGACCAAAAATAATTACAAAACTTAAAACACTACGGTAGATAAAGACATTTAGAAATGGTGACAAACCAATATCACTCATAGGAAATGCTCACGCTGGCGGAAAAAAATATCAGCGGAATTTCTGACAGCAAGTGTTTAAAAACTCTGGAAAAAGTAGTTATGTTTTGACTCGTTTCAATTATTCAAGACTTGTTTTAAAACACACAAAATGCGAACATTTTCCGATCTGGGAGTTAAGAGGTTACTATCACATATATTCCATTCCAATTTCATCAGGTTTTCACAACATATATTCTCCTCAGAATTTATATGTTCCGCCAATGCCACTCAAACGCAGTTACAGCTTGGTTTCATCACCTTGGCGGACGGCGCGCATTCATTGTATATTCAAAGTTTAGTTTCACCCGAGGGTACAATTTTTTCCCCACTGCTTCAGCCAATCAGCTTCATGGAGTTTATTGAGCGGCTACGTGCGGTCTCTGCTCATTAAGCGTCTTCAGTGCTTTCGCTCACCTTATTTTGGGGCTCGCAAGCTAATTAGTAACGCTGCTGTGTTCCTGGAAAATAAACAAACAATTACATTTAAGGTCTAAACACGGAGGCACTGTAGCACATATCGTTGTTGCGCTTTTTTGGGGGTGGGGGGCAAAGGCCGTTAGAGCTGGTCCACTCACAATTCAATCAGCAGTAAAAACTACGGTAGTTACCAAAATGGCCGTGACATTGACTAATTTTCTAAAACAGTGGGACTAAAATTAGACTAAAATAAGGTATAATTAAATGGTTAATTTATTTATGCATTATTGTTTTGTTTCCAGCGGGTGTTGAACACAAAAGCAATAGGTAAAGTAGCATTGAGTGAACACATAAAACACCTGCTAATAAAAACAGCAATATCTTTACAACAAATACAAGACCTGAGGCGTGTGTTTTTTCTCATGAGAAAATTATTAGATCGCTCTCTCTGTAAGTCTCAATAGATTTCCTGTGATGTTTAACGACGGTAAACCACACTCGGAATTGGATTTAATTCATGACACCGAGGCAATACGGAGCGAAGCCGTCATTGTGTAAAATTGCCTCATATCTCGTGGCCATTACACAACGTTGCGGGGTAATAGTTGGGCCGAATGAGTCCTATGGGACAGCTGCCGATACTATTACGGCCCTTCCATCTCTGTGTTTTAACTCTCGACAGGGTTTTCATATTTTAACCTGCCATTATGAAGTGAGAAATTAGCGTGATCAAATTCCTTTAGGATAATGTAGAGCATTATACGTGCAGTCTGTGTATTACATAAAAGTACGGTAGTTCAAAGTTCAAACATAATAGATTTTAACATTTATTAATGTTTGCAGGGTTGTTTTATTTTTCTTTCTTTTCTTCAAAACGCATGAAAACAATGTTACCATCAGAGTTGTTTTCGGCAACGGTGACTATAACGAAAATATTTCAGCAAAGAACATTTTTTCACGACAACGAGGAGACGATATCGAGGGGGACTAAAACATAATGAGACGATTGTCAGTTTTCGTCTGATGAGACGAGAACGAGACGAAAATGCGCCATCGTTTCTGTCACATGTTCACAATGTGTGAAATTTTCATGTGTAGTTAGCCTGTATCGTAGCAATGTCTGGTTGTGTATGTAACATGCTGCGCCCCCTTAACTCACCAGTGTGAAAGTATCCTCTCCAGGCTTACTTGTGTTGACTGTTGAAACACACGCAGTAAGATTTTTTTTTCTTATCTTGGCAAGAGAGAACATGTAATGTTGCTTTAAGGTCCGTGCTGAGTGATCATTACACACTAAATGTATCTCGTAGCATTAGCATAGCATTAACGTTTGCGTTAGCATTAGGCTACTGCTAAAGGCGAGCGTCCTCTTAAACTCTGACTTTTTCTTTTTTTTTTTTTTTTGACGTAGTTCGTGGCGTCCAAGTGGGTATAATTGAAAATAATGTACTGTTTTCCTGCTGAGTGTGTATTATTACCAGGTTGGCGTCGTCTTTGTAGAAGCCACAAAATATGCTCGTCTGTCAATGTTCATTCGAAATAGTTCGAAACCTTTATTTATTTATTTTACTTGAGTAAGACTTTTGAATTTTTAAAGACGAAAATACTATGAGTGAACGTCGACCAACTAAACGAAATTTGTCTGAGTTTTTGTCCACAAAAACGAGATGAAGACAAACACATTTTGAAATGACTAAAACATGACCAAGACTAATAAGTATTATTGTCCAAAAAACTAAAATTAAAAGGGAAAATTGAAAGGTCTGCCACTGGTTACCACAAATGTTAAATTATTCTAACATAAAAAGGCAACTATTTTTTCCCCAATTTTAGTTTTTTCTAATCATTAACAAAATTAATTATTACTCTTTGGGGAAAAAGAAGCTTTTTATAGAGGGAAAAAAAAATTCCATGCTTATTTTTTCTGAAATATCTGGTGATTATTTGTACTCATTTCAATTCTTTTTTTTTTTTCCTTTTAATTGTATCCTCGCATGAGAACTTCTAATTTGAATGCTTGAAAAAGCACACGAAGGCATAAATGGTATCAGTTTATCATTTTCCCTTGTATTAAATTACAACAAATTAAGCCATCATCCAAATGGGTCTTATAATGATATTTTCCGAAAATGTATCCCGGTTAATTTATTAGCGTTTAATTTGTATGATTATTCTGAATTACCGTTCCACATTTAATCAAAACAAGTAGGAAATGCAATTTCGCCCATACAGCCCGCCTCTAAAGTACGCCTGTATTGAGGAAATGATGCATGGACTTGATATATGCAGCCAAACACATGGTGCTGGCCGGAACGTTGATGGACTATTCATTTGGCCAACAGCTCTGTGTTTCTTTGGAAACAAGACACAGGCAATCAATCTGCTGCATTAGCAGCGGAAAACAGAACCAGTCGGATTCCTTTCTCGCCATTCAGTGCACCAAAATTACCACCTTGTTCCCTTGCAATCGTTTCTAAGCTCTTCATTACTTTTTTTTCTTGTTCAAAGTTGACCCTGAGCATATTTATCTACCATGTCTCCGCCTTTATGCCAAATGAACGCATTTGTGTGAAAAAGAACCACCTGAAAACACAATCCTTGACATAACTTGCACCGCTGCAGTCTCTCAAGTGCAATTTGATGGCACGCACAGTATCGTGGGAGCTGTACTCATTGTTAATTAAGACTCCATTGCGGCGACTAATCTGACAATTTGTCATATTGTTGAACTAGTAGTGACAGAAAACACTATTGAATGCTAATTGGCTAATACTAATTTCCAAGTGTTAATGAACTTGAGGATCGGCCAACAACAAAATGACTTCATATCAACTCATGTTAAACATCCTCACAGTAGTAATGTAATTCTTTATTTTATTTTATTTTTTTTTTGATACAACACAAAGGTCCCAACGTAATAAAATTTTCCATCTAGTGAAAACTGGAGCATCAAAGCAAAATAAGAGAAACCTTTAAAGAAAAATGTAAACAGGGACAACTACACTTTGTCTATGGGACCCAAGATAAACTGCAATAGTGCATGGCTCTCATATACATGACTGAGATTGACTAACTCTCTGAGAGGGTTGGCACTGCCAGGCTTTCCAGTTTGAATGGTTTTGATGTCTATTACTGTCAATTACAGTGAATGAGTTAATCAAAGAATGGGCACAGGCTCTAGAAGGTGCTGCTGTTTTGATTCGCAACAGGTTTGAACAAATATGAACTGAGATAATTACAACCTATTATTTTATTAGTTCCATGACGCTAATGAAGACCTTCCTACTTTGGAGAAAATGCATTCCCTTTTAAATCAAAAGGTAATATTTTAAAAGGTACATATAGTAAACAGAACTACAAAGAAAAACTCAAACATTGCAGCCCACATGAGTGATTAATATAACTTAAAAAAAAAAAAAAAAAAACGACTTGGATTTGTAGCATTAATATTATTGCTTTGAATGTGGTCAATAGACTGAACTGACAGTACAGGCATTAGTTTGACGTGGGCCCCAAAAACCTGGCAACAGTGTGCCACCTGCTAAATGTGTGTTGGACACACTGTGGACTAAATTGAGGGAAGTTCAACTATGTAGTGCAAGTGTGTCTGTGCAGTTCGGGGGCATCTAGTGCTGTGGTCTTTTGCACCACGGACCGGTGTAATATGGGCCTTTTTTTCACGGACCAGCAATGTGTGGCAGAAAATGACAGTAAATATAAAATAACTAGTGCTGTCAAATTTATCGCGTTAATGGGCGGTATTTAATTTTTTTATTTAATCACGTTAAAATTTTTGCTGCATTTAAAGCATGCACAGAATGACCCGTTCATACATTGCCTCTAACAGATTACAATGACGCCGTTTTTTTGCACATTGAGAGCTAAGAGGCAAAGAAAGGCGAGTGGACACAGGCGTTCATTGGACCGTGCCGTTTATTGCCATAAACTTCACTCCTTCACAACCAGTGTTGTTAATCTTACCTTAAAAAAGTAATTAATTACAGTTACAAATAGCTTATCCCAAAAAGTAATTGCGTTAGTAACTCAGTTGAATGTAAGAGTAATTAGTTATTTGACAAAGTAACTGGTGATAATTTTCATGTTTTTTTCCCCTCAAAAAAAAAAAAAAAAAAAAAAAAAATTTAAACAACAAAAAAACAGGTCACACAATGTGAAGTTTAAAGGGTTTTTGGGACAATTGGCCCTAGCCTAATTCTTTACCCTAAACTTAACTAGACACAGGGGTATTGCAGATATTGTGATAACTAGATAGTAACCTTTGCTATGTGTGGAAGTCATTTAATGTTGTGAATCAACTGTTAAAGTTGTTAAAATTGCTCCCGTTATTGCATTAGTTCCCTTCTGTCTACTTTCGACATGTGTAAGTTTTAAAAATGTTTCATCATTTAAAGATAGATTTAAGTCATGCCTTTGCCGATTTAGGAGCATTTTAGATAAAAACACTTAGGTTCGCTGAGAAGTTCCTCTACAACAGAGCCTTTCTGAGAGTTCTACTGCTTTAAGATGGCAGCTGTCTACTAACGCATGTAGTTCTTTATACGTTGCTAATGCCGCCGTGTCTGTCATTTGCATCCAGTTCTATATTATGTGATGTCTACCGTAGCATCATATGGGCGTAGTTTGTAAGCTATCGGCTACAGTCAGGTATTACTGGAGCCACCTAGCATCGCGTTTGCAACGCCGTCACAACTCCCTTGCCTTCTCCCCACTCCTGCTCTGCCTTCTCGTCTCTGTGAGGCCGTCTCTCTCAGACTTTTCTCGCGTCTTTCAACCAACATAGTAACGCATAGTAACGCACGCCTTTCCCGCCTCAGTAACGGTAACGGCGTTGCCAAGATGAGAAAAGTACTTAATTAGATTACTCACTACTGAAAAACATAACGCCGTTAGCAACGCCGTTATATTCTAACGCCGTTATTAACAACACTGTTCACAACAAACATAAGTATCATTTAGTGAAAGCACAAAAAATAATATTCCTGGCTCTAAAAAAAAAAAAATAATGTTCACAAAAAGAAAAGCGCTTCAATCCTTTATCTCAACAAATACACTGGATGGCAATATTTAGTCACAATATACAAACAATATTGATATATCAAGTGCCACGGGCCAGATTGCAGTCATTAATAAATTATTTATTTATCTGCCGCCCGGTAGCAAATGCGCCACCGACTAGTACCGGTCCGCGGCCCGGTAGTTGGGGACCACTGATCTAGTGGACACTCTTTGCTTCAGGTTGCTTCGTATTTGGCTATCATTACGTTTCACAACACAATCAAAGTGTTCCTGGTTCAGACCACATATGTGAGGATTTGCCATTGGAAGCATTCAATTGGTTTACCATTTACAGTATGTGTGGGACCGTCTGTTTGTGATCATATCAACAAGGAGGGGGTGGGGGGAATTATACAGGTACTCCCACACCACAGGATTCTCTCTCTTTTTTTTTTTTTGGATCAGGCCTTGCTAAGAGCTTGCTGCAAGGTGAAGAAAATAATCAAATTCGATTGTCGGTATGTGCATAACCGACTTAAGGGACTACATTAAATAGCAATTTAAAAAGTGTGAACTGGCCAAATGTACAAACATTTACTGGACCTCTTCAACAAATGTCCATTCAAGCACCAATAAATGACATACATAACTCACAGATGGGGTGGTGTCCTGTTTTAATTTAGGTGCCTAACTGGGAACATTTGTCATTCCAACTAAATAGAGAAACGACTGTGAAATCAACAAATAAAAAAAAGGCCACCATACTGCTTGTCTGTACTTTAAAAAAACAGGGCAGGCCTGTTGTGTTGATGTAAAGCTTTTCAGTGCTGCCAAGATGAGGCTCAACCCAACAGTCTTTGTAAAGAATGCAAGGTATTTTTTCTACTTTTATTTTCAGCTGCTTTGCATGATTCCCCCCCCCCCCAAACCCAACCCCCCACTCTACTACACTACATCATTCCTTGAGTGTTTGTTCTGCGTCCCTTAGTTACCGGATAAGCAAGCCAGCAGCAGCAGCTCCGGAGAGTTAAAAGCTTGCCTGCCCAGTCCCACTCATACAAGACCATCAATAATTCACCCTCATCGGGAAGCATTATCTAACAGCCTTATGAAAATTTAAAGCTTCTGGGTGACAACACAAGAAGTCGTGAATGTGCCGCATGAGGACATAGCCGGGCAGTGGCGGCGACCCCCAGCACAGACATGTTCAAGTGGATCCAGACGGCGCCCAATGAGTCCCATTTAACCGCAACGCCAACAGATGCGAGTCAAAAGTGAAAAAAATACAACACAAAGGTGGAAGCGTTAGCTAGGCTGTATTAACGTAAGGTTCACTCTCATTGACAGTTAAATCCCTCTAAGCCAGGATCAATTACAGCCTGTGCTGCTGTAATTAAAAAGCCCTGACAAAGGTCTTAGAAGCACCTTACCAATGAAAGGAAGCAAGGCCTCTATCTGTGGAACTCTCTCCAGGACAATATTGCGCCTTCAAGGGCACTATGCCAGGAACATTGAAAATGGCGACAATATCATAATTTTTACCTTTTTTTCATGAAAATGTAATTCAACCTCAATCAATTATAAAGGCATGTTGCTAGAGATCCCAGCAACACAATTGTATACATTTTGTGTATGGATACATTTCCACACAATGATTTTATGCCTTTCTCTATAAATGTTGCTACAACTTGAGAATGTTTTAATATTTTCTTCAGTCTTTTCACATTTATAAAGAAGGTGATGCTGATTAATCTGATTGAGTATTTAGAAATTATGGGTTTAAAATTCAAGTTATTGACAGCTGAATCCTTATTGGACACTACCAGTTGCCATCGCCAACTTTTTTTTTTTTTTTTTTTTAAATAATCAATAAAAATGTTTGTTTCTTTTAGTTGTATGTCCCTACCAAATATAAACAAAAAGTACTAGTTTATAGCAGAAGTAAGCGTTTTTGTGGTAACCAATCACCGATAAGCATCCGGTTACCAAAGTAATTGCACATAATATTTGACAACATATACTATTCTAATAGTGAGATCTCTGGCTATCTCTTCGGCCATGGAAGATTCGAGAACGATTAACAAACATCCAAATTATGATATTTAATTACACCAGGTAAAACGGAACTAAAACACAGTCAGCGCGGTCTTCAGGACGCAATGAGAGTGAAGATCCTGTTAAGCTCATGCCGTTACATAAAAAAAAGAATAATATCTGACTGTGGCCGACAGCCGCTTCAAAAAATGCCCAGTTGCTTGTTGCCACAAACATACGGCCACATGCTACGGTAGATATCACATATATATATATAGAACTAGTTGTGAAATGACAGACGACGGCTGCGTTAGAACATGTATAGAGAACTAGATTCGAAATGATAGACTTGTTGGCGTTAGTAAACAGCCTCCATCTTAAAGCAGTAAACTTCTCTGGAAGGCTCTGAAGGCTCTGGAAGGCGAACCTAATTAACATTTTATCTAAAATACTCCTAAATCGGCAAAATCTTGACTTAAATCTATCTTTAAAGGATGAAGCAGTTTTAAAACTTTCACTTGTCGAAAGTTGACAGAAGGGAAATTATGGAATAACGTGAGCAATTTTAACAACTTTAACGGTTGATTCACAACATTAAATCAATTGAATGTAGTTTAAAGCTGCCGATACAGAATGGGGACTTGAATATTTTATTTATTGTTTTGAACTGTTAACACGATTCTGAAATAGTAGTTTGGTTTAGCCTGAGAGGATTTTTGAACAATTTTGGAACTAATGTACGAAACATTAAATGCAGGGAGGTGGAGGGTGGGTGCATCAAGAGTCAATTTAGAATCGAATCGTAGCCTCTGAATCATAATCGAAACGTAAGGTGCCCCAAGATTCCCACCTCTACTAGCAACATGCTCATAATGCATATGTTTTACAAGGTTTTAACACTGCATTAGGACATGTAATTTAGTGATAAACTATGGTATGTTATGAGTTAAAGCATGTACAAGGTTAGGTTTTGTTGCCACCCAAAAACATTAAGGTTGAAGATTTATTTTGTACAGTGGCATGGAAGGTAATGTTGAATGTGTTTGCCATGAACTGATGGTTTTACCCTGGGACAGAGAACTTACCTTTCATATAGGGGAAAGCATAAATTAAAACAAGATTATGTTCAACCTATAAAACACCAAAACATTTGAATCAAATCAGTGGAGCGCATAACCACCAATTTTAACAAAGTGTAGCATTCAGGAGAAAATTATGCTTGTGTTTAGCCCTGGCAACAAGGACACATAATTAGTTTTCCTTTTAAAAACATGTCTTGATTTGATCGTGATTATGTTCAGCTTTTGACTGACACAATAATTATAAAGCTCCAAATTAAAACTCTGCTGTGAAGCAATTAGTAAACAACTTCATCAGAACTCTCTAAATATCAAGATGATGATCATTGGTGACCCTTAGCATTTGAAAAATTATCAAATGGAACAAATTAACTCAGTATAGCCATATTTTATTCCATATATTCATTATATTGTGTTTTTAAAGGTGTCTTAAACTTAATGTTTCATAGGATCAAACCCAGATTTAAAACTTCGCTAACAGCAACTGCCAAAATTACCCTTGAAAGCTGCTCCCCAGTGGCGTCGTGGAAGGACGACTCAGCCGACACAAGACGGCTGAGTGAACTGAGGCAATGTGAAAGCAAGCTGTGCCATTCCGGGCCATACATCCTGCTGCAATTTCCTATCCTATGTGACAACGCCTGCCAATCATGTCCCCCTGGGAACCTTCAGGGGCTAAGAAGATAACCTCTCACCTTGAAAAAAAATGCTGGCGTCACCCCAAGATAACATGCGTATTTCAAATGGCTATTGGAAGAAAACACGCACCTTAAAATCAAACATTAGAGGTCAAGGCAGGTATGTTAAATTGACCCGTGAATTTTTTATCGTTATGAATATTGTTGATCATGCAGAATTTTATTTATTGTTCGGATGCACATTCACTTGGGTATTCACAAATAGGGCTGTCCCAAACGACTAATTTTCTCCCGATTAGTCAGCCGACTATTTTTACGATTAGTCCACTAATCTAATAATTAAAAAAAAAAAATTTTTTTGTTTTTGTTTTGTTTTCTAATTTAGCAATGAAATTTTTGTTGACGCTTATCAATTCACAAAAAACATATTGGAACACTTAAATTATTTATTAAAGTACAAATAAACACATAAATAACAATAATAAATCACAAATAAACAATGAGTTGAAATGCTGATAGAATTAACTAGTGTAGCATCCTGATTGAAAAGATGGTCTCTTAAACTGATGGTTTACAACTTTTATTCCATCCTTGATGTAATCACACTGTAAAAGCTACGGTGCACACAAATAAAACAACACAATTAGAAATTAACGAAAACTTTTCACCTTTTTCCTTTTAAACCTTATTTATATATCAATGAATTGCCTATATGAATTGCCTTTACCTTAATTTATTAATTTATCATTGACAATCTCTCCCTTAAGTGCAATCACTGTATATACTGTATATATTTATGACCTTTTAACCTTATATAATTTTCTATACTATAAAATAAACCATAACATGAAATAAACCTTTCAGTTAGCATTAAGAACAATACTAATAGCGCTTACAGGCCCATTGTCAATGAAACATTATTATTTAGTAAGGCGACAGCACCCTCTGGTGTACAAAAAATGAAAAAACAAAAAAACAAAATTACAAACTGGGTTACGGCGCTTGAGGTTTTTTTTTCACGGCCGACGTTTAGCCAAGCTTGCCATTGAAGAGACAGGACGGAAGAGTGTACGCTCCTTTGTTTCTTTGAAATAAGTCAATGTTTTGGACACTCTGGTGCAGTTTTTTGGCTTTGTGCCGCTTTCCCCGCTTGCATATAGAGCATCCGACATTCTGAACTTTCCGTGCATATATTTTTTTAACCCTTCATTAACCGTCGACGGGATGTTGTGCTCGTCGACGGATTTACGTCATCGATGACGTCGACTATGTCGACTAGTCGGGACAGCTCTATTCACAAATATCCAAATTCCGATTATTGAATTATACCAGGTAAAGCGGAAGTAAAACACAGTCAGCGCGGTCTTTCGGACGCAATGAGGAACGGACCGAGAGTAAATATCTTGTTCAACTCATGCCGCTAGATAAAAAAAACAATCATACCTGACTGCGGCTGACAGCTGCTACAAACAACGCCCAGTTGCTAGTTGCTACAAACATACGGCTACAGTAGATATCATATATATGTAGAAAAAGATGCAAAATGACAGACGACGTCAGTGTTAGAACATGTATTTTTGAACAGAGATGCAGAATGACAGACTTTCCGCCGTAAGTAAACAGCAGCCATCCTAAAGCAGTAGACCTCTCTAGAAGGCTATGTTGTAGCAAACCTAATTAACTTTTTATCTAAAATACTCCTAAATCGGCGGAATCTTGTCTTGAATCTATCTTTAAATGATGAAATAGTTTTAAAACTTTGACAAAAGTAGACAGAAGGGAAATTATGGAATAACGGGAGCAGGAGGGGGGTGCATCGATAATCGTTTTATAATCGAATCGGACCCTCTGAATCGTAATCGTAATCGAATCGTTAGGTGCCCAAAGATTCCCAGCTCTAAAAATTAGAGATCTAAAATGTTACTTTTAGATATATGGGTTTTTAAAAAAATAACGATTTTTTTTTTTTTTTTTTTTAAATAAGACTTTTTTCCATTGAACAGGATTTTTATTTTTCAAAACATATTAGCAAGTTGGAACATAAGTATGAAGTTGAGTTAAAATAAAATTAATAAAATGAATGCAATCCTTTAGGTGAGCCTAAACCCACAGCCAAACCTCAACATTATTACTATCATAACAAAAATAATTGAATAATTTTCCATAAAAAGCACATGTGTATGACTCGTATCATGTTTATATTATACACACACTCTCTTTCTCAATATACAGTTGCCAGAGGGAGGATAAAACACCATGTTTTACCACCGCTAGATACACTAAACACACTGGAGTTAACTCTCATAGCTGGTGGGAAACATTCATGCAGTGTTTATGAACCTTTAATTTTGTATAAATGCGAAATCACATTGGAGGTATTGCCTCCCCGGCAGGCACCCTCCGCAAACATGTTGTTTTACATGTCGGTTGGCCCTCTCCTCTAAGCCGCGGCCGTCTGTAACTTTTCTGTAGCTGAAGTATTCCCATACTAACGATTTCGTTTTCTTCAGTGGGGGGCAAAAGTTCAGGAGTTTCACCTCCTGCAGCCATCGTGTAGCACAGCTGACTCACTGACACTGAGCAACAAGCCAGAGTAGTTAAGCCTTGCAGCTGCAAGCGAGGGATTTCTCCCTGCATTTTTGGGACATAAAAATGAGCCAATACTGTAGGGACGGTATGACAGAAAATTCTTGCGGTTTTGAATCCTTGACGCTTTCATACCACAGCATACCTTGAAAACGGTAAGCGGCACATGCCTAGTTCACATAAAGATTTAGTTGACTGCCGAAACTGGCTGCAAGACAAATGTAAATAAGAAAAAAGTTGGTGGCACATAACAACTCAACCTATTTTACAGAAATGACAATTTATTGACCATAATCTAAATTACAAGTAATGTGTGTTGAAAGTATTACAATTCGAAGTTTTCACAAAAACTGAATTGAAAATTGAATAATCTCTCCTGTCTCCTGTCTGGTAAAGATACTGTAGAACCCTGTGAGTTTTTTGTCAGAGGACTGACTGCATTCATGTATACAAGCTTCAGAAGAAAAGGATGATGACGTTACTCTTCAATTTATACAAATGGCCTTTGCATTTGAAAGAGGATTAGCTGGTAGCCTCAGCATTCCATTCCGCAAGGCACTTTTTTTTCTTTTTTTTTTTTTTTTTTCTTTTAAAACAAAGTTAATACTTTTGAACTAAAACTTAGTTTTCAGGTGTATTTTATTTGAGCATTACGACAAAAAGACATTTCTACAAGCAGCACGAAAACAAAAGTACTATTTCTGTAATAGAGAAAGCATTAAAAAAGTGCCAGCAGGTCTATAACGTGGGAGGTGACATTTAAGCATGGCAGCACAACATGGAAGCAAAACAGTGATTCCAGTTAAATTATTTTAGCATTAATTCGACTGAGTAACTTTGCACATGAAAGACTCTGACAGAAGAATACGAGCTGTCAATCAAAGCACAGCGGGCTTCAGACTGCGCATGTGGGAAATGAAACCTGGGCATGAGCAGACAATGTACCTGCTTCCATTTTCCCACTTTTCTGCTCCAAATGAGAAATAATACCGTCACACTACATCAGCAGAGTGATTTACATTTTTATATGATATGGAGAATGCCGCGGGAAGGGTGAGGGGTGAGCTAGATAGAGGGAGGGAGATCAACGAGAGACATTCCTCTGCAGTGGAGCATGAACTGAAACCTCAATTTCTTTGATAATTACATGAAATTATTTTGGAATTTGGGGGACGAGACAAAGCACAGGAAGATGGATGACCTGTCGGATGCGCCTCATGCCGACCTTTTTTAATGCGCACACTTCCTGCGACCTGCGGCGGCAACTCATGAAGCATACAGGCTTACTATCCTAAACCCCCTACTCCCCTTGAGACAAAAGCTATGTGCTCATGTGCTAATGGCAGGGGAGAGAGTTGGGCAAACGGAGCACTGAGGGCGGCCCGGACAACTCACAGGTCAGTGCTAATCTTCTGATAGATGGAGCCTAAAGACCCGGGACACATCCATCACACGCAGCCGACGGCTCCCCAACTGGGAGAGATTTGCAAACAGCAAAGGGTTAACACGCCCAAACAGATCTGTGATGATCCATCACTCAAGGCAACAAGCTCCTTTTTAAAGCGTATCGCCCCCTTTGACAACACCGAGGGGTTGTGAAGGAGTGCATGGGAGCGTTCCGATTTAAGACCTTAAGCTCCGAGGCTCTGTTGATCATTAAATATCCATTTTAAAAGCAGTGGGGGAAAGTTAACTGTCATTTCAAACGCAGGAGGTGGTAGTACAGGAGTGGATTTCCTTCCCTCGCTGCCATCGATGTCCTCGCCACCATGCACTCATCCATCAAGTTAACTACCCTCACACGTAATCATTCTAGTCATTTGTCTCCTTGTATTTGGATATGGGATCCACATAACAGCCATGTTGGGGATTCACAGTTGAATGAAAATCTCACCGAGCACCACTTGGTTGAATAAACAAAATGGCTTCTGCCAAGCAGCATATATTCACAGCTGTCTTTTCATCAAGCTTCACCAGCCAATCACGCCTCCTGAAAATAGATAAGGACTTGTAAAATAACCTCTCACCTTGAAAAGTATGCTGGCATCACCCCAAAACAACATGGAGCAGGCTCCAAATGGTCTTTAATGGTTATTTGACGAAAATGCATGCTCATGCCTGTACAATTACTCTAACATAACAACATTAGAGGTCGAAAAGGGTCTGACAAATGGACTTGCGGATTTTTCATCATTAAGAATTCAAGTGGAATGTGGAGTTATGGTTGTGCAGCTGCTTTGTTATACACAATTGTGCAGCAGCTTACAGGGTGAGCAATCAATTTAGACACAACTAGCTGGCTGCCTAAACAGGTTGGTGACAACCCAAACAGGAAGTAAACAGGATGAAAACATTTGGTGAACGTGGATCATTTTTCACTGAGAAGCATGGACGGTTATGATAAACTGAGGATTTTTCTTCATTGGGAAGCCAATTTGAGTTTATACTGATAAGCTTATGTTCTAGAATTGCTATGTCTCAAAAATTTGGCAATGATCAACAAACCATTAATTCAGACCCAAATAGTTGCCAGCTTATAAAGGTCGATGTAAACAGGAGCTAAACATGGAGAAAACGGAGCATTTGTTTCAAAATGCAAAAAGACAAAGAAACAACAGTGATGAATGGATTTAAGAATTTTTTATCGTTAATTCTATGGAAAACGTGTAATATGTACCAATTGGGTTTTTTTGTGTAGACCCTCTTATGTGAAGTCTTTGCCCAAGCAATACTATAAATGAGCAGTATAAGATCATTTAGTCTTAGGCCATGTCTACACCTAGCAGGCTTTTTTAAAACCGAGAATCCTACCCTAACTCCGGTAATACACCAGGCGCATCTGTGGCGTGTCAGAGGGGCCGGCGCGCCAACACACCGCTGACGCTCACCACGAATTTCCACAGGACGCGTTTTTACCAGAAGGGCGTGTGTGGAGCGGCTTGATCGGTTCACGTGAGGATTGTAAGCTCGTGCGAGAGTAGCGAGTATTTAAAGATAACTATATCAACCATTTGCCTTTCAGACCCTGCGTATGGGTCAGCTTTCTTTTATGAAAGAAAGAAGATAAAAAGTTCTGTGCTGAAGAGAAAAACAATTGCAATGACAAAATATTATAACATGTATCTTCCAAATGAAATGCCTCAATGAATATTTTTTTCTCTTGAACCGTTTTAAAAAGCTTTATTGATTAATTTTCTCAAGTTAAAGCGCCACGCAGAAATTAATAAAATTAATTGCATATTATTTTCAAAATCGACCGGATCCACGGTATTTTTACATGAGTGATTTCCGGTCTGCCCGATCCTACCAAGTAGTATTGACGCAGGAGGCTTGCGTCTTGCGACAAATAATTAACTCTGCCGTTCGTTTCGAGTGTGACACGCTCAACCACTTCTGGGACGCGTCTGAGACGCAGCCGCTTTACAGTTAGCGTGCATTCGCTGCTTGTCTTTAATGGCCGCGTCCACACAGTGAGACGCGGCCGCGGCAACGCTGACGCGCCACAGACGCACCTGGTGTAGTCCAGCCTTTATACGTCAGGAAAAAATAATTACGTGCACATCAGCACATTTGTAGAAAAAAAGGCTTCCACTGCCAACAGCATTCATTCATTTTTAAGTACATTCAAAACAATGGGTGAAAAATAATTGTCAATAATACCCCCACCTTTCGCATGTGGTCTTATGAAGCACTGCATGAGTTTGTAAATAAATGAAAATAAACAAACACCCGTCTGATTTACTCCAAATGTAAACATTGGTCTCATATGTGACGTAGTTTGTCGCAGTCAGTGACGTTTCCAGTTAAATCTTCGGTTATCAGTGTCCACATAACGGCGCCACAGTCGCAGAATTCGCACATCTTCACTTTCGGCGCAGTTTTCAAGAACCTTCGATAAATGTGCGTGTCCGTGTGGATGATAGGCCAAACCGTGGAAAAAGTTCATCTTTTTGCCAAATGACCTGCTACGTGTAGACATGGCCTTAGTCTCTGTATCATTCTTGAATTTCTGTAAATTTTCACCACAACAGTCACTTTAATATTGAGTAGGTTTACGTTAATAATTGTTTAGTAATAATTTTATAATTATCACCTTTCCTGCATCTGCATATCAAGAAAAAAGAATCACTATTTGCAGTAATGACTGATGCTCTCTCAAGTCGGGAAGTTAACATATTACAGTTTCATCAATCCCTAATGTTTACACCATGTACTTTTATGAACAGTGATTTAAAAACACCACAGTTGTCAAACATTCAGCCCGTGTGCCTGAACCAGACCGTCAAGTAACCCCATCTCGCCTGTGGGGTTTGTTCTGCCAGTTGGGCAGGTTTTACTTTATTTTTTACGCATATACAGAGTACAGACTCTCTCTTTGAAACTCTTTTCATGAGCTATGAGCTATGACTTTCCACTGTCGAAGTGCCTTTGGGCAAGACACTGAACCCTAATTTGTCCCCAATACGTTGGCAGCGCCTTGCATGGCAGCAGTACCATTGGTGTGTGTAAGTGTGCTAATGTATATTGCTTTGGGCATGGTAACCATGGAGATAAATGCACTATATAAGTACTCTCTATTTACCATTTCGTTATTTTTAACATAGAACCAGAAGTGTTTGGCCAGTGTGTAACAAGCACATAGATGTTGTATGCAGTAGGAAACTTTGTGAACTCTTGCAGAAGCAGCAGAAGAAACGCCTGTATGTATTAATTAGTGCTGTCAGATTTATTGCGTTAACGGGCGGTAATTTTTTTAATTAATCAAGTTAAAATATTTAACATAATTAACGCATGCACGGAACGACCAGTTCATGCGTTGCCTCAAACAGTTTAAAATGACGCCCTTTTAGCACATTCAGAGCGAAAAGGCAGAGAAATGCAAGTGGACAAAGGCGTTCATTGGACCGCGCCTTATATTGGCTTATGCTTTTGCAACTCTTTCACAACAAATATAAGTATTGTGGCGCACGACGTGGGGAAGAATGACAGGAGACGATCTATTTCTTAACACACTTAATTGAACACAACGTAGATCATACTCTATACCAGACATGTCCAAAGTCCGGCCCGGGGGCCAAATGCGGCCCGTGGTCAAATTTCATCTGGCCCCCAGCCCCTGTCATAAAATCAATAACGTCTGGCCCGCACACAGACTTAATAAATTAGTCAGCAGTACTGCTACCAGAATATGAAGTAGCTTACACGATAAATGCTGCTCCTCATTTACCCACTAAACGGCAGCAGCACTGTAAGCAACATTACCCCTTGTGATCCTTTACTTTCAATTTTCTAAAATGGGAATAATCGACAAAAAAAAAAAAAAAAGTTGACAGCGACGGCCGACGCTTCAAGGATCGGTGGAAATTGGACTATTTCTTCACTAAAATACGCAACAACTGTTTCTGCCTCATTTGCAAAGAGACAGCCGCTGTTTTTAAAGAGTTCAATATGAGGCGATATTACCAAACAAGACACGCTGACATGTAAGACAAGACTACAGGGAAGATACGCAGCGAGAAATTGAAGCAACTTGACGCTAGTTTAATTTCACAGCAGCAGTATTTCGCAAGAGCCCGAGAGTCGAAAGAGAACGCCACAAAGGGTAGTTGTGAGATTGTTGAAATTATTAATTTAAAAAAATAATAAAGCAAATGTGACACACAGAATGGCTTGCTAAAATTTGCTTAAATATATTGTTCTACGTATAGGACGTCAGCCAAGGTCGGCCCCCCACATTTTTACCACACCAAATCTGGCCCCCTTTGCAAAAAGTTTGGACACCCCTGCTCTATACCATTTGCAGCCACCACTGACAGTCATGGTTGCCCAACTTCCCATCATACATTTGGGCAGAACAGTTAAGTCACTACAGTATCATTTAGTGAAAGCACAACACAAATAATATTCCTATCTCAAAAAAAAATAATGTTCACAAAAAGAAAAGCACTCAATGCAAAGAGAATTGGCATTCCCAATCAAAATAGCTTTGCAAAATACACATAAAACGTACTCAGACTTTGCCTTGGCTAGATCTCTAATTAATTTAAAACTCACCATTGACGCCTTGTGCTGTATTTCAATCACTACCATACGTAGTTAAAGAAACTGTGGAAGAATGGCAGGGAGCCCATGTGACATCCCAATGGCGAGCTATTTATTTTTTTGATTGAAAATTTTACAAATTTTATTAAAACGAAAACATTAAGAGGGGTTTTAATATAAAATTACTATAACTTGTACTCAAATTTATCTTTTAAGAACTACAAGTCTTTCTATCAGAGGATCCCTTTAACAGAAACAATGTTAATAATGTTAATGCCATCTTGTGGATTTATTGTTATAATAAACAAATACAGTACTTATATACAGTATGTTGAATGTTTATGTCTGTCTTGTGTCTTATCTTTCCATTCCAACAATAATTTACAGAAAAATATGGCATATTTTAGAGATAGTTTGAATTGCAATTATTTACAATTAATTAACTCGACTAACTCGATTAAAAATTGTAATCGTTTGACAGCCCTAGTATTAATATGTGTATTGTTTGTCAAACAAACATATCCTCATACGCAGTTAAAAAGGAGTTTGTAAAGATGGTAGATACTTAGGACATGTTCAGTAAACGTATGAAATAACATACAGTATGTAGCCTCCGAATCTTGATGAGTTAAATACCTAAACTAAGGGGAAATCCCTGCCATACAATTGGAACAAAATATTATCAAATGATGGTATTCTCCACATTTAAAATGAAGTTTAAAAAAACATGCATTAATGGGCAACTCTTTGGGGGAAATCATTTAAAAATAATTGTGCAATCCAATTTGGGATATATTTGCTGTCATGCAATGTCAAATGGATTAATGTCAAATTAAAGTCAAAACTAGTCTGTAACTGATACAGGTTGAGAATTTGATAGTGATGGGAGTGCCTAACATCACAGTTTGTTCTGATGTTTGTATCTCTGCATAATGTCAACAGGCAATGTTGTACTTTGTTGTGCTTGTGTGTGATTTAAGCAGCTTTAAGTACTTAAAATTTTAATCCAGCTCCACAATTCCTTTGGTTAATACTACACTCAATTGATGTTCATTGATTGAGTTTGCGGGTGGACAAATGTTATTAGCCGGACGTTTTTGTCTTCGATAAAGTGAACAATCATGTTTGAGCAGCATGTTACGGCCCTGACCCTCCCACACATGAACGAGGGGGACGGAACACTTGCCTATGTCAAAAGTCACTGTAGATAATAGTATACTAGGGGCTTGCTTACAGCAGGAGTAGATGCACAACACAAACATATTGAAGAGCCTTAAAACTCCACTGATGCTGTATCATTCAGAAAAATAACTATATAGTGAGAGAGTTTGGCTTAAAGGTCATGCCAAAATTTTTAAAGCCATTTCTTCTTCACCTTCTCTGAGGTTGACAGGTTTCACATCTGTGTGGCTTCTCAATTGAGTTGAGCTGGTGGATCCCTGGCACAAAGCGAGCAGTTACTTGAACAATGACCAACGTTTCTATGATACATAGACAGCAAATTCAAATCCAGTCTTTTGCCTTTCAATGCTACACAAACAACAGAAAACAAGCATTCATTGCATTACTACATGTAGATGTCACAATGAATAAATGCACCTCTGCGCAATAGTAAGCATAGATTATACGATTTCTACTGAGACAGTTATGAACTATAATAACAATAAGTGAGTGTGACAAAAAGGGAAATGCTAGTTTCCAGTTTGGGACAACAATATTTCAATATTTTAAACAGAGCCACACCCCTCAGCAGCTGCAAAATGTATTTGTTTTTTTTTCTGTTTCCAGTTTCCACTGTGAAATATTACTTTGAAGTATTAAGATATAATGAAGAGACACTGATGGTGTAGTGTGCATTTCCCTGAATTCAGTGTGGGCCATACAATTCTATTATTGGTAATATAGTACTTTTTCAGGTATAGCATCAATGTCAGCCAATTAACAAGCCAAACTATTTTTTTGCATCTTCTGTTTTCTCCACCATCAACCCCACAGGGAGTCTCGCCTGCCGGTTGGTCCTTAAATGGAAGCTTTCATCATCAAGCTGTTGTTCACTGTCAAGACGGCCAGCTATCAGCTGGTGGCCAACACTAGCCACTCCTCCACTAATATGGCACTCCTAACATATTCAATGTGTTAATTACCTCCATGAGATATTGTTTAGTGTCCCTGGGGTTCTTGAAAGGCGCTGTGTAAATTTAAGTCATTACTATTACCGCCGTGAGTAATCATGCATTGTTTATGCTTTTACGGCACTATCTTTAAGTGGTTTTGCGGGCTTTTCGGAGCTTTATGTAGCACTCCTTGAGTTCTTTCATGTCAGAGACGGTGCAGCTGTTTCTGAAGCTGGAGCTCATCACAAAATAATTGCTTTTAATCCAAATGTTGAAATGCAAGAGACGTAGAAAATATTTGCGGAGATGGTCTGTCCGACCACTCAACCAGTCGAGGCAGAGAACGGGTAAAATTGTCACACTCGTCCACCCACTGAAGGGCATGGACGAAGAGAAGTACTTTCTATATTTTCGGATGTCAGCGGGCAGATTTGACGATTTTCTTCGCCGAATTCAACCTTTAATATCACACCAGCAATAGCAATCACGGAAATGACGTTTTGTGTGGACCAATCACAGTCCTTGCCATTCACGTAGCAATGTGACGTGTAGTCAGGATTTTTGGGAGGCTGAGGGTCCAAGCAGGGTACGCCGTCGATGGCGTAGCCCCGACGCAGAATCATAAAATTTCAGAATCTTTTTTTTTTTCACCTTCAAGAGAGAAAGAGCGTGAGCTAGCGCATGTTAGACATTTTTGGTGGTGTAGAAAGGCTAAACAAAAAGTATTTCAAAGGAAAAAAAAGCCAAAATAGGTAAAAGCTTAAAGTGGGTATGACATGACAAAAAAAAATCTTAAATAGCAGCATTAATTAAATTAAAATCATATTTTGTTACAATTCAACGATATACAACAATTTGGCAAAGCGCAGATGATGAGAAATGCGTCTTTAAGTCTGCCGTCTGTCATTATAACGCTCTGGGGCCTCCATCTTGGTGAGGACGTCAGAGAATGAGCGATTTTAGTCTTAAAGGAAGGAGTGTAAACAAATAAGGAAGCGTGAGAGATAGGCTACATGCTAACCAGAACCGGGTTGGGCTAGTGGGACGCAAAAAAAAAAGAATTTATCAAAAGCAAAATCTGCTAAATCCGCAGTCCTTCTGCATACAATAGAATGGCTGTATAGTGGAAATGATCTCATTCAACCCGAGACTCTAGCCCAGGGGTGGGCAAACCCGTCCTCGAGGGCCGCAGTGGGTCCTGGTCTTTGTTCAAACCGATCCAGCACAGACTGTTTAACCAATTAGGTTTTGGCAAAAACAAGAAGTACCTGACTGTTATCAACTGATTGCACTTGTAAAATACCAGATTGGTGAAAAGGTGTCCTCTTAATGGATTTGAACAAAAACCCGCACCCACTGCGGCCCTTTATGGAATAGCTTGCCCACCCCTGCTCTAGCCGAAGTCACTCATTTTCACAGCGCGAGATTCAAAAAGTTCAATAAATATATTGATCACTTCCTCACACATCCAAGAGGTCCATTTCATTCAGGAACATTATATCGCGTGTAATATGAAATAAATATGCTTTCTGGTATCATGTGCACTTTACAGATGTTTGAACAAAAGTTGTTCTGAAGCAGCTGTATTGTTCACTAGAGGTGTGCGAAATTTCCGTTTCTTAGATTATTCGCGATTCGGCCATTGAAGATACAAGAGTGATTCACAAACATCCAATTATTGGAATATGCCAAGTAAAGTAGAAAACACTGTCAGCGCGGTCTTTGGGATGCAATGAGGAACGGACCGAGAGTAAGCACGAGCGGCACAGGGTCCTGAGAGAGGCAGGCTGCAGCCAGCTCTCTTGGAACATCATTCTTAACTCAAGCCGCTATGTAGATAAAAAAAAAAAAAAAAAAAACAATAATACTGCTGTTCAGCACCTCCAAATCCGAGACCATGGTCCTCAGCCGGAAAAGAGTGGCATGCCCTCTCCGGGTCGGGGATGAGATCCTGCCCCAAGTAGAGGAGTTTAAGTATCTTGGGGTCTTGTTCACGAGTGAGGTAGGAGGGAGCGGGAGATTGATAGGCGGATCGGTGCAGCGTCTGCAGTGATGCGGACTCTGCACCGGTCCGTTGTGGTGAAGAAGGAGCTGAGCCAAAAGGCGAAGCTCTCGATTTACCGGTCGATCTACGTTCCTACCCTCACCTATGGTCACGAGCTGTGGGTCGTGACCGAAAGAACACGATCACGGATACAAGCGGCCGAAATGAGTTTCCTCCGCAGGGTGTCCGGGCTCTCCCTTAGAGATCGGGTGAGAAGCTCGGTCATCCGGGAGGGGCTTGGTGTCGAGCCGCTACACCTCCGCGTTGAGAGGAGCCAGTTGAGGTGGCTCGGGCATCTGGTTCGGATGGCTCCTGGACGCCTCCCTGGAGAGGTGTTCCGGGCATGTCCCACTGGCGGGAGGCCCCGGGGTCGACCCAGGACACGCTGGAGAGACTATGTCGCTCGGCTGGCCTGGGAACGCCTTGGAATCCCGCCGGAGGAGCTGGCTGAAGTGGCTGGGGAGAGGGAAGTCTGGGCTTCCCTGCTGAAGCTGCTGCCCCCGCGACCCGACCCCGGAATAAGCGGAAGATAATGGATGGATGGATGGAATACTGCTGTTACCAAATGGACCATGAATAAGATTATTCTGTTACCTTTGTTTTGGCTGAGATGTATTGACTACTGTTAAAAAACTCAAATAAAAAGATGTAAACAAAAAAACAAAAAAAACAACAAAAAAAACAATAATACCTGACTGCGACCGACAGCCACAACACACGACGCCGACATAATGCTACTGTAGATATCATATATATACATAGAACTAAATGCGAAATGACAGACTCGCCGGCGTTCACACATGTATAGAAAACTAGATGCCAAATGACAGACTCGCAGACGTTAGTAAACAGCCGCCATCTTAAAGCAGTAGACTTCTCTGAAAGGCTGTCAAAGCAAACCTTCCGAGCGAACCCAATAAACTTTTTATCTAAAATACTCCTAAATTGGCAAAATCTTGACTTGAATCTATCTTTAAATGATGAAACAGTTTTTAAAACTTTCACATGTCGAAAGTATACGGAAGGGAAATTATGAAATAACAGGAGCGATTTTAACAACTTTAATGGTTGATTCATTGATTTTACATTTTCATTGATTGAACATTAAATTAATTGAATGTAGTTTAAAGCTGCCGATAAAGAATGGGGGCTTTAGTATTTCATTTACTGTTTTGAACTGTTAGTTGATACTGAAATAGTAGTTTGTTTAAGCCTGAGAAGATTTTTGTACAATTTTTGTAACTAATGTACGAAACATTAAAAGCAGCTAATATAGCTGGGCGGGGGGTGCATCAATAATCGATTTATAATCGAATCGTAATCGAATCGTTAGGTGCCCCAAGACTCCTACCTCTATTGTTCACTCAGTTTATAGACACTACAGTTAGATATGCTGTTTATGGTAAATGGTGTTATTCTTGTATAGCGCTTTTCCACCTTTCAAGGCGCTCAAAGCGCTTTACACTATCTCACCATCCACCTACTGGTGACGCAGCACCAGGAGCAACGTGGGGTTCAGTGTCTTGCTCAAGGACACTTAGACGAGTTCATCAGGGCGGAGAATTGAACCCACAACCTCTGGGTTGGGGGACAACTACTCTAGTTGGCGAGATAGTGTAAAGCGCTTTGAGCGCCTTGAAAGGTGGAAAAGCGCTATATAAGTATAACACCATTCACCATAGTACTGCATGTTCAGATGTTACTTAATGCAATGCCTTAAAGTTTGATAAATGTTTTATGTTGGCAAAAGATGTGTTCAATTCCCACTGAATTTCGAACCCCAGCAAATCGGGGGTCAACCTTTAAGTGTGCTCGATTGCTCATGCTGTTATCGGAACAGAAGTGTCCCGTCTTGACCAGATGATTCATGGCGGGCCCTCCTCCTTGCTTTTTTTCCCCATTTGTTGTCCGGCGTTTCAGTGTGAGCGCGTCAAAAGGAATTAGACAAGACAGCTGTCAAACCCCACGCCCAGTGAGTGAAGATGGCAGGTGAGCTTCTGTCGTGTTTTCCCCCACTCCTTCTCATAGTTCAAACTGCTCTGACCAAAAAGACTGCCGGCCTTAGCTCTCCCCTATATCACACATGCATGCACTTAGCTGTATTAAACTCAAGGACATGTTTTAGTTATGTAAGTCGTTGTTTGATGTTCATTTTAGAGATTTTTGACCCTGTAAATAGTCTGCAGAGTGGCACGATAGGAGTCAAAAGGCACAAATGCTGGGTTATGTGACACTTGTTAACCTATAATTTATTCTCATTTTAAAATAGAAACACTGTCAAGCAAATTAACGGTGTCCAGGTTGCATTTGGCATATTAACACCTTTTTAACTTGGTACAGGTAATATTTTAAGCAACATTTTGATTTTCTTATCACCAAGTATGAAGAGCGCTTTAAAACCTGAATTTATTTACTAAAGACCTAACACACTGAAGAAAGAACAGGAATGCGTTTGAAGATACAGGGGGGCCCAAGGTTTACGACAGTACTAACATACATGGTTGCTAGGTTACTAAGTGCATGCTGAACTTTTCTGCAGAGCATGTAGGGTATGAGAAGACCAGATAAGTTACCACCGTACTGTTTTTCATTCGACTGTTACGGCCGGCAAGTGTTTGTAATATATTTCCTGAAACTACATCTTTACTACTTCGAGAGCAGTGTTGTCACAAACGCGTTACTGTAATCTGATGACTTTTTTTCAGTAACGACTTCTCTAAACCGTTCTAAAGTTAGTTTCTTTAGTGTCTGTGCGTTACTATTTTGTTATTGCCTCATAATGTATGTAGAATGAAGAATATTGTAGTCCTTTTGAATAGAAAATGTTAGACAGGTTTGCACTACATGTTCGTTTCCATGGTAACTGCTCACAGTTACTTCCTGTTTTGGTCTTGAGTCACACGTGCAAAGTGATTTGGGACTGAGAAAGGCGTGTGGCAGCGCGGGTGCACATTCAAGCCGAGTGCAGCCACCTGTGGAGATGTGCGAGGGTTCGTTTATCTGTGTGCGTCCATGAATGAACGTGGGTATTTTTCCTTCATTTTGGAGGGTTCCAGCGATAGGTTGGAGCTGCTACATGCGCGTCCGTTTAGTAGCTTTGCCGTTGCAACGGCGGGTAGTCATCGGCTACTCTTGTTTACATCATATTTATGTTGCACATTTATGCCGTGCGGTGACGTGTTTGTTTAGCATCTTTGGGATGTGCTGTAGGTCCGATTGAGTGCATAGTGCTCAGTTTCTGCCACGTTTTGTGGTCAACATGACCGCGTGTGTGTACAACGTACCCGACCCCACCTTTGTGTTTATTGCACTGTGCAATTCATTTGTGTGTTGTTGATTATTGTGCTGTCAATTTGCATTGTTTTACATTGGCACTGATATGCTGTTAACCCTAACCCCTTAAACCTCAACCCGAAATTCAGAATTGTTGACATTAGGCTTATCTTCGAGGTAGCAATGTTTAATTAGTCGGTGAAGTTGATTTCAACAAATTCCATGCAATTTGTCAGTTATTTGTTAGTTTCAGGGCTCCGGAAAGGCCAAGCTAGCGCGAGTAAATGGTGGTTGAAATCAACTCCACCGACTAATTAAATCTCCGCTAACTCGAAGATTAAGCCTTATGTGAAAAATTCTGATCTTCCCCTTTAAGTTCAATGATCTTAAAGTCAATTACATGTGATAACATATTTCTGTTGTCATTCATATGTTGAGGTGGCAAATGGAGAATTTTTTTTCAAGTAACCGATAAATTACTTTTAAAGTAACTTAGTTATTGTGGTAATAAAGTAAGCAGTAAAGTAACTAGATTACTCTTTTGAGGCGTAATCACTAATTAAATTACTTTTTCAGGTAATCTGTGACAACACTAGAGCTGGGAATCTTTGGGCACCTAACGATTTGATTACGATTACGATTCAGAGGCTCCGATTCGATTATAAAACGATTATTGAAGCACCCCCCTCCTGTTTTTTTTTTTTTTTAATGTTTTGTACATTACTTCCAAAATTGTTCAAAAATCCTCTCAGGCTAAACCAAACTACTATTTCAGTATCAAGTTAACATATAACAGTAAACAAATATACAAAAATAACAGTAAATAAAAAAACTCCAGTCCCCATTCTGTATCAGCAGCTTTAAACAACATTCAATTAATTTAATGTTGTGAATCAACTTTTACAGTTGTTAAAATTACTCCCGTTATTCCATAATTTCCCTTCTGTCTACTTTTGTCAAAGTTTTAAAACTATTTCATCATTTAAAGACAGATTCAAGACAAGATTCCGCCGATTTAGGAGTATTTTAGATAAAAAGTTAATTAGGTTCGCTACAACAGAGCCTTCTAGAGAGGTCTATTGCTTTAAGATGGCGGCAGTTTACTTACGCCGGAAAGTGTCATTTCGCATCTCTGCTCAATAATACATGTTTAACACCGACGTCGTCTGTCATTTTGCATCTAGTTCTACATATACATGATATCTACTGTAGCCGTATGTTTGTAGCAACTAGCAACTGGGCGTTGTTTGTAGCGGCTGTCGGCAACAGTCAGGTATGATTGTTTTTTTTTTATCTAGCGGCATGAGTTGAACATGATATTTATTCTCAGTCTGTTCCTCATTGCGTCCCAAAAACCGCGCTGACTGTGTTCTACTTCCGCTTTACCTGTTATAATTCAATAATTGGAATTTGGATATTTGTGAATCGTTTTCGAATCTTCCACAGGCGAATCGCGAATATTCTAAGAATCGGAAATTTCGCACGCCTCTAGACAACACTGTTCGAGAGTGTGGCGTTTTGAAACAGGTTAATTGACGATCTTTGGAACAAAATTTTTCCAACATTTTGGGGGTAATCCTGCAACACGTCGCTATTTAACAGTAGGCATAATTTCTTTTTCTATGATTATCCTCACATATCCTCTTCCCACTCATTAGGTAATGTATGTGGTGGCGCTGCAAAAAAACAAAAACAAAGTGGAAAACACAAATGGGGAGTTTAATACTTTAAAGTTTTAAATCTGACATCTGCAGATATTTTTTAAGCTGTATTTGATGTTTCATTCAAATATTTGTTGAACTGGCAGTTGTACCACAAGAGAGATATTTCACTTCGGACCTCTTTCTCCAAGTTAAAACGTGCACAAAGGCTAGGGGGGTTGTTTCAATGGTAGCACCCATTCATACATATTCTGTAGCGCTCATTCTCACTAGGACAGGGTACACCCTAGACTGTTTGCCAGCAGTCAATTGCAGCGAACATATAAAGACAAGTGTTCACACTCACATTCAAACCTATCGACAATTTCAAGTCTTGAATGAGCCCAACGTGCATGTTTTTGACATAACTAGCCTAGCTGGGGAAAATTGACGCAAGGGGAGAACAAACAAAGTCAACACAGAAAGACCAGAAATTTACACCCAGAACTACACTATGAATCAGACATGTGAACCCATTGTTTAGTTCACTGTGCTGCTTCTCTGTGAACATATTTCCTATGATTCCACCTCCCCCCAAATATATGGGGGGGAAAAAAAATGTCTTGTCACAGTCTTTTTCCTCACAATGGTTGGACACAAAGTGAAATAAATATTATTTCTACTGTCCGACCACTGAGCCAATGGGTTGCTCAGTGTCGCGCCAAGCTTTAAAGCTGTGCAGCCAAGACAAGTGGGGAGAAAATTCCCTCTGGCTATTTTAGATTTCTGTGGCCAAACTACCAGTGAAAGTGGGTAAACACATTTTCATCAACTCATATATGCACACACTGGATGCTTTATCATTTCCCTTGAAGATCAGATACCAGGGTGGCCAACATTCTCCCTAAACGACAAAGGTTTTTGCTGGTTTAAATTAAGATGGACAAATTCTCTCACTGAATCACAATCACAAATAAACTGCAGACTGTTAAAAAAAAAAAAGAAAGAAAGAAGAAGCCATCGTCTGTATCATCCACAGGCAGAAAGAAGTATAAGGCTGCTTGAGAGGAAGAGGAGGGTGAAGGAGAGTGGAGAAGGGAATGAGGGGAGCTGAGTTGGGGGGGCAGCTGGTAGCTCATGTTCTCCCTATTGAAATGCAGACACTTTGATATGGAAATGGCAAGTTACAAAAAGCTGCTAGAATTCACACTCGCCTGCATTGAAACCATTTGCACGAGGCGAGATGAGATGGCACTTCCTTCCCAGGACAACACAGACAAATGGACCCGAGCAACATGCCTAGCTTGTGTGAGAGATGGAGTGGCAGCAGAGAGTGCATGTGTGTGTATGTGGTGAGAATGTAACAGAACATTTGTCCTCCTCCTGCTCTCTCTCTTTCAATTCCTACTGTCCCACAATTCATTGCGAGCTGAAAAGCAGGATTTTTCAAACACAATCATCAAAGAATGGCCCTTACTTCTACTCCTCCTCCTCCTCCTCCTCCATCCCTCCGTCCCTCCACCCACCAAGCAAGGAGGACTTTTGGTTCAAGCTAAAACATAAAACTTCAAAAATCCACCCAGATTTGTCATCTCCCAACATGCAGATGATGTAATAATAATACATGAGCTAGCTTAGAACCACCCAGATAAAAACAACCACGCCTCTTTTCCACACCCTGACAGCTGTTACATACATTACTTGCGCCACAAGTATTGGGACACACCTCTTAATCAATGGAATGATCCATTACAGGCTGGCATATACACCCTCCTTAATTCCGAACCTTACATTGACAACTGGAGATGGGTAAATCGACATAATCTAATCACTAGATAGGGGAACCTAAGACCAGTGGTCCATACATGGCCCATTGAAGCATTTAATTTAGCCTGCCGTGAAATTTTAATGAAGAAAATTAGTAGGATGTATGAAATGTCAAAAAACTAGCGTTAAAGACTACATAACTGGGCAAAAGTCTGGGGAAAAAAAACTTCTGAAAATCAAGCAAACAAATTCAGCCATTACTTTTAAATTTCTGTTTAACATAATTCCTTTTAAAAACAAAGTAATGAAACACACTAGCAAAACACATGATGGTGCCCATACATTAATATTTTACTGCAAAATCTTTTGAGGTAATCACTACAATCAAACAATTTCTGAAAGTGTCAATAAGACTTCTGTACCTCTCAACAGCTATTTTGACCCGCTCCTTGTGAGCAAACCTCTCCAGCTGTCTCAGGTTTGAAGGGTGCGCACTCCAGATGGCATATTTCAGCTCTTTCTACAGATGTTCAATTGGATTTCGATCTAGACTCGTAGAAAGCCACTTCAGAATAGTCCAATGCATTTCTCTTGGCCATTCTTAGGTGTTTTGGGCTGTCTTTTCGGTCATTATTCTTTTGGGAGACCCATGACCTCCCACTGAGACCAAGCTTTCTTACACTAGGCACCACAATTCTCTCCAGAATGCCTTGCTAGTCTTGAGATTTCATTGTAGCTTTCACAGATTCAAGAAAGCTTGCGCCAGATGCACCAAAGCATCCTCAATAGATAACTGAACCGCCTCCATGTTTCACAGTAAAGACCGTGTTCTTTTATTAGGATGCTTCATTGTTTTGTCTATGAACATGAGTGTATGTGCCTTTCCAAAGAGCTCCAGTTTTGTCTAATCTGTCATTGACATTCTCCCAGAAGCTTGTTGATATGCTTTTTCACGAATTCCGGTCTCGCTTTGTTATGATTTTAATCATTTGATTTTTAATAAAATTGTGTTTATAGTTACTTTATGATGTTTCAAAGGGTTTCAGTGATCATTGTTGGTTTTTCTTTCATTAACAGAGGGGTACCCACTATTTTGTCCACATGTGTATCTCAGCAGACAACCAGCAAAAGGCAGACACCCATCAAACTCACACTTACACCACCACTGCATGGAAACTGAACCCATGTGGCATGCACCAAATTCAGCCCAGATTGAACCAATATACAGCACAATCAGTGACTCTGTTGCATCGTATTTCTTCATAAATTCAGTATGGCCCTTGGTATGACCCAGATTTACAGATTTCATTCTAACAACTTGACGCAATGCATCAATATTTCAGCAAAATATGCTAACAAAATGATTGCACAGTGAGCTTACGAAAGCTATATACCAAGAAAATGTGTGATTTCTCTCCTGAATCTATTAAAACACCTTCAAAAAAAATTTTTTTTTCGAACTATATGTAAAAAAATGACCATGAGAAACTTTTTTGTGTGCTTTTTTTCCCCTTTTAATTGCCTTATCTTAATTGTTACCATGATGTGCCTTTTGCCTTGATTGTTTCTCCACTAATGTGATTGTTTTTTAACGGCTGTTTTATGCCCATTTCCACGCAAGTTATCAAAACTGGTTTAGAAATAGACCCTACAAATTATATCAAACAATAGCTGTACACATGTGAGTTGCATAAAACTTTTACGTCAAACACAGTTTTTAGACATCGCATTGCACACATTTAAATGTTTAAATGCTTTGAAAGTCTAAATCACATAAGCATTTGTTGATTATTGTAGTCCATCATGTGCTATAACTTAACAAAAAATCTTTATAATGTATAGCCAGCAACTGAATTGTCTTGTGCTGAATTAAACAAAACGTTTTGTCATTGTTATTGCTTTTATAGTGCCATGTGGCATCAATTTACACTCAAGTTTATAGAACTTAGTTTAACATCAACTATACAACTCTTTTGGTGCATTAAATATAAATGTATCCATATTAGTTGCATTCAGGGTTAACCGCCAACACCTTTTGGACAAACAACTTGCATGCATGAAAATTTATGGAATATCAAAATATTACAACATTTAAAAAATAAAAAAAAATTGAAGTGTGCTGTACGTATGTATGTATGTATGTATGTATGTATGTATGTATGTATGTATGTATGTATGTATGTATGTATCCAAGTTACCATTTAAAAATCATATTGGTTTATTTTTTTCATAGCTCTTGTAAGGTATCTATTTTAGCAATTAAGTGGTCATTTTTGGAAACTTAACAGTTACTGTATGGCACAAAGTACATTAGGTATATTGGGGCTCGTTGATTGGAAAATCGCACTCTTCTCTTTTGTGCCCCAGTGCTCAAAAAGGCATGTTTTGATTAATTTGGCGTGCGAGACCATCAAAGTCATCGTCTTGTGGCGATAACCAGCCACTATAAGAGTTATTTTCTTTAACTACTGTAAATTTCACTATTATAAAACTGGCTGCGTCTGGATGAAAACACTAACATCTTGTAAAAGAGTGGATATGTTCTAATTCGTGATCCAACACTTGACGGCGTTTGCCTTATATAACGTTGCAGCACGATACCACGATTGAACATCATCCACGCGAATTAGGTGCAAATGTGGTTTAACCTTGATGTGTCAGCGGTCCCGTGCTCTCAGGAGAATCCCAGCCTCTGAAAAGCCTCACGTAAGAGGGGCTGGCAGATATTGTTCCCCAGCCTGAAAAAAACTGTGGATCTGTCTGCATGTGTGCGTGCGTGCATGTGCGGGTCATCATCTCGCATGGCTGGCATGGGGCTCCGTGAATTATACATGCGCTGTGCAATGATCTTATTTTATAGCTGTAAAATGGAGAGGTAAATGGAGACAGTAACTGACATCCAGCTATTTAGACTGCAGTTCAAAGTCGGTGTAAGGAGATGCACAATTATTGCACTTGGCCAAGCCCCAAATGCGTGCATTCAATTCTTTCAATGCGCAAATTAATAAAGATTTTTTTTTTTAAATTATAGAAACTCTTTGTTGCTGATATTGCTCTTAATCAGGCAATAGGTTACTTCTTCCTCAACGTGATAAACGCTACTTTATTGAATGAGTAGGTGCTACTCACTGTGGTAGAAGGAAGGAGTGTGAATTTCGGATTGGCACCCAGTTTTAACTCGGCTGGCCTGGTTCAGACGAGGAGGTCCCCGTAAACTGAGCTCCGTGTCGCACAAATGCAGACTATGCCCGGATGCATGTTCGGGTCTCCTCACTGTTGACAGGCGGCGGTGGCAGGTAGACTCACCCCCTTAGGTCGATACATCCAGGTCGGGTTGAATAGCTCCATACGCAAGGAGAGGAAATGGGAACTCAAAAGTAAAGCACCATGACCGCGTGCAGCTTAAAAAGAGAAGGTTGGAGCTGGGACGCTCGGATGAGAAGAGGTGGAATTGGAAAAAGTCCAGAGCAGGTCGCGACGAAGTGGGTCTGGATAGTCGTTGAAGCACAACAGTGGCACACTTCAGCCGGACAGTGTCAAGATGAGATCTTCGGTGAGCGTCGGGGTTTAGTTGCACGACCGCCGGAGCGTCTCGCATCCACACGACTCGCGAGCAGTCGAGAGGACGACTGAGCAGACGAACAAGGAGCAGTCGTCCAACGTTCAGCAGCAGCTGGCTGGACGCGGACAAGAGAAAAATCCGGAGTGGAGTTTTCTGAAATCCAGTGGGATCTCAGCCGCCTGGATATTAAGTGCACAACACTACTTTTGTCCAAGAGCGTAGGTTTGGTCTCAACATTGGTAGGGACAATATATATATGGCAGAAAACACAGAAAATACCGAAAAATTAGTTTCTGCTGTTGCATTCCTCTTTAAAATAAACTGCTGTATTTTAAGCAGGGGTGAAAGTGGGCCAGAACGGTCAGGAACGCAGTTCTGATATAAGATTCAGGGCCAGAACGCAGTTCCGGGGTAAGATTCAGGGCCGGAACGCTGTTTCGATATAAGATTCAGGGCCGGAATGCTGTTCCGGTACACGGTGCTTTGATTCCGAAAACATGACAGCAACTGTCAAAACGCTATGTTTAAAAAAAAAAAAAAATGCTAAGCTGCCACACATGCATTTCAGCTCCAAGAAGAAAACAATCTACCAACATCAGATTTACATACACAAGTGTTAACAACAAGCATAATAAAGTGCTTTTGTAGCGTAATCCGTTTCCACCGATATTTATTATTGATTTTATTCCACTGACGGCATGGAGGTTTCCCCAGCTGCTGCAGTTATCTGGGTCTGACGATGATGAGTCACGTCAATGTGCGAATTCATGCAGCAAAGCAAAACGCCTGGACTCATTTATCCGTTCAATTGGGTGACATGTGATCAGCAGAGATGGTTAGCTCTGATTGTTTCAAATGTGCTTGTTTTTTGGAACAGCAAAAAAAAAAGCTTGTTGAATTGATGCGACAAAAAAAGGGCAATGCAACATAAAATGGATCAAATCTTTAAGAGCAAAAAAGGAGTTGAGGAGGCTTATTTCTCATATTTAGTTTTATTTGCTCTGATGGGGAGGTTCAGAACATCTTAGCTGTCAATGTGCACTTTGGACTTATATTTGTTCATTTATGTTCAGCTACCTATTCATTTCCTTATGATTTAAAAAAGTCTATGTTTGCGCAATCTTCAAAATATATTCCATTTCACTCTGCATAATATGAGTCATGTGTACTTATTTTTCTGAATGTATGTTTGTTATATCTTTATTATAAAAAATAAATAAATAAATAAATGTTTACATGAACTTCAATTTTAATATATATCCTATGTTCATAACTAGTTAAAACTGAGATTTGGCATTTAGGATGTGAGGAAATGAGGGAAAATAAAAATTAGGAGACGGAGGTTGGTGTTATTGCTGTTTTTGTTAACTTTTATTTTGCAAATCATCAAGTTTCAATGAAAAATAAATTAATAACATTTCTGGCTCCGTGGCAAACTTCACGTCAGGGAGTTCCAGCAAGAAATTCTCGCCACTTTCACCCCTGATTTTAAGCCAAAAGAACCGTTGTGTTTGATAGAACAATATGTCTACATGCTGCAATAGCAGATTCGTGGCGCATTAAGCCCCCAAACTATTATTAATTCGCCCGTTTTACTCTAGAAACCCCCGTTTACAGACGTTGCGCAACCATTTTTGCTTCAACCCAGCCATGAAAACAAGGTAAGTAATTATATTTATTATTCAAAATGTCTGTCATTCTTAGCTTAGAATCATTAATTGATGTCTAATATTTTGTTTAAAAAAAAAACGACTTAAAAAAATTATTCACTCGCATATTTTATTAAACAAATTACATCATAATGAAAAAAATGGCATCTGTAAAAAAGTCACGGATATCTACCTCATAACTATTGATTAATTATATATATATTTTTTTTTGTTTGTTTGTTACTGTCGCATATTCCCCAATATGTTCGATGATAAATAATCAATCCAAACAAAGAAAAATTTGAAAAAAAAAATGTTTAAAAGGGTAGATATATGAATAAGAACATCTCGACCACTCCTCGATGTCTGCGATTTCTGCATCGCGAACCTTGTTATATTACCATGTTTCACCCGTAGAATCCCCCAAAAATCCGGCTGTGGCCATTCACATCTGTGTCTTGACACTTGATGATATATGCTACATGGAGTTTTGGATCGAAACGAAGTAAGAAGGCGATAATATCTCGTTATAATCATGGCGTCTTTAATTCTGCTCTTGCGTGCTCTCGCATCCAGTTAGGGTTTTGCTGTTTTAAAAAAAAACTCCTGTTCAAAATTTTTCTTCCCGCAGAAAATATTGAAATTTGGTCAAATTGTGGTCTCAGAGGGGAACTTCAAGTCACCTAAGTGTTTTCTGCCATATATACAGTATATATATATACAGTATATACATAGACGGTACATTAATAAAACCAAACGGATTGGGTGAGCGGGAGTTAGAGCTACATTTCTCACAAATATGAACATAATTAATTGACAGGCTTAATGATCAATGCAAAAATAAATTTGTATTGCCTTGTACTAATTTTCATCGGTTCAGGTGATTCACAGTTCGATTTAAACCTTTGTTATCAAAAAGCTACTAAAGAAAAATTTTGAAAACTTCCAGAATAAATGTCTGGATTTTATTAGCAAAAGTAAATTGCAATATTTGAACTTAATTATATTACCATACAAAGTAAATACGCACTTGTTAATGATAATATGCTAATGATAATAAGAAATGCGAAAAATAAACATTTGTCTTAAGAACACTCAACACTGTCTAAATAAATAAGTATAACTGAAAAAAAATATACATAATAAATAAATAATAATGAAAATAGAGGTTTCCTTCAGGTAAAACACCATTGTTTTTGTCCACAAGCACAGCTAAACGCAACAAAAAATGAAGTTTTTAACTTGACTATGATTAATGTATGATTGATTATCTGGATGGATGATTGATTATCTGGGAAAAAAAAGACTGCATAGACTGCAAATAATATGTAAAAAATCAATAAATAATGTAGAAAATAAATTCAATTATTTTAAATGTTTTTATTTCTTTGCGTTTGAGTGAAAAAAAAAACGGAAGAAGAAAAAGGGGTTAATGTAAGTCTGAACATAATGAGAATAATTCACTTAATGATGGTAGGGTCAATCGAATCCATACAACATATGGAAATACAATCTAAATGACCAAGGGATAACTCAAGTCATTATATAATGCAAATAAGGTTGCTTAAAAGTTGGTGGGGACAATTTGAGCATCCTGAAAAGTTGGTAGTGTTAAGTCCCTACCGTCCCTATGCAAAGCTACGCCCTTGCTTCTGTCAGAAATAATGGGACACAACAATGAAACTGATGATTTTACGGCGTGAAAGGAATATTGTGTTTTAAATGCAAAAAAAAAAAAAAAACATTCACTACTTTGCTCAAAGGATGAGTTATATTAAAACGACAGCCTTAATACGAAGTGGATTCCCTGTTTTGAAGGAATTAACGTAATCGTTATTTGCAAGACAAACACCAAGAAGTTATTTTGAATAACAAGTAGTTATCGTTGCTAAGACTAGTTTACTCTGGTCGAGCCCTGGGTGGAAGTGGAAGGGATTCAGGTGACTCCATGTGATAATTAATATCAAGTCTTGTGGACTGCTTGCTGGTCAGCTTGATATTTAGCTAGGTATAATGTAAAAAGATCATTCGAGTCAGTCAATTATGCAGGGTGACCAGGCGTCCGGTGGAGTTTTTTAAATTCATGAAAATTTTTCATTCTTTTTCACGGGACCAATTAGCGTGTGTTGAAATTGACATTTTGCACAGAATACTACAGTACTGTGCTGACTGTGACGTGTTCCCAGAGAGCCTGCCTAGTTGTTACCACTTTTATTAAGAGCAATAGGTATATAATCAAATGCTCATGTACCCAAAAGAGTAATTAAGTCGAAAATATATTTATTCTACTTTGGATACCAATTTGCGCATGCGTGGGCAGTCACAGACTGGCTTTATCAATGCGTCATTCTCAAACAAATCTTCGTCACTCCAGGACCTCACAGGCTAAATTTGTGATCTGTAAAATTCTGTTTGGTGTCGCATTGTTGCACAGCTGACGATTGTAAACTTTTATAGCAATTTTTGATTTTTGCCTGGGCTACAGGTGCTCGCTAATAGGGTAGTTGTCAGTGAGCTAATCCGTACTAGGCATTATGGGAAATTTAGTTTTGAACTGCTGCATTTGGAAACATGCTGGTTGAATTGTTTGTCAGTTCATTTCGGTTATTGTTTGCATGCATTCTAAAACATTGAGGATAATGATTCAGAGTCGGAATAACAATTTGTCAACGAAATTGTATCAATAGTAAATTCTAAAAATGTATAGTTGTCATAAAGCCCACTGCGTGTGTGTATTGACTGGGCTACACTTCCATGGGTCTGCATTATATTAATAAAAGTTTTCGCTATTAGTTTTTTAACAACTTCTATGTAATGATGACGTTGCTAACTGATTATATGGAGGTAAATTTCTGTCTTTCTTATTCAATCAAAAAAAAAAAAAAAAAATCAATCAAAGAAAAAAAGTATAAATTAAACTGAA
Source organism: Corythoichthys intestinalis (assembly GCF_030265065.1). Classification (NCBI taxonomy): domain Eukaryota; kingdom Metazoa; phylum Chordata; class Actinopteri; order Syngnathiformes; family Syngnathidae; genus Corythoichthys; species Corythoichthys intestinalis. Next base: position 39,793,316 of record NC_080408.1, on the reverse strand, counting down.
TTTTCCGATCCAGGGGGAGGAGGCACTTTTAAATATACTGAAGTGATAAGGCATCTTTCCATGAACTTCGAGTACAATTTAGGTATCTCGAGGCCGAGCAGAGTGTCCTCCTTTTTGGAAATCAAAACAGGGTCACCCTAAATTATGTGTAGAAATTACCATACTTGAGTAATTCCACTCTGGACTGCTGCAGCTCAAGCACAATCATGCTAGATTTGCTGTGTTTTGGTACTAAACCCCCATATGCTGGATTTCTTCGCAGTTAGCCAGTTAAAACGGCGAATAAAGCTACATACATAATCCATTAGCTATTTAGGTGAAGTTAGTTTAGAAGGTAAGGTTAATTAACTCACTAGTTTCGATTGATTGCAGTAGACGTCTAATGTCGCCGATTAGGAGTGATCAGTCATTGCCAATTGTCCCAGTTAAATTGAGTGGACATCTATTCCCTATAGCGGCAGCCAATGACTTAAGTACAATTATCTGATCTTTGGGAAATCTTGGCCCAGGGATCATAAAGATGCATTCCCTTTGACTTTATGATCGGTTTGTGTTCTGACATGCCAGGCAACTGTGGAACCTAGAGACAGGTGTGTGTGTGCCTGTCCAAATTATGTCCAATCGGCTGAATTTACCACAGGTAGGAACAGGACCTTTGTAACCTCTAATTTGAGCTACAGTAAATAGCAAAAGCAGTGAGTACACTGACTTATCTAATAGTATAATTGTAGTTCCAATTGTAAAATACTTCTGACTATTCTTTGGCATTTCGTGATTTAAAATCTTGATTGAAAGTCTTAATTTACAAATATAAGAGGTATATGTTCCTATTTGAATACCTTATAACTTGGCTACGCAAAATAGGAATACAGTTATCAAACGATTCCTATCAGTCTCATCACAACAATTCTGCCAGATCTTTGTTTTTAGAACTCATTGTCAAAGCACTTGCTATTGGTCAAACAATTTGAACATCTGGCAGTTATAGATACACTTGGTAGAGACAAAAGTCCATGGCATTCAAAAAATAAATAAATAAAAATGAATACAAAAGCAAAAAAACCTTCATAAAAGTTAGGTAGATTAGACTGCTGCATCACACAAAGTTCGCTGAGGCCTTTCTTTTGGAGTTGCTTGCCTCTTCTCCCTGGGCATGTGGGCTAAAAAAAATATTCCAACTCGCTCCCACAAACCAAAAACACGTTTGTTTAGGTTAATTTAAGACACTAAATTGTCCATAGCACGGACTGGGAGCGTGTCACTCCGCATGTCAGCCAGTTGCGAGCCAGCCGGCACAAAATAAACAGTTTTCGGAAATGGATGACCCTGCTCATGCCGGTCTTCACAAGTGTCTTTTATTAAACTGAGACCAGGTTAGCTGTGTTGGCTTCATTTTTCAGTTACTTTTTATAGGGCCGAAAAACAACTGGAACTGAAAAATTGAAATAGAACATGTTAACTAAGAATAATTTTTTGTCATCAACAGTGATTTATGTCGTAAAGACAGAAGGGCAAAGCTCCACTGCCACGACTGAGAGCAAACTTATGACATTACTATGTTATTTAGGTAGTACACTGGACAGTATTTTATTTTTTAATTTCTGTCATTTAATTAATTTTCCCTTTTGGAAAAACTGCACGCACCTTTTTTAGAGGGGTGGGGCGGTCAAACCTACATGGCATGACTCCTTATTCAGTCAGTAACACCTCCTCAAAAATATATCCTAAAAATAGCTTCCTGACACTAGTTTTACAGATCAACACAAAATTGCAGTTGATCATTCAATAAATGAAGATTTATCCTGGCTATGACTGCTCACTCTCAAAGTGTCTAAATTGTACCGTGCAATGCAATTTAGCAGCACCAGTGTATTAATGACTGCGTGAATGGATGAACGTGAGCCATTGTCCAACGCTTTGGACACTGTAATGATGGAGAAGACAAAAGGGTTATATATGTACTATCCATTTATTATCCACTAGAACTTGCCAAAATTCTCAAGGACCCATGGAGGAAATTCAACATGAAGGTCAGTGATTTTGGGGAGATCAGATCAGGAATTGTATTAATGATAGTTATAAAGAATTTAATCAAATTGGAACCCAAAAAGATAGTTATACAGTGGTATAAAAAGGATCAGAACCCTTTGGAATTTCTCACATTTCTGCCTAAAATCACCACAAATGGGATCGAATCTTTGAAAATACTAAATGTGATGGCTCACTTACTTATTTTTCCCATTTCTGTTATTGTTTCCATACTATCCTCATTGAAATATGAAAACTTATAAATGTTTGGGTGGTTTTAGTTAAAGCAGACACTATTTTTTCATCTGTGTGATTTTGACAAAGGTCAGCTAACATTTGATAATTTTATGCAGAAATGTGAGAAATTCCAAAAGGTTCAGATACTTTTTCATTCCACTGTAGCTTTTAATACTGTAAAAGTAATGTACAGTAGATTATTACAATACTCTTTGTTTGATAATCATCACTTCTTTGCAGCACTATACACATTATTTTTTATAAAATGATATATGTGCTGATGTAAATCAGTAAGACATATGGTTTGCTTTCTTTATTTAATAATAATACAATAATGTTGCTGTCCGATTAATAAGCCCCCATTCCAAAGTCTTAAAGCTAATGGACGGTTTTCATTTGGTACAAACTGTAAATCTAATACTGATGAAATGTATTGTTTACAAAATGCAACATGCATCCTCTGGTGGCTTTAAAGAAGATTTCTGGATTGCTTTTTATTTGTACCTTTATTTATTTATTTATTTATTTTAATATCCCTGATAGGATTTAAAACTGAAAACCCAAATGACTTTTGGGGCCGTGATTAAGCACTCTTGCTGGAATTACCACTCAGAAATTGAGGGTGCATTACTGTAAGCTGCAACACATTAGCATTAAAATTCCATTTGTGGGCAGATATGATCTAATCTTAATGGCTAACTGGACAACAACATGTTTGCCTATAAAAGTTAGTTATTTAGTCTGGATAAGCCAGCTGCGGAGTTTATAATACCATAAATAAGGGGGATGAAAATATTTTATTCATTGATCACCACCACACAAAAGCATGACGGGCACCCATTTTCCCTGTGTGATGTGTAATGTCTGTGAGTGCCGTGCATCCTGATTGTCACAGCAACATGCAATTTCTGTATGAGCTGTCTGCGCTCTGTCATTATGCCTCCAAACACCATGTGAAGTTGTCTTAGCAGTCAAACGACACGAAGGGAAACGATCCACATAGATGGGAGCCAATTTTTGTGGCGAAGCTTTCCTCAAGTTTTTCAAGTTCAGCCTCACGTTGCTTCATTTTTAAAATCTTTTCTACGGTTTGCAGTAGCTGTCATTATTCTACTATTTTTAGCTGCCCATGCATTGCCAATAAGCACTCACTCCGTTGTGCGAATTCATGAATGTAATTCAGGATGTATTTGCTTAAGAGGAGTCAGACCGAGTACAAATACTTAACCGCGAAATGAGTATCTATTAACGTCTGAAATGTCATTCAGCTCCCTCTCATGAGCCAAAATACATAGCCGGGGTGAGTGGTCTCTTTTACCCGTGGCTTCGGTATCAAAACAGACGCCTGGCCGCACACAAGAGATTTGGGTCATGCTCACCAGGTGGAAAGTGAAAAGATGAGTGAGGCGGGCTAAATTTACAAGCTCACATCATCTAACTAAGAGAAATAATGTTTATGTATGAACCATGAGTGCAAGTGTAAATTCTCCCTGGACGGGTGTCTTATTCATTGCGGTCATTACAATGTATAGTAAATCCACACACACCTGCACGCATGCACAGACACGCACACACACATGCACACAAAACCCAAGAAGAGCCACAGACTATTTTTTTCAGTACGGGAAAATGCTTGGCTTGGCTGTTTCAATGCACCCTGTCATTCTCTCCTGTGTACAAACCCCACTAAAAATACTGTATATAAGCTTACTAAAGAATCTAAGGAGTTTTTCTTGCGGACTCATCCAAGTGCTGGAAAGACATGTCATTGCAGAAACAGGCCAAATGCAGTAAATAACAAGCTTCTAAGCACCTCATCATTCCAACTCCAAATTGCAGTTTCCTTAGAAACTGTATGCAAATGCTGTAAGATTCTGCAGTGGAGATAAATGCCAAAACAGAAATAAACGAATGGCTGTTAGCACAATATTATAAAAAACTACGCCAACATATCACCCTTTACACATTTTTTATTTACTCACCTGCAGTTTGTGTCAAGCGTCAAGTATGATCCGATGGTATTTTGTCAATTAAAAGAAGACAATTCAGGTGACAACATTTTGACTTAAAATGTATCCTAATTTTCTGTCACAGTGTGTACAGTGGGTGTGTATATGTACAGTACGTACTACATTATCTCAGCATGTCACAGTTCCACAACATAACAGAGGGAACATACTGGACTTAATAATATCCAAAGGTCTTAACATCTCTGAGGTTACAGTGAATGATGTTGCTCTTTCTGATCACTACTGCATTATGTTTAAAATGACCACCCCTGTCCATCCTCTGAAAAGGGAAACAGAGGTGATTAGGAAGCGTTACATAAGTGATAACACTTGTGCATTATTCACACAGGCCAATGCCTCACCATTACCCCCTACAACAGCTCCAGTGGAAGAACTTGTAAATAGTTCCAGTTCCAGCGTGATGACTGTAATTGACACGATTGCCCCGATTAAGACAAAAACTTTGTCAAGAAAGAAGAGGTCACCCTGGAGAAATGCCACACTAGCTTTAAAACAAAAGCAACATTGTAGACGAGCAGAACGCGGATGGCGAAAAAACAAACTCCTAGTTTTTTATGATATCTACAAAAAGAGTTTTCGCAAATACAACCAGGAACTGAAAAATGCTAGACAGTCATATTTTTCAGAGATCATTAGTAGAAACACCAACAATACTCGCACACTATTTTCTGTTGTTGACAAACTGACAAACCCACAAGCATCATTACCTCAGGAATTGGCATCTGAGGTGTCCTGTAATGATTTTGCAGCATTCTTTACACACAAAGTACTAAAGATTAGACAGACTGTGTGCAACTCCAGATTAACAATTGCTACACTAAATGCCTCCCAAAATGTCCCCCACGTCAATCTTAGACAGTTTAGCCTCTTGGACTATGCCACTTTAACAGAAATTGTGTCAAAATTAAAGCCCACAACATGCTGCCTTGACATCCTTCCTTCAAACTTTTTCAAAACTGTTTTTCATTGCATAGCCCCAGACATACTTCAGATTATAAATACTTCTCTCCAAACAGGAGAGTTTCCACAGACTTTAAAAACTGTAGTAATAAAACCTCTCTTAAAAAAACCAAATCTGGATGCCTAAGTCATTAGTAATTACAGGCCAATATCAAATCTGACATTCCTGGGGAAAATTATCGAAAGGGTTGTGTTCGAACAGATCCAGACTTTCATGATGCAAAACAATCTTTTTGACTCATTTCAGTCTGAATTTCGGCCACAACACAACACCGAGACCGTGCTTATCAATTTCCTAAATGATATTCGTCGGAATACCGATGCAGGCAAATCATCTGTTCTGTTACTATTGGATCTCAGGGCCGCATTCGACACGGTTGATCACAACATACTACTCAGCAGATTGGAACAGTGGGTAGGGCTTACTGACACTATACTTCAGTGGTTCACATCCTATTTACATGATAGGGATTTCTTTGTGTCAATCTGAAACCATTAGTCAGAATGAACCAAATTCATGTGTGGAGTCCCTCAAGGGTCAATTCTTGGACCACTCTTATTTAACATCTATATGCTTCCCTTAGCTCAGATAATGGAACAGTATGACATCTCCTATCAGGCCTATGCAGATGACACACAACTGTATATTTCTGTGTCCCCACATGATTATAGTCCCTTAGTCTCCCTGAGTAAATGCATTCATCAAATCAATGAATGGATGTGCCAGAATTTTCTCCAGTTAAATGCGGAGAAGACAGAGGTGATCATTTTTGGGCCAAAAAAGGAAATGTCAAAGATAAGCAGGCAACTTAGCTCAATGTCACTTACAGCTACAAATCAAGTCAGAAACCTTGGCGTAATTATTGACTCAGACCTAAAATTTGATAGCCATCTAAAGTCCGTCACTAAATCCGCTTATTACCACCTAAAAAAATATAACCAGATTAAAGGGGCTTCTGACTCAACAAGACATGGAAAACCTATGCATGCATTCATTTTCAGCAGATTGGACTATTGCAACGGTATATTCACGGGTCTTGATAAAAAATCAGTCAGGAAGCTGCAGCTAGTACAGAATGCTGCAGCCAGAGTCCTCACAAATACAAGGAAGCTGGACCACATTTCCCCGGTTTTGAAATCGCTACACTGGCTACCAGTGAGTCAAAGGGTAGACTATAAAATACTACTGCTCGTTTACAAAACACTTAATGGCCTTGGACCAAAATACATGCTTGATTTGTTAGATTCCTATGAGACATCTAGACCTCTAAGGTCATCTGGAACCGGTCTTCTGCATGTTCCAAGAACAAGAACCAAGCAGGGTGAGGCAGCATTTAGTAATTATGCTCCTCACCTCTGGAACAAGTTACCTGAACGTCTGAAGTATGCTCAAACTGTTAGCTCTTTTAAATCAGGGCTAAAAACGCTTTTTTTTAGCAATGCATATCTATAACTGTCTATATATTTCAATCTACTTGCTTTCTATTCCTCTTGTGCTTATCTCCATTGCTGATTTCAATTATTATTAGTAGTAGTAGTTTTTGCTTTATTTTTATTTATTTATTTTTATTCTATTTGTTATTAAATGCGATTTTTATGTATAATTTTATTTCCGATTTTGATTGTCTTGGTTTTTACGTTGTATTGATTTAAATGTGATTTTTTTGATCTTCATGTGATGTAAAGCATTTTGAATTGCCTTGTGTTGAATTTTGCTATACAAATAAATTTGCCTTGCCTTGCCTTGCCTTACATATCTATGGCTAGTTTCATATTTTTCCGACTCGAGTGAGACATTGACTTGACGGTCTAAACGGGAAAAGTCGCATAAAAGTGGACCATTTCAAATCTGATCTAGGTCACATTTGTCTGTGGTTAAAATCCGATCTGGGCCACATTTGGCTACGGTCTGAACTGTATAGTCCCCCAAATCGGAATTCATGCAGCAATTACGTCAGCAAAGAGTGAAAGAGACATGGCGTTGTGGTAGCGGTGAAGCTGTGCATTAGCGTTAGCGCCTAGCTTGAACGCGGCTTTTGGAGAAGGGGTGGGCTTGACAACAGTCATAAAAAAATAAAATGGGTTGAGGATAAGCCTGAGAATGCTCGGTTTTCTCCCTGCTCCAAATGAGCAATATTTCAAGATTGCTTACATGGCCGGAAGTCGGGGCAAACCGTCCGTATGTGTGTGTGCGCGCCATGTGTAGTCATTTGTATTGGTCCTCCTGTGCATGCGTGTCAATTTGCTCAGCGCATCTCGATCGAGGAGGACAAGGATTGATAATAGACCAGAGTCGGATGCTATGAGGAGGTCGTTTGTAATTTTAAGTAAGGCTGTTTCAGTGCTATGAAGGGGGCGGAAACCGGATTGAAACTTCTCGTAAATGTCATTGGTAATTAGGTGGCTATGGAGTTGGGATGCACGTTTTTTTCAAGAATTTTGGAAATGAAAGGTAAGTTGGAGATGGGGCGCAGGTTATTTAAATTGATAAGATCCAGGTTGGGTTTTTTCAGAATGGGTGTGATGGAAGCAGTTTTGAGAGATGGAGGAATTGTGAGTGAGGAGTGAATGATTGTAGTGATGAGGGGGGACAATTATGTCATGTGTGTCCTGTTCAACAAGTGTGTTGTGACTTGAGTTCGTGCAGTGTATGGGGCACAAGAACAGCAAGTGTTAAAAACAAAAGCATGTCTCTATCATTCTTCTCCACGTTGTTCGCCACAATATTTACTTACCTAATCGATGTGTGAAGTAAGTGAAGGTGTTGGAGAGAGCTCTGGTTATACTATTAAGGTTATACTACTGATTTTTCATTTCACACCAAGCATTAACAAAACATTCGGCAGCGTGTCAGGAGCCAATGTCTCTTATGTCTTAAATGCATTGTTGAACATTTTAAAATAGTTTAATTCACCTTAGTTAATAAATTCAGTCTTCCTCCTTCATTTATTTGGGGGTAGGGTCATTACTGTTTCAAAATGTGTTATTGATTAAATTACGTTGTGCTGTTTATATTGTAGAATTTTTTAAGGTGAATAAAAAATGAAGTTCGCCTGCATTTAATGAATGAGCAGCACTAAAGCTAACTAAGCTATCACATCACTACTGGGAGCTCACGATACATAAGTTACTGTAATCTAATTCATTCAAGTTATTTTGAGTACTGTAAACTCAAAAGAAACAATTAACTTTATTCCAATTATTAATGTTAATTTGAGTCCTTAAAAGTTGAAATAATAAATTTAATTGCTTCTAATTAATGTAAAAAACATAAATTACATTTTCTAAGGCAGCAAGTTTGCATTTTTTTAAGTCAACTTATCATATTTTACAGTGTAATTGTCATCACTGATGGCACGTTGTACTGACATTCCATTTTAGCAGCCAGCTAGTTCAAACTGAGTCAACAGTACATCTTACTGTTGCAGCCAACCAGTGTACGTGCGACACAAAAGATTGTCCTCCATCAGACAGCAATCATCTTATTTTTGATTACTTCTATTCGCATTCAGTCTTTGCCTGCGATAACTGTTCAACTCTCAGCTTTCACACAAATACAGCAGCACTCAAACAAATGCTGTTTCTCCACGACGTTAGACATAGCTTAGCTTCCACTTTCATCTCCTGGTTTTGCTTACTTAATATACTTTAATTACTGTGGGGTGAAGGGAGGAGTAAGGGATGGTAATACCAGGGGCACATACACATAACATTACCTATGACTGCTCATTATCGCTAAGTTACTGCTTTTCTCTGCAATAATTAAAAGCTGGAACAATAAACACCACACTTTGTTGCTGTAGCAGACTGTATGTTTAATGGTAATGTGACGAGCATATGGATCCTTTTACAAGTCCTGCATGTGCAAATTTATTTAAAAAGGCTAATAAAGCTTTGCAATTCATGCTTGAAACCCAGCATCAGAAGTACAGCCAGTGTTTAAATAGAACGACTTCCAAACTTGCGTTACATTACATAAGCGTTGTTTACATTTCTTGGGTCTTTGGTGATCTTGTGGTTATGAAGCCCCAAAGACAGATGCTGTTTGGAGCATTCAACTCACTCGCAATGTGTTTGTCATCAAACGGTGTCATCTTGCTTGAGCGTGTGGACAAAGGCTCCAGAATAACATGGGGTGTGGTGAATAACAGTATATATACTAGCTGGGAATGCTGTGGTGAATGCATCCCGAGTCATTACTAAGTGGTTTTGCTCATTATGATCAAACACTCGAAACTCAAAGGCGATTTCCATCCTATAAGAGAGGAGCCGTTTGTTGAGGAGAGAGGGGGAGGAGTGGGGTGGAGTGGGAATCAAAGGATGATTCGATAAACGCTCTTGTTCCACACAAAAAGGAATACTGCGGCTTCTCTGCATTGAAGAATTCTCCATCCATATCCTTACGTATTGTTTAGACCAGCTTGTCTCATCTTTGAAACCAGTGAAGCAGATAAAAATGGTCATCCGTGTCATGATCTTGACATCCGTGGCTCTTCCCAGGGAATAGGAAAGACCAATTTGATTTAACCCGCAAGAAAAACCCATTATACCGTAATTTTATGACTAAGGCGCACCTGTCTATAAGCCACCACTCAGAAAACTTTACATGAAAAAACAACATTTGTTCATAAATAAAGTGCACCGGAATAAAACCAGAACTGTCTTCACTGCGTTATGGGATATTTACACCAAAAGAAATTAACTGGTAACACTTTATTTGACAGCGGCATCATAAGGCTGCCAAATCCAGACCAAATGAACTACCATGATTTCTCATCATTGCTTCAAGAAGCTTCATTTGGCCAGCACTGCTCCCTTGGGGGAGACCGCCAACCTCTGCTGCAACCTGCTGTCAACGCTGTTGTCATCCAACATGCCTCCTTGCATGCATTGCAGCGCTCTAGATTAATCTTCTGTGCCAATGATTTCTTCATTTACTGTTCTAATTGTTTCATTAATTGTTAGTTGCAGTACTTGGGAACAGTTTATTTGACAGTGGCGCCATAGGACTGCCATAAGACCATCATGCTTATGACATGACACTGCCATGAGCATTAATGAATGCTTATGAGAAATGTCATTTTGTGCAATCTGGAAAATTATCACATTTTTGAATGGATGTAAAAGGTCCGAGCTGGACATAAATGGAGTTAGAGACATAATTTGCCAATGACACTTACACTGCTTGCCAAAACTATTGGCACCCCTGCACTTCTGTCAGATAATGCTTAATTTCTCCCAGAAAATGATTGCAATTCCAAATGCTTTGATGGTAATATCTTCATTTATTTTGTTTGCAATGAAAAAACACAAAAGAGAATGGGGAAAAAAATATATTATCATTTTACACAAAACTCCAAAAATGCGTTGGACAAAAGTATTGGCACCCTTTTAAAAAATCATGTGATGCTTCTCTAATTTGTGTAATTACCAGCACCTGTTACCTACCTATGGCACAGAATAGGTGGTGGCAATAACTAAATCACACTTGCAGCCAGTTAAAATGGATTAAAGTTGACTCAACCTCTGTCCTTGTGTGTACCACATTGAAGAGCAAAGAACAGTCTGAGGACTTGAGAATCAAAATTGTGAGGAAGCATGGGCAATTTCAAGGCTACAAGTCTATCTCCAAAGACCTGAATGTTCCTGTGTTGATCTGCAAAACTAGTGTCAGTGTAAAGCCCATGGAACTCCTGGCTAACCTCCCTAGATGTGGAGGGAAAAGAAAAATTGACGAGAGATTTTGACGAAAGATGGTGCAGATGGTGGATAAAGAACCTCGACAAACATCCAAACAAGTTCAAGCTGTCCTGCAGTCCGAGGGTCCAACAGTGTCAACCCGTACTATTCGTCGGCGTCCGAATGAAAAGGGACTCTATCGTAGGATACCCAGAAGGACCCCACTTCTGACCCAGATACATAAAAAAGCCAGGCTGGAGTTTGCCAAAACCTTACCTTACCTGAGAAAGCCAAAAACGTTTTAGAAGAATGTTCTCTGGTCAGATGAGACACAAGTAGAGCTTTTTGGGAAAAGTCATCAACATAGAGTTTACAGGGGGAAAAAATAGGCCTTCAAAGAAAAGAACATGGTCACCACAGTCAAACATGGCAGAGGTTCCCTGATGTTTACTGCATGACTGTCTTCAGGGCATTATTAAGTTTGAAGACTATCAACAAATTTTGCAGCATAATGTAGGGCCCAGTGTGAGAAAGCTGGGTCTCCCTCAGAGGTCATGGGTCTTCCAGCAGGACAATGACCCAAAACACACTTCAAAAAGTAATTGGAAAATGGTTTGAGAGAAAGCACTGGAGACCTTTAAAGTGGCCAGCAATGAGTCCAGACCCGAATCCCATCGAACAACCGTGGAGAGATCTGAAAATGGCAGTTTGGAGAAGGCACCCTTCAAATCTCAGAGACCTAGAGCAGTTGGCCAAAGAAAAATGGTCTAAAATTCCAGCCGAGCATTGTAATAAAAAACTCATTGATGGATACCGAAAGTGGTTGTTCCCAGTTATTTTGTCTAAAGGTTGTGCTACCAAGTATTTGGCTGGGTGTGCCAATACTTTTGTCTGGCCCATTTTTGGAGTTTTGTGTAAAATGATAATGATAAAAAATAAAAAAAAATCATTCTCCTTTGTGTATTTTCATTGGAAGCAAAATAAATTAAGATATTACTACCAAAGCATTTGTAATTGCAATCATTTTCTGGGAGAAACTGAGCATTATATGACAGAATTGCAGGCCAATACTTTTGGCCAGCAGTGTAATGACATCTGTCATAAGCATTCATTAATGCCCATGATAGCGTCATGTCATACATATGACGGTCTTATGGCAGTCTTGTGGCACCGCTGGCAAATTGTTACCTATTAACCCAAATAAATCAACAAGCCGCAGGATCCAAAATGAGGGAAAAAAAGTAGCGGCTTATAGTCCGAAAATGTTGGTATATGGTATATTTCTGCCACGATAAATCTTGCAATAGCAGTTCAGAGGATTTTGTCTTTACTTGCAGTACAAAATCACAGCCCTGCATACTTGTTTATGCACCTCTGCTCTTCTAAATAATTCATTTTTCCTCTTGATTTTTTGCTTTGATGTTGTGGTTCTGTGCTGTATAGAGTGTAAGGAAGGTCATTTGTCTTCATGAACTTTCAAACAAGAAGACTAGTTTGGCATGTAAACAACAAGAGTCTACGGGAAAATAGAAATAGTAGCAGTAGAAGAAGAAATAGAGCAAGCTATGCAGAGTGTTTGCTCATTAGGCCCTTATATTGCATCAACAAACTCATATCTTCCCCGTTTTCGTTGTGGTGAATGACTTGTGGGGCATAATCATAATATGGAGCAAACATTAAAACAGAGTGACTTGCACATCTTGTCTAATCTTAATTAATTCGCTGCCATTGACAGCAATAGATGGCCAATCCATTTTAAACTGAGGGTTGGCAGTGAATTCATAAAATATTATGTTAGCTTGTTATGATGGACCAAATTGAGCAGCACTGGGCACATGACCAGGCAATTGAAAGTTCTGCCTCCAAGCTAATAAGCCTGCAGTCTGATGATAGCGCTGCAAAATAACTGCGTCAACAGTGTCGCAAACGTTTGCTAGGTTTCTTTTTTACGAACATGTCTCATCCACAGTTGCTGGAACAACAAGTGTGCCCCAAGGAGCAAACGTGGCTTGTTTGGGAAGATTCCGGTGGAAAGTGGACGCTGTACTGCCCTCAATTGCCCTGTAGATGAAAGATTATAGATCTCCTGGTACCCGTCAAATCCAATTGCCCTCGATCCAAGCCACCATGCGGTAGCTGAAGGATGTTTATAATCTGGGTTTTGCAGCACGATGTTCTTTGCTCTGAGGTCAACACACACTGAGTGGCATTTATTTAAGAAACATACTGAACTTAGAATTAAACGTACAACAGAACCTCAACATTCGACCAGACATAAATTGTTAAGGGAAAAGGCTTCTCTTGCACAAATTGACTTTGGAAGCGTCACAAGATTTAAGCACATTACATTTACAATTCACAATTATTTGGAGCTGATTGGAAGTGGTGAAAAAATTCATTGCATGATATTTGTTTATCAAAAATTTGAACAAGTTGAACAGTTTAGCTGTGAGGCATTGACGAAAGCGACAGAGATGAACACACCCTAATACCGCTTTATATACAGTAGACAAGTTTCCGAGGTACTTCCACTTTACTTAAGCAAGTCTGCAAGCAACTTCCGTTTTAGAATTTCTCCATCCAAAACAACAGCGGAGCTGGAGTAACATTACTCATCAAAATACCTTAAAAAAGACGATTTTGAAATACCGCATCCATCTGCCATCATCACGACAGGGGAGGACAATATGTTCATGAAGACATATGTGGAACCAAGCTCGTGCCACCACAAAGACCCGGTGTTTTTGTTGCCATTTTGCTGCTATGTTATGGAAGGTATGTTCTTCCTATGCCAGCATTTTAATGTGTCCTGTACTAAAAAATGCAAAACCTAAAATCTTGCGCATCAAACGACTTGTTGCCTTTGATATTGTTATTACGATGATGATTTTAATTATGATTATCTTTAATATTATTTACAACAACTACGGTATCTGCTGCTAGCCTGTTGCTAATCACTACATGTAGATGGCACAATTATGTCAACCCATAAACGCAAGTGTTACAAGTTTTTTGTTCGTTTGTTTACAGGTGGAAAACGTTGTTAGGCAAGGGAAGATAAGTTGATGTGCCTTACATCAACACTTACTGTACGTTGATGGACATATATCGAGACTACGTCGTCCTACCCAGGGGCGGCTGAGAGGCTGGGGTTGGAGGCGGTGGCCTGCCTCGCAGCGGACCGTCAGCTGGATCTCGAGATGCAGCAACTTTAAAGTGAATATGACACGAAAAAGCATGTTTATTTCAAAATACACGCGGTATCTTATGCTCCTGAATGGTATGGACCGCTTGGATGTGTGTGGAAGCGATCGCTATATTTATTTAGTTTTTTGAATCCCGCGTCATGAAAATGAGTGACTTCCGGCAACAGTCTCGAGTTGAGAAAGAGGGCGCTGTGACGTGTACGGTAGAAGGAGTCCTCTTCACTATACAGCCGTACTGTTGTATGAGAAGAACTAAGGATTCAGCTGATTTTGCGGATTAATACATTTATTTTTCACATCACGCCAGCCAAACGGCTGCAGAAAAATCTAGCTGTACGAGGAAGAGGCGTGTGCGCCTTTTTGGAGTTTCAAAAGGCTCCCATTCACCGTGGATATTGGCCAAAACAAGCCCTACTACTGTGGGACCATAGGACTTACGAGGAAGTAATTAACATCTTGTTTTGTATTATGTCAAATACTGGGATCATTTTAATACGGAGGTGGCTTGCATTTTGTGGCTGACATGCTCCTTGTCGCACATACCCCCGCCGGGCGAGCACTATATTCGGCTCTTGCACTCTTGGTGTGCCCGATGTTCTGTCAGATTTTCCACCCGATCAGAAATTGCAACTTTGTGTTAAAAATAGCCGCGAATACAGCTATTACAAAGTGAACACTACAAACTTTCTTTAAATTCAGGACGACTTACGTTTGATCATTGATAGGCATGTAAAAAGCTCTCCTCATGCACATTAGCTGCACGTTAGCTGCACAACAACTGCAGCCACCCTCCTCCGGGGAACGAACTGTATATTGCTCTCCGCCGGGCGGTTTGCCAATCAACGAAGACAATCGACAACCCAGCCGTCATGTCAAAAGTTCCGGGAAGTACCCCGGCTCCTAGAGTTTCATTAATCTGACATTACTAGATAAAATGGCACTCGACAACCTATTGATGACACAATTATCAAGTAAAAATAATTTTCTTTGAGACACCATGTATTTTTTTTTCTCATACAGAGAATTAGCCTAAATAATTTCGATGTAATTTTTATATTGACTTTCAGTAAGGATGTAACTAAAAAAGGCAGTTTACAATCTGGCTGAACGATATTGGAAAAAAATGACTTGGACAATGGACTTTTATTGACTCACCATGACCCTATAATACCGTTTAAACGAGGCTAAGGGGGATCATTTGTCAATGATGAAGATTGCTGTATATAAAAGAGATCCAGGAGGCCATGTCTCTGCACACTTGTTGCTTTTTTGAAGCAAGACAAAAGATTATGTGCTCGGAAAGAAAAAACAATCACACTTTCTTCGATGGAACTATTACACACAATGGCGATGTAAAAACAATATATTGTGCAGGCCTAGTTTACAGTGTGTGCCATTTAGCTCAGCAGTCATTATTCGTCCACTATTTGATCGCTTTCGAGAAGGCAGGTTTGCTGGAGGTCAAAATGTCTTTTAATGGCCAAAATAAATACCAACTTGTCGCGATCAACCATCTTTGTTGTTTACATTCGCTTGGAACGCTTTGAAGTCGCAACTAGTACCATCCGAGTGTGACTTCAAACCTTCCTCGAATGCAGCATTGGAATTACATTTTATAAATTGGAATTGTGGTGTATCACATCATCAATATTGCGTTTTCAAATGCAAGCACAGTAACATTGGACATGGGACGAGTAGAGTTGTTTGAACTTCACCTATCAACCTAAAACTGGCCATTAATAAGAAAATATATTGATACATATACAGTGGGGCAAATAAGTATTTAGTCAACCACTAATTGTGCAAGTTCTCCCACTTGAAAATATTAGAAAGGCCTGTAATTGTCAACATGGGTAAACCTCAACAGAATGACAGAATGTGGGGAAAAAAACAGAAAATCACATTGTTTGATTTTTAAAGAATTTATTTGCAAATCATGGTGGAAAATAAGTATTTGGTCAATCCCAAAAGTTCATCTCAATACTTTGTTATGTATCCTTTGTTGGCAATAACGAGGCCAAACGTTTTTTGTAACTCTTCACAAGCTTTTCACACACTGTTGCTGGTATTTTGGCCCATTCCTCCATACGGATCTCCCCTAGAGCATTGATGTTTTGGGGCTGTCGTTGGGCAACACAGACTTTCAACTCCCTCCACAGATTTTCTGTGGGGTTGAGATCTGGAGACTGGCTAGGCCACTCCAGGACCTTGAAATGCTTCTTACGAAGCCACGCCTTTGTTGCCCTGGCTGTGTGTTTGGGATCATTGTCATGCTGAAAGCCACGTCTCATCTTCAATGCCTTTGCTGATGGAAGGAGATTTTCTCTCAAAATCTCTCGATACATGGCCCCATTAATTCTTTTCTTTACACAGATCAGTCGTCCTGGTCCCTTTGCAGAAAAACAGGCCCAAAGCATAATGTTTCCACCCCCATGCTTCACAGTCGGTATGGTGGTCTTCGGATGCATTTCAGTATTCTTTCTCCTCCAAACACGAGAGCCTGTGTTTCTACCAGAAAGTTCTATTTTGGTTTCATCTGGCCATAACACATTCTCCCAGTCCTCTTCTGGATCATCCAAATGCTCTGTAGCGAACCGCAAACAGGCCTGGACGTGTGCTGGCTTCAGCAGGGGGACACGTCTGGCAGTGCAGGATTTGAGTCCCTGGCGGCACATTCTGTTAGTGATAGTAGCCTTTTTTACTGTGGTCCCAGCTCTCTGTAGGTCATTCACTAGGTCCCCCCGTGTGGTTCTGAGATTTTTGCTCACTGTTCATGTTATCATTTTGACGCCGCGGGGTGAGATCTTGCATGGAGCCCCAGATCGAGGGAGATTATCAGTGGTCTTGTATGTCTTCCATTTTCTAATAATTGCTCACACAGTTGATTTCTTTACACCAAGCATTTTACCTATTGCAGATTCCGTCTTCCCAGCCTGGTGCAGGTCTAGAATTTTGTCTCTGGTGTCCTTCGACAGCTCTTTGGTCTTGGACATAGTGGAGTTTGGAGTGTGACTGACTGAGGTTGTGGACAGGTGTCTTTTATACCGATAATGAGTTAAAACAGGTGCCATTAATACAGGTAACGGGTGGAGCCTCGTTAGACCTAGTTAGAAGAAGTTAAACCTCTTTGACAGCCAGAAATCTTGCTTGTTTTTTAGGTGACCAAATACTTATTTTCCACTCTAATTTGGAAAAATCAGACAATGTGATTTTCTGTTTTTTTCCACATTCTGTCTTTCATGGTTGAGGTTTACCCATGTTGACAATTACAGGCCTCTCTAATCTTTTCAAGTAGGAGAACTTGCACAATTGGTGGTTGACTAAATACTTATTTACCCCACTGTGTATAAATATATATATATATATATATATACAGTGCCTTGCAAAAGTATTCGGCCCCCTTGAACCTTGCAACCTTTCGCCACATTTCAGGCTTCAAACATAAAGATATAAAATTTTAATTTTTTGTCAAGAATCAACAGCAAGTGGGACACAATCGTGAAGTGGGACAAAATTTATTGGATAATTTAAACTTTTTTAACAAATAAAAAACTGAAAAGTGGGGCGTGCAATATTATTCGGCCCCCTTGCGTTAATACTTTGTAGCGCCACCTTTTGCTCCAATTACAGCTGCAAGTCGCTTGGGGTATGTTTCTATTAGTTTTGCACATCGAGAGACTGACATTCTTGCCCATTCTTCCTTGCAAAACAGCTCGAGCTCAGTGAGGTTGGATGGAGAGTGTTTGTAAACAGCAGTCTTCAGCTCTTTCCACAGATTCTCGATTGGATTCAGGTCTGGACTTTGACTTGGCCATTCTAACACCTGGATACGTTTATTTTTGAACCATTCCATTGTAGATTTGGCTTTATGTTTTGGATCATTGTCCTGTTGGAAGATAAATCTCCGTCCCAGTCTCAGGTCTTGTGCAGATACCAACAGGTTTTCTTCCAGAATGTTCCTGTATTTGGCTGCATCCATCTTCCCGTCAATTTTAACCATCTTCCCTGTCCCTGCTGAAGAAAAGTAGGCCCAAACCATGATGCTGCCACCACCATGTTTGACAGTGGGGATGGTGTGTTCAGGGTGATGAGCTGTGTTGCTTTTACGCCAAACATATCGTTTTGCATTGTGGCCAAAAAGTTCAATTTTGGTTTCATCTGACCAGAGCACCTTCTTCCACATGTTTGGTGTGTCTCCCAGGTGGCTTGTGGCAAACTTTAAACGAGACTTTTTATGGATATCTTTGCGAAATGGCTTTCTTCTAGCTACTCTTCCATAAAGGCCAGATTTGTGCAGTGTACGACTGATTGTTGTCCTATGGACAGACTCTCCCACCTCAGCTGTAGATCTCTGCAGTTCATCCAGAGTGATCATGGGCCTCTTGGCTGCATCTCTGATCAGTTTTCTCCTTGTTTGAGAAGAAAGTTTGGAAGGACGGCCGGGTCTTGGTAGATTTGCAGTGGTCTGATGCTCCTTCCATTTCAATATGATGGCTTGCACAGTGCTCCTTGAGATGTTTAAAGCTTGGGAAATCTTTTTGTATCCAAATCCGGCTTTAAACTTCTCCACAACAGTATCTCTGACCTGCCTGGTGTGTTCCTTGGTTTTCATAATGCTCTCTGCACTTTAAACAGAACCCTGAGACTATCACAGAGCAGGTGCATTTATACGGAGACTTGATTACACACAGGTGGATTCTATTTATCATCATCGGTCATTTAGGACAACATTGGATCATTCAGAGATCCTCACTGAACTTCTGGAGTGAGTTTGCTGCACTGAAAGTAAAGGGGCCGAATAATATTGCACGCCCCACTTTTCAGTTTTTTATTTGTTAAAAAAGTTTAAATTATCCAATAAATGTTGTTCCACTTCACGATTGTGTCCCACTTGTTGTTGATTCTTGACAAAAAATTAAATGTCATATCTTTATGTTTGAAGCCTGAAATGTGGCGAAAGGTTGCAAGATTCAAGGGGGCCGAATACTTTTGCAAGGCACCGTATATATATACATAGTTAGCTGGGATAGGCCCCTAGCACCTCTGCGACCCTCATTAGGAAAAGCGGCATGGAAAATGAATGAATGAATGAATATATATATATATATATATATATATATATATACATATGTGTGTGTGTATGTACACATTCACAAACATAAACATTCACAAATTTCGGCATCTAGTTTAACCTGCTGTTTCCTCTTTTTTTATGCCAGTAAAGAGGGAGAAGCACTTTAAGATTGACACTCACTTTTTTCTACCTCACTAAAAGTTTTTTTTCTCTGCAAAAATCTATTACTAACAACAGGTCCTTTACTGTACTTTATGTCAGAAAGTAGGATGCACACCTTCATCTATAAGGCATGATATCCACTGGCTCACTTTCATTTAGGCTTTCAATGTCATGACAGTCAGCACGCCAATGTACATCCTCACTTTATTAAACTGCTCTCATGATAACAGCACAAAAACGTTCAAGAGATTCAAGAGATTCTTCACTACGGTCTTCCATATTAAAAAAAAAAAAAAAAACAGGTTTCAGAGAATAAAAATGTAGAATAAACCACATTTAGAAGGACTTTTTGAAGTCACCTTTTCACTAACAGTATAAATGAATGTTTCTAAAGTTGTTTTGGAGGTTGTTTGGAGGTGGTTTTGGGGTTCAGCCACAGTACTTTCTCTCTTCTGTAGTGGGACTTTATGTAAGACTACTTTTCTTTGGCTTCCTCCTAAGCCCCTTCCCCTTGAGACTTGAGTTGACAGCAAACTCCAGCGATAGAAGTTAGATCAAGAATATAGAGGGTGAATTCAGCTCTCTACAACACATCAAGTCTGACAAGAAACATGGATCCAGGCTCGATAGGTCTTTTTTTGGCTCTTACAACGACACCCCCTCACTAAAATGGGGGAAAACAGGACGCAGAATCACTGTCGCTTTTGTTAGAAAAATAACAACCCTGAAATAAACACATCCACATTGAGAAAAGATTGCTGTTCAGTCTGGAGCATTTTATAATGCTTACTAAAGCACTTTGTTTTAATTCACTCCCCAGTGGTGGATGTTTATCTTTATCCAAGTGTTGTGTCACTGCTTTGTGCACAACAAGTTGACTCTTTTCCACAAATGGAAACAAATGCTCATTGTTTGTGTTTCGAAAAGAAATGCACATTACAGGAAGTACAAAAGAAGAAAAATCTAGTTATTCCATACAAGTGTACCTAATTCTGTCTGGAGTCAGTTTGCCTCGAAAAACCTTCCTCACATTTTGTTGACAGACTACAAGCTCATTTAGTCAGCTTTATAAGTCATAAGTTACTCAAGTCCATAAAATATAATCAATATTGTTAAAATTATACTTCGTATACTGTATTTGTCTGGCTCCAGGGTTCCAAGTGAGTGTTGCTCACTTAAAACCATACCAACATACATTATTAGGGCCCGAGCACTAGGCGTGCGAAGGCCCTATTGTTTTGCAAAGGATTATTATTATTCTTCTTTTTTCAGGGCAAATGAAAATGGCCAATTTGGAGGCCTGAACATGCACGAAAAGTCACCAAAATTTGCACATACGTGCAGATTCGCGTAAATTTCGATAATCTGGCGTCGTTTTGAAAAAATGTCAAAAAATGGCTCAGTGGCGCCCCCTTGACCCATAAAATTTTCAAAAAGGCCTCTCCTCTCAGGTTTTCAACGTAGAGCAATGAATTTTGGGGAGTAGATACCTTATGCCTAACTGCTCAAAAAAGCCTCTTGCACCCATATTCCAAATCCAACAGGAAATCGGGTATTTTGGATCGAATGTGAAATTTTTTCGGTTCACAGTTGGAGTTTACATTTGGAGGCTTGAACATGCACGAAAACTCACCAAAATTTGCACATATGTTCAACTTTGCGTAAATTTTGATAATCTATGAAAAAAAATTAACAAAAAGGCTCAGTGGCGCCCCCTTGAAATTTTCAAAAAGGCCTCTCCTATTAGGTTTTTTCAACGTAGAACAATGAAATTTGGTGAGTCGATACATTGTGTAAAACTGCTCCAAAAAGTCTCTTGCACCTATATTCCAAATCCAACAGGAAGTCGGGAATTTTGGATCAAATGTGAAATTTTATCGATTTACATTTGAGACCTTGTCGCCGAGGGGAATAGTTGGATTGTCTTCAAAATTAGTCAGACTGTTCAGGACACATATGAGATCTTAAGTTTTCAAAATGGTGAGTTTTCATCCAAGGGTCTGGCTTGGGCATGGTCGCAAAGTTGGCCATTTTTGGGCAAAACACCAAATTCAGAAAATGATTAAAAACTCCGTGATACAACGTTCAATCTTTTTCATTTCTAGCAAGTATATGAGATATCCCAGCCTGAACACGACTGCATTGAAATATTACCATTAGGCCTGGCGCCCCCTAGTGGGAACAGGAAATGGCCTTCTTTACGAGACAGGCTCCTCCTCCAAGGGAAAAAAAATCTATTGACCTCAAACCTGTTTCAGGGGAGCCCCAAGACATGTGTTCAGGTGCCTAATGAAAAATATTGAGGTTTCGTTGAAGCGGAGAGGTCCAAACTGGAAGTGAAAATGACCGTCAACAATTTGTCTCGCCAAAAGCTTTGAACAGTCATAACTCGGCAGATATACAACATATCTGCGCCAAACTTCCCGTGTTTGTTGAGAGTCCTACCTTGAAGGTTCTTGTAGGGGTCATTTGCATCAACTCTACAGTGCCAACTAGTGGCGACAAAAAGAAGTTTTAAAAAAGGCCTTTCCTATTGGTTTTTTTCAACATAGAGCTAGGAAATTTGGGGAGTAGATACCTTATGCAAAACTGCACCAAAAAGTCTCTTGCACCCGTATTCCAAATCCAACCGGAAATCGGGTATTTTGGATCGAATGTGAAATTTTCATGGGTTCACAGTAGGAGTTTACATTTGGAGGCTTGAATATGCACAAAAACTCACCAAAATTTGGACATACATGCGGCTTTGAATAACGTTTGATAATCTTGCAATGTTACGAAAAAATGTAACAAAATGGCTCAGTGGCGCCCCCTTGAATTTTTCAAAAAGGCCTCTCTATTTAGGTTTTTTTAACATAGAGTGATGAAATTCGGAGAGTCAAAACCTTGTGCATAACTGCTCCAAAAAGTCTCTTGCACACACATTCCAAATCCAACAGGAAATCGAGTATTTTGGATTGAATGTGAAATTTTTATCGATATACAGTGTGCACATTTGAGACCTTGGCACGGAGGGAATTAGTTTGATCATCCTCAAAATTGGCGAGACTGTTCATGAGACATATGAAATCCTAATTTATCAAAATGGTGTGTTTCCATTCACGGGCCTGACCTAGGCGAGGTGCCAAAGTCATCCATTTTTTGGGCTAAACGCCAAATTCGGATAATGACTGATAACTCCCTCATACAACCTTCAATCTCTTTTAAATCTGGCATGTGTGTGAGGTATCCCAGCCTGAACAGGACTGGATTGAAATATTACCAATTGTGTCTGGCGCCTCCTAGTGGGAACAGGAAATGCACTTTTTCACGGGACACACTCCTCCTCTAAGGGAAAAAAAAAATCAATCAACCTCAAACCTGCATAAGGGAAGCCTTAAGATGTGTTCAGATGGCTGATGAAAATTATTGAGGTTTGGGTAAAGCAGAAGGGTCCAAAAGGAAAGTGATTATGACTGTCATCATTTTCTCTCTCCACATATTTTGAACAGTGATAACTTGGGAGATGTAGAGGGGGGCTGTCTGCCACCACCCCGACCTGCATACCGTCCAAGTTTGCGTGGCGTCCGAGTTGCGCCAAACTGCGAGGGCCCGTTCAGTCCTGCTTGCAGGCCTAGTATGTGTTTGATCTTTATGATGTCGTCCTCTACGAAATGAGTAGTTCCTGTTCTGAAAAGGCTGGGAGTCTTTCACAACATAAAAACAAGCTTCTTAATTTTCACTGTGGTTGGGAGGTTTCCCATTCATTTCACTTTTCAGGTGAATTGAGTGGTGTGTATTAGACAACGTCTACACTCGGACAGATCATTTTCTCCCGGGTAGTTTGCCAACTATTTTTATACCTGTCCGCACTACGTTTAAGGTGCGTTTAAGGCCCCCCCGCTTCTGCAAGGTACGGCTGCTTTTGACAAAAATACACA
This sequence comes from Corythoichthys intestinalis, assembly GCF_030265065.1. Classification (NCBI taxonomy): domain Eukaryota; kingdom Metazoa; phylum Chordata; class Actinopteri; order Syngnathiformes; family Syngnathidae; genus Corythoichthys; species Corythoichthys intestinalis. The sequence continues at coordinate 39,770,020 of NC_080408.1, read as the reverse complement.
TGCTTGGGCAGGATCAGCCTCATGTGTTACGTCATTGTCCGCGCAGTTTACTTCTGAACCGGAAACTCATTACTCGCCGGCGGTATATTTCGAAATTTCTACACCCTCTAGACCAGGGGTCGGGAACTCCGTTTTGTAATCAAAGTTTTTTTTCGTGAACGCAATTGAACGCATCACACGGGAGCGACAGTGAAGGGAGTCACCGAGTTGTGCACTGCTGCTGGGTGATCGGAGACTTACCGCGCGAGACAAGCTCTGTAACGCTCATCTCCATATATTCCGTGATGGGAGGACCACCAATGGGTACTGAATTGAAGCATATTATTGAGACGTACGTTTGAAGGTTCAAGAAAAATGTGTGACTGCACTATTAGCTCATCACAGCTCATTCATGTCGAACGAGCCGGCCGGTATCACAATTACAATTACAGGATGGTGGAAAGGCGGATGCACTCAACAAAAGGGCCAGATATATCTCAGAGACATAGGTTTCTGACACATGTTCTACACTATATAGGATAAACTGTAAACAATGGTTGTGGAAAAGAGCAGGACTGCCACATCTTGATTGTCTGGCTTCATTGTTTACAATGCCATCATGCAGCACTAAAAGTGGTGATGGCATGCGCCATGACGTCACTTCCTTTGTATCCGATTGTTGGACGGAGACAGTCGTTTATACTAAGCGACGGGTAATATTAGCCTACTCCATGCAAGAACATACACGGATAAGAGGTACATTAGTGTTGCTGACATGCCGTATAGTCTACAGTGTATCACAAAAGTGAGTACACCCCTCGCATTTCTGCTGATATTTAAGTATATCTTTTAATTGGACAACAGTGACAAAATGACACTTTGACACAATAAAAAGTAGTCTGTGTGAAGCTTATATAATATCGTTAATTTATTTTCCCCTCAAAATCACTCAAAATATAGCCATTAATATCTAAACCCCTGGCAACAAAAGTGAGTACACAAGAAAGCCCGCAAACATTTTGCTGCAGACATGTCAACAAAGCACATGGATTACTGGAACCATGTCCTATGGTCTGATGAGATGGGCGGGCTTTCTTGTGTTCCGTCTTCAGAAGAGGCTTCCTCCTGGGGTGACAGCCATGCACACCAATTTGATGTAGAGTGCGGCGTATGGTCTGAGCGCTAACAGGCTGACCCCACCTCTACAATCTCTGCAGCAATGCTGACAGCACTCCTTTAACAAGTCACATGACATTTTGGAGGGAAAATGACCAGCAGTACTCAATTTGGACATTTAGCGATGTACGTAGTTTCTATGAGGTGTACTCACTTTTGTTGCCAGGTGTTTAGATATTAATAGCTATATTTTGAGTTATTTTGAGGAGAAAATAAATTAACGCTATATATAAGCTGCACACAGACTACTTTTTATTGTGTCGAAGTGTCATTTTTTCAGTGTTGTCCCATGAAGATATACTTAAATATCTGCAGAAATGCAAGGGGTGTTCTCACTTTTGTGATACACTGTAACTCAGGGGTCGGCAACCCAAAATGTTGAAAGAGCCATATTGGACCAAAAAAACAAACAAAAAAGAAACCAAATGTCTGGAGCCGCAAAAAATTAAAAGCCTTGCATAAGCCTAATAATGAAGACAACACATGCTGTATGTATCTGTATTACCTATATTAGCCTACTATCAAAATGACAAAGACGGCTAAAAATACATAATGAGCCTTCATGATTTAATGTTTATTTTCCCTGCAGTGCATCCAGCGCACCACGTGACTACTCTGTTGTATGATGCCACCTCAAGTTTAACCTCACTACAATATTAATGAATTGTTTCATTGTTTTATGAAATTATAGAAATGCAATATAGAAATCCAATTTTTGATGTCATTTTTACTTTGAGATTTTGAAAAACAACAAAATGGAACATGCATAACATGCCCCTTATGTGGGCATGTCTTTGATTTTCTTTATTATCTCGGTTTTGTTTTTGAAATCTGCAAATAGCTTTTCTGATATGTTGATGAATGTCTCCTTCATCTACTTACCATCTGTGAACGCTTTTCCACGCTTTATTATCTCCCGGTTTACAACAAAACATGCAGCAGTAGGGGAGTTTGGCGATGCAAACCTCTTCTTAAATCTATTTTTGCATTCTTCTAAGTTCTTCACAAGTAATGGAATCACAATTTTTCTCTCACTCCCAACTGGGTACTCGGCTGCCGGTTTGTTAACAATAGCCACCTGCCTGGCATCCCGTCCTGCTGATAGAAACGTGTGTCGCAGGCTATGATGCAAATCTTCGTTGACAGAAATGTTGAAATTTAATATTTATTCTACACAGTTTTACAGCATTGAAAAACATTCAGAATGTTTGTGTCATTTTTGTGCTCCTACAGAAATGCATATCAAAACAAAACATATATTTCCCTCAACCATCTTTTTCCATTTTCAAACATTTTTGAAAATGCTCCTGGGAGATACTAGGACAGTGCTAAAGAGCCGCATGCTGCTCTCAAAACATCCCCGGTCTAAATAATTACACGTTTAAGGCCATTGTCCATCCTAGTGTAGACGTATTAGGCCATTATACATCCTAGTGTAGACGTAGCCTAAGGCCTAAGGCTACGTCTACACAAGGATTGATAATGGCCTTAAACGTGTAATTAATTAGACTGTAGTAGGCCTGAACGATATTGGAAAAAACTATTGCTGCGATTTTTTTGGGGGTTGCGATATATTGCGATATTATATTGCGATATTAAAAAAAATGTATATATATTTTTTTCAAGAAATTATCACAAGATGACTTAAATAGCAGTTTGGAAAGACTTTAGATGACTCACCATCACCACAGTGTACAGTCATCCCTTGTTTTTCGCGGTTAATGGGAACCAGAACCCGCCGCGATAAGTGAAAAACCACTAAGTAGCGCACCTCCCCCATTTTTTTTTTTTTTTTTTGTGTGTGTGTTTTTTGTGCCCAATGTATTTATTCAGATTTAGCATTGGAAAGAGATACATATAAGACATGTTTTTTTCTCACTTTTCCCCCCAAAGTGATTTAAAAAATGTATATAAATAAATGGTTTTTAAGCACTTCAAATGTCATAATTATGAGAAGTTTTAAACATAACTGTCCAACCAAATCATTTTTGAACAAGAATAAAGTAGTGTAGCAGATAAATGATTGGCTTTATTAAATGTTTCTGTTTATCTACTTTAGCTGTGACCGTTGAAGTGACATGTAGAAATTTCAAACTCCTCATGATCACTTCTGGCATTTAAATGTCTCCAACGTCCCCACAGTACACACATTCATTCCAGCGCGGCTTCCTTGCAACTGTTTAACAAGTTAAACGATGATTGACAGATGCCCGTGTGAAGTCTGCTTCTTTGGCCAGATCAAAGCCATCGTTGTGCCGCAGTGACTGAGAGGATCAAAAGGCTTGGAGAGGGAGGGTAGGAGGCTGTGCGCAGACCAGAAAGTGAGGCGTATGTGGATCAAAAAAAAAAGAAAAACTATCGCACGTGCTTGCGATGGGAATATTGTGCACACGCACATCGCGATGGCGATGTTTAAACGATATATCGTTCAGGCTTACTGTACAGCATGTTGGTTACACTAATACACCTATTGTCCGGATTAGTTGTTACAGGATAATGTAGGCAGGTAATATTACCGACCACTTAATATGAACTGCTGTCTCCATAGAACAATCGGATACTAAGGAAGTGAAGTCATGGAGCGTGCTCTCACCATTTTTAGTGAGGCACACTGGCATTGTAAACAATGGAGGCGGACAATCAAGACGTGGCCTTCCTCCTCTTTTCTTTTTCACAGTCATTCTTTACAGTTTATCAACAGGTGTCATGAATCTATGTGTTCGCGAGTCATTTCTGGCTCTTTTGATGAGTGCATCTGCCTCTCCGTCAACCCATAATTTTAATAATTTTTCTTGAACCTTCAAACGTGCGTCGCAATAATATGCTTCAATACAGTGCCCATTGGTGGTCCACCCATCGCGGATTACACGGAGATGAGCGTTTTATTAGAGCTTGTCGTTTTGTCTCAGATCAGCCAGCTGTGAGGCTGGCACCTCCCAACTCAATGCAGACCGAACTGGAGTATATAAAAATGTGTCGGGGGAAATTAATCCATGAAAAGTGAACTGCGAGGTACCCCCATTCACAGAAGTGCTCGATCAGTTTATTTCATGACATTTCCGCCTTTCAAAACTGTCGCCACTTCCAGGACCGCCACTGTTAGGCACAAGCACTTCTGGTTGCGGCTTCCAGGAAATATATGCAGCGCCACACCATATGTTTCTATATGTTATTTTCAGACTGATGAGCGCACAACTGAGCATCAATTGTAACGTCCCAAGTAACAGGCTTGTCAAGCTTTCGTTGTTTTCTAAAGAGACTATAATCACAACTCGGCGACTGCTCGTAAAAGCCGAGTGTGCCCTCCATTCACTCTCGCTCCTGCGTGTTGCATTGAATTGCGTTGATGTAAAAACAGTGATCACAAAACGGAGTTCCTGACCGGGTAATTAGTTTCCGGTTCAGAGGAAAACCGTGCGGGTGATGACGTAACACATGAGGCTGCTGCTTTCTACGCATGCGTAGTTTGCGCAAATGCAGGCGTGCCTTGCAGAAGCCAGGGGGGCTAAAATGCACCTTAAACGTAGGTGCACGTATAAAAATAGTCGGCAAAATACCCTTGAGAAAATTAGCTGTCCTAGTGTAGAAGTAGCCTTAGTGGGCAGATACTTGACAATGAGTTGCATACCTATGTCGAAGCCGTATTAAGAACCAGTAGTTTAGCTTGACTTTTCAAACTCTATATTGCATTCAATGGACAAACTGCATACGAAACTAAACCATGTCCCAGAATGATTTTGACTGACTGTATATCAGTGGATAGATTTGGATTTTGATTACATGGGACCTCTAATGCATACTGGGCAGGATAACAAGAGGAAAAGAGAAACAGGGTCACCGTTGCGTGCCTGTGAAAGGAAACCTGTCATTCATGCACGCGGCGTGGGACCACTTCTATTTTTAGCACCCCGAAGCACAGACCTACCCTTACACCAAACACAGACGCAATAAATAATAAATCCAGCAAAGCGGGCGATATTATCCTCTCTTAGGTCGGTTTTGGTTTTGAAGCAGCTGGTGAGGAAAACTGAGGGTTAAAATCAAATTTTTAAAAAATGTAAAAAAGAAAGCTGAAATAGATTTGAGAGGCTTCAGAAGTAGCCTGGGACTGAAGTTTATATTTTCCCAGAGTTAAAGATAAAAGAAGTCCAATCGAGTGGGACTTGTGCTGGGAGATGGTTTTTCTAGCGTGTGCTGTCAGCAGCCAGTAATCAAAGCCCTTACGCACGCCTGCCTTTGGTTCAGACACTGAAAATGGCTGCGCAATGTTTTCCATTCGCTTGAAAATCCAATCGAGACTTCTCAATTTTGAAATCAATAACACCAATGCCCTCTTGTACTAGGAGTGAAAGATTACCCTTATGCTCGGTTGAATCTTTTCAGACGACCGCGCTCCCCGTTCACCACCATTGCATCACCGCGCCTCCTTTTTAGCAAAAATATCAAGGCCTCCCACGATAATGGTGGCCCTTCAAAAGTATGGTTTGTAGGGTGGCGTGTGGTAGCTCTACAGTTACTTCAGGCTCTAGATCTAGAAAATTGAGTGAATATACACAGTACAGTTTGTAAGCTGTCAAGCAATGCTAGAGGAGCATCACATAAATTGTTGCACTGTACGCCATGTTTTACAGGTTTTAGTCAACCATGCGCTCTTTGGATCAAAATATTGGAACACAGCCCTATGCTTAATTAATTGGACAGGACCACCCACTCAAAACAGGCTTAGTTCAGCTGAAAAAGTAGGTCGTGCGCTTGTTTTCCTGATCCATTTGATTGTATTGCATTTGTTGTGGTATGCGCATAGTAAAAGAAAAAAAGACTTCCCCTAGTTTTTATAAAGAATATGCACGGGCCTAGTGAGAACCAGTCAGTCTTTGGCACGGATCGATTTGACTGTAATATAGTTGTGGTTCTGTGATTCGGTCGGCAAATTGTACCCAAGCTTTTGGGTCTTCCCGTTTTACTTGAGGAGGAATAGAATAGCAACAATTTATCTGTCATAGACTTCATAATGTATTGACGTGACACATTCGCCATTCACTGCATCACACCTTCCCGAAGAGGGCCATCCCACACTCCGCTTCATTTACAAGCAGTCGGTCACATGCAGCGATCTAATGCCAGATTTAGGTTGAAAAAGTATGAAAGCTGTACTGCATACAAACAGGAAGGATTGTCTCAGGAGTGATTTGTTTAAGGATTCAAGGTAATTATTATAAATTTCGTACCATGAATGCATTTTGAAACGTGAAAAAAAATCAATAGGAGAAATTAGCCGCTACAGCATTGGCATTATACTTCACTATATTTACTTAAAATAAATACTACTTGCATGTTTTTTTTTTTTTTTTTTTTTTTTGCTTTTAACCAGGAATCGAGACTCTTACATGCATATCTAAAAATAATTCAGGGATTTAAGCATTTATTCATAATAATTTTCAACAGAGAAAGCTCTTTCTTTACATATGGCGGACGCTTATTTCCTTACTGTCTAGGCTCATAGTTCGCAATATTTACATAAAATAAATGCTACCTGCGTGTTTGTTTTTTTTTTTTTTTTGCTTTTAACCAAGAATCGAGACTGTTTTACGTCCATATCTATAAAGAATTCAGTTATTTAAGCATTTATTCACAAGAATTTTCAACAGGAAAAAGCTCTTTCATTACATACGGCGGCCGCTAATTTCCTTACTGACTAGCCTCATAGTTCGCAATATTTACGTAAAATAAATGCTAACTGCAAATTTTTTTGCTTTTAACGAAGAATTGAGACTGTTTTACATCCATGTCTATAAAGAATTCAGGGATTTAAGCATTTATCCACCAAAATTTTCAACGGAAAGAGCTCTTTGTATACATATGGCGGCCGCTAATTTCCTTACTGACTAGCCTCATAGTTTGCAATATTTTTGTAAAATAAATGGTACCTGCACTTTTTTTTTTAAATTTTCACCACGAATCGAGACTGTTTGACGTCCATATCTATAAAGAGTGTCTTTCACACAAAACCCAGTGATCTTGCCGCAAATGTGCTCACTAACTGTAACCTCAAGAGACAGCGTCACGCAATCAGATTAAGCGGTGTAACGTCTGTTATGGGTGTGACAGATGTTACATTTCCTGTCTTTTTCTCAGCATGGTAAAACACCTGTCTGTATGTCTGAAAAATTGGAAGTTTCAATTTGTCCCTATGCAGCATTGCAGAGTATTGTTTTGCATGTGTGCCTCACGGTCTGTGGCTTCTGTGTTCAACCCGTGGTTCTTAACTTCCTATGTGGTGTTTGCATATTCTTTTGTTGTTTTTTTTTCTGTGGGTACATTGTGATTTTCTCTCCAGTGTTGTTTTTGGCAGCCCTTTTAAATTTTGGACTAAAATAGTCATAGTCATATTTTAGCAATTTGAAAAGGTGTTTGTCTTCCAGTTTTAGTTAACGAAATGTCAGACAAATTTTGTCTAGTTTTGGTCGACATGTACTCGAAATGTTTTTGTCTATAAACTTCAAAAGTTTTAGTCCATGACTCATCAAATAAATAAAAAGTGCCCAAACATTTTGAATGAACATTGACAGATGAGCACATAATTGTAGAGTTGCTTCGTGATGATAATACACACTCAGCAGGAAAACAGTACATTATTTTAATTTAATTAAACTCATCTGGGCGACACGAACTGTATGTAAAAAGTTTTCCATGAATTTAAGACGAAACTCACCACGCTAAATGCCAATACTTACGCATACGCTACAAGTTACTTTTAGTGTGTGATGATCACTCAGCACAGATCTTTAAAGGCTAAAGCAACATGACATATCTAGCCAAGATTATAAAAAAAAAGAAAAGAAAAACTTACAAAGCAGCACCTGACATGTGTTTCATAAAGGAGCCGGCAGCACGTCACATGAGTAATACAACCAAACACTGCTATGATGCGTGCTAACTACTCATACCATAAGAAAATGTCACACATTGTGAACTTATGACTGATACTATGGCCAATTTTTATCTAGTTCTCATCTCGCCAGATGAAAACTGGCATCAGTGTCATTATGTTTTATAGACTGTTTAAATGGTGACACTGCGACGCCAAGACGCAACAATTGTGTTGCGGAATGGCCTCAGCTTTACATGGTGATGGCGAAAACGGAAAGCGAAGACTCCAACTTTTGATTCCGACCTCAAAAGCGGAATGATTGGATTGCGGGGATTGCTCTGCAACCATATGAATGGAATTCTCTCGCTCTGATGACGTCAGCACTCGCACACGTCTCTTTGGGCATGCGCAGTCGCTGCTAGTAAATATTCAAAACAGCAAACAGCTTTAATTCACTGTTTTTATAAAACGTATGGACTTCATTGCTTTGAGTGAGCAGGTATGTTGTCTTTCAGGCTGAGGAGGTTGTTGTCAAGGAAGTGACATCATTGACTGTCGCCTTGTAAAACTGCAGTGCCCTCTAGGGCCTTGTATGAATACTACATCGCTTTCACGCGGAATTGGGCATCGCTCGAATGGAGACGGAACCATGTAAATACACACATAAAATGTGTCATATTCTTGGATAGTCTAAAAAAACATGTTTTTAGCTCGTCATCGTCATGAAAAAGTTGTTCGTTGACGAAATATCTTCGTTATCGTCATCATTGACGAAAACAATACTGCTTCCCTTATTTCAAAAACATGCATGTTTGGTTATTTGTAAATTAATAAGAAATTTTCCGAATGTGTGAGTGTAATCAAACGTGGTAGTTTGTCTAAACCGTGTATGTTGATGAGTTGTCCAGGGAGTCACCGAAGGTCACCTTGCAAATCCATAGCTCATCCACGACCTTATTGATGTCCTCATTGAGATCTCGTAGGAAATGGATGGATGGATGGACCTTGTCACCAATTCCAGGAACAGATGTAGTAATGACAGAAAAATGACAGCTGTGCAGAGGAGGCTGTTGTGAGAGTTTATAATAGCTCAAAACAGTGCTGAACTTCTTAAACGATGCCATTGTAAATTGTGGTTGACTAAGCTCCTTTCTTCTGCATGCAAGCTGTGGCAGATGTGAAAGGAGCAGAGAATGATTTAAATCTTTCTTAAGACTGAGTAGCAAAGGTGAGCATTTTTCCAAAGCGTCCACGGTGGGCGCATCAATCCCTGTCAAACATGTTTGACTTGACTCAAAAGCGCATTTTATGAGCTCACGTCGGCCGTGAGGACTGAGATGAGAGTCTATGGTGGGCAGAATAAAAAATGCCTTCTGTCAAAAGCTCATTGTCCCAGAATATTTCATGATTTATGCCCTCAAAGTGGGATTGTTTCACAGAGAAGGTCTACCATCCAGCACACGTGCACGCCATGAGCACAAGAGGAGGCAGGCACACTTGATGTAGGACGATGGAAGGCGGTGAGACAATGATAGGACGCTCATATTAAAAGCATTTATCCCTCTCCAGGCGCCAGGCTGTCTGACATGGGCTCAAATTGATTCTTAATTGGGTTTGCATGGACCCCGGATCTACTGTTGATGAGTGCAGGCCCAACGCGGAAATCTGCCGCAGCTTTGACTGCACGGGGAGGAAATGTGATAACACGACCGCCCCGGCACAAGGAAGAACAGAACCGCTTCTTTTAGAGTCCAGTTAAATAAGAAATGATGGAATCTGCACATGTGGGGAGCTGATTTAAAAGGAAAGATCCGTCTTTTCGACGGAGCAGAACAAAACAGCGGATTCAAAAAAAGGGATGGCATTCGTCATTGCGAGTTGCAACCAGTTGGCATTAACCAGCTGTGGAGCTTTTTCTCAAATGTGTTTTTTCCTTGCATGTGTGTGTGTGAAAGGGGGGTTGCAATAAATCAGTCTGAGTTGCAGCGGAATGTAAGCCAGTCCTCTGGAACAGCTTGGTCTCGGTAGAGGTGATTTTCTCTTTTCTAGCCTGACATTCTTCATTATCTATTTTGGCTTGCCTTGCGTGCACGCTGGCTGCTAGAAAGACTGGTTCAAAACTGAGGAGGGAGGCAGACAAGGAGGAGGGTGTTGAGGGGGGTACTCAAATGCTCCCCAGTGCCCCCCCGGCTGCCGCCCTTTTCTCTCCTGCAAAGCTCAGCATGCCTCCATTTGAAGAGGAAGGCAGGAGGCCTGCCCTACCTTTGCCAGTCTCAAAATGTTCTTCTTATCCTCCTCACATAGTAATAGTAATAACAATAATGATTATTATGATCATTACATAGGGTAACAATAATAATTATAATTTGTATCCATACCTAATCCCTATTGTCATTAGATTTGTTTAAAGAGCCAGTCTAGACTTGCTCTATATTTAAAATAGCCGAAAATAACACTTGTTTATGACCTGGTGGTGTACATAAATGTAGTGGAAACACTATATGAAATTAGATATACGGTACATGACGTGTGCGACACTGAGCTCTGCGCTTTTTAAAAAGTTTTGCTGAGTGGAATAAGATCTGAAACAACTTTCAGTGTGATGCAAAGCAGTTCTCCAAAGAACATTTTGTTAAATGTATACCTCTTTGACATTTGTCAGTCCAAATGTTATCTTTATTGATGAATGGTTTATGATGATTTTGGTTTTCATTAGATTCTACATGTGTTCTTAAAGGTTGAGTGTGTTGCATTTACTGTATGTGCTCTGGCCTTCTCCATAGAGAAGAAATTCTTTTCACACAGGATCATGAAACCACACTTACAGATAATTAGATGCGGGAGAGCCCCAGCATCTGGTTGTGCCGTAAAAAAATATGGATGCTTTCAACACAACAGGGCGGGACAAGTGAGTGTCAGGTGTTAATCTTCACACCCCAGTCCAGGCTGAAGGCTTTTCACTTTCACCGACGTGTTAGCACAGCTCTGACACCGTTTCCGAAATGGCAAAAATACTGAGTAGGCTCTTGTCTGGACTGTTGTTGCAGGTCCAGGTTGGTGCTGTAGCCCCTTTTAGAATAGAATAGAATAGAATAGAATAGAATAGAATAGAATAGAATAGAATAGAATAGAATAGAATAGAATAGAATAGAATGCCTTTATGGTGTTATGGTGTTATACTTATATAGCCAGGGGTGCACATAAGTGGTCCGCATGCGCGCATGCGTACTGGACGTAGACAAACGCGCTGGCCCTCAACGGCTTAGATACGCTTTTGCGTACCGATGGCTGACCACTGTATTTGCAGCGGACACGAGAAAATAACTTCTCAAAATGTCGAAGAGGCAGGCCACACTGAGTAATTACTTCCGTGTTCCCCCACCCCCGTCAAAAGACAGACGACAGAGACGTCACCGGAGCTACCGAAAAAAAGGACTTTTGCTGAAAAGTGGCTACAGGATGTACCATGGCTAGAAGCAAATGATGCTCGCACGGAAATGCGGTACAAAATGTGCCGTGAGAATCCCAATGTCGTCGATAAGAGCAGCGCATTTTATGTTGGGTCAAAGAATTTCAGCCATCCAAACTTTGAAAAGCACGAAAAAACAGAGCGCATGTGGCAATTACGCAAAATATCGATGTCAAACAGGACCCCACTCGCCCTATGGACAAGTGGCGGAATAAAGGTAATGAACAGCGAAATGCACTGACAAACGTGTTTTTGCTCGCATTTTACAAAGCTAAACATGCACGTTCAATGAGGTCTTATGAGGAGGACATCCCACTTTTAAAAAGGCTTGGAGTTAATGTGGGAGCCGCATAATGCCCTTTATTTTGAATAGGTGCTTTTTATTTCTTTACATTTCTCTTCAAAGTAATGGCAATTTTGTTGTGCCAGTTGATTTTAATCAAGCATTAATTGTTAATATAATTAATTAAAGTAAATTTGCTCTAAGTGAAGCTTGTCATAAATTTAAATCGGGCGGGTCGGCTCTCAAGCTCAATGAGGACCAAGTCACATCTCCAGGTCCTCCTCTGAGAACCTGGGCAAAAAAAATTATTTGCAGCCCTGTATATAGCGCTTTTCCACCTTTCAAAGTCATTACACAAAGTGTTATGAAATTCAAAGCTGCCCTATGGAGTGCACACATACTTACACATAGAATGGAATAAAAGTATATACAGTCTCCAATATACAAAATTTGAAAAAGTATGTCTATATATATATATATACATATATATACACATCACAAGATAAAACAATATAAAATGCATCAGAGAGGAGTCAATGACTTGTAGTAGTGATACTCTTGTGGTAAGGGTAAAGTGATATTTGATAGCAGCATCAGTAATAAATACTGGTTATTAACAGTGCAATAATAATCAGTTATCATTATACTGGTTTTACAGTCAGTCTTACGCTGACTGTAAAACCCAGTGTTTGTCTGATTTTATTTTGCGTGCCGCTATTGTACTAACATCAAATGGAATTCAGATCTGAAATAGTGGTATAACGAGAACTGTGTATAAGGGTACTCAATGCTTGGAACTAAGGTGACTGTTTATGCTCATTTTACACAACAGATCCAAGTGCCCAAATTAATGCTGAATTATTAACTGTTTATAAATATACAAATCTAAAGAGACGCATATCCAATCAAGGGGGTAGGATTGCATAGGGACCGTAGGGACAAATCACAAACAGCTTTTCATGAGGCTCAAATTGTCCCCACCAACTTTTAAGCAATCTTATTTGCATTATATAATGATGTCAGTTATATACAGTGGGGCAAATAAGTACTTAGTCAACCACTAATTGTCCAAGTTCTCCCGCTTGAAAATATTACAGGCCTGTAATTGTCAACATGGGTAAACCTCAACCCTGAGAGACAGAATGTGGGGGGAAAAAAACAGAAAATCACATTGTTTGATTTTTAAAGAATTTATTTGCAAATCATGGCTGAAAATAAGTATTCGGTCAATACCAAAAGCTCATCTCAATACTTTGTTATGTACCCTTTGTTGGCAATAACAGAGGCCAAACGTTTGCTGTAACTCTTCACAAGCTTTTCACACACTGTTGCTGGTATTTTGGCCCATTCCTCCATGCAGATCTCCTCTAGAGCAGTGATGTTTTGGGGCTGTCGTTGGGCAACACAGACTTTCAACTCCCTCCACAGATTTTCTATGGGGTTGAGATCTGGAGACTGGCTAGGCCACTCCAGGACAGCCAGAAATCTTGCTTGTTTTTAGGTGACCGAATACTTATTTTCCACTCTAATTTGGAAATAAATTCTTTAAAAATCAAACAATGTGATTTTCTGTTTTTTTTTCCACATTCTGTCTCTCATGGTTGAGGTTTACCCATGTTGACAATTACAGGCCTCTCTAATCTTTTCAACTAGGAGAACTTGCACAATTGGTGGTTGACTAAATACTTACTTGCCCCACTGTAGGTCATTTAGATTGTCTTTCCATATGTTGTATGGATAGAATTGACCCTACTATTATGAAAGAAATTATTCTCATTATGTTCAGATTTATATTTACCCCTTTTTTTGCTTAACGTACGGGTCCATTTCCCCCCCTTCAAACGCACGTTTGATTGGCTGATGACTAGACCCCCCCTTACTCCCCCTCCCAACACAAACGCAAACACTCAACCTCGACGGAAATACATGCCACCTCCTCACGGTTTGGCCACCACCAGCAGCAGCCACTGTAAGTAATATGAAAAGACGTCAATATTGTGGACGGTGGCAAACACGCCCTTAATTTTGCTACTGACAGTCCGACCTGCATCAGAGTTAGCATAGCATTAAACTGTGTGAACTTGTTAACCAGCGAAACTCGAGTACACTGCAAAAATACACCCCCTTAAAATGAGTTAAATTCCCTTGTTTTCAGTGTAAATCTACTAGAAATAAGTGGAATGATCTGCCAGTGCCTCATGTAAATTTTACTCAGATTTCTTGAAATAAGAAAAACGGGTAGCTGACAGTAAGATTGATAGACTTATCTAGGGTCTAATTATAAATTAGCAGTGTGTTTTCTACTGTTATGATTAACCGAACTGTGAGAAATGAAGTGAACTCTGCTGGAACCATAGAACCATAGAAACAGCAAAATGTAAGCAAGAAGCTGCTCAGTGAGGGAGGTCCCAGGACACAGTTTGTGTTTCACAGGAAAGTGTTGACAGTCAAAAAAACACATGCTGCTTCTTGCTCAAGAAAAGTGTTGCACCGATACCATTTTTGGCTCCTGATACTGATTCCAACACCTGGCTGTGTGGTATCAATCAATGTCAATACTGTACCTATATCACAATTTTTAAAACTAAATTACTGCATACTTGCTTGAATGTAAAGTAGGGCTGTCAAACGATTAAAATTTTTAATCGGAGTTAATTACAGCTTAAAAATTAATTAATCGTAATTAATCGCAATCAATCGCAATTCAAACCATTTATAAAATATGCCATATTTTTCTGTAAATTATATATATATTCTGTAAAATAAATTGTTGGAATGGAAAGATAAGACACAAGATGGATATATACATTCAACATACGGTACATAAGGACTGTAGTGGGCATTTCACTCTACAGTCATTTAAATCTGTCTATGCTGTCCTCACTCCGAAGCGTCTACTTTTTCCAAAGCTAGACAGCTAGTGAACGACGCCATAATAATCAGACTTCTTTCTTTTTCATCTGATTTATTAATAAAATGGCCTCAAACCATTGTCCTCTTTAGACCGTCGTAAAACTACAAAAAAAAAGTACACAAGCATTGCATGAGCAACAACGTTAGCTTAGCACGCTATACAGGTTCACAAAACATAAACAAAAAGCATCTCATACAAAAAATATAACATTTCGCTTACTAACATAATATATGCATTAGTTACAACAACCATACTTACGGACAAATCTTGTCCAAGGATCATATAAGCACAACATTACAACGTAGGCGTCAGCCTGAGACGTCCTGCAGCCATATTGAACTGGCAAGACAACAATAAACCATGTCGCAAAGCGACCACAAGAGTTCGCTGTTAGACAGCACAAAAAGCCTTGCTGTAAAACTTACCAATAGGCAGAATACTGTCTGAGCGGGACATGTGCGTTAATTGCGTCAAATATTTTAACGTGATTAATTTAAAAAATTAATTACCTCGCGTTAACGCGATAATTTTGACAGCCCTAATGTAAAGTAATCGCTAATATACATTAGCTTGGTCACATACTGCTTAACTCATTGCCTGCCATTGATGTCACTTGACATCCCATACATTTGAAGTAGGAGGGCTAGCAGCGAATGAACGACTTCAAATAGATTGGACGTCTGCTACTGATAACCTCATTTAAATTAATCATCATCTTGGGTAGGGCAAAGAGTGGTTGGAAATTTTCTCTCGAAAAATACATACAGTGGTACCTCGACATACGAATTTAACTTGTTCTATGACCTGGTTTGTATGTTAAAATGGTCGTATGTCGAGAGGGTTTTCTCTATAAGAATACAGTATAATTCAATTAATTTATTCCACACCCCAAAAGCCGATGTTAAAACCTTAATAAATACTGCAGGTACACTTACAAATAGCAATTAAACATAGCAAAACAAATAGATTATAAATAAATCGGAAATTTAAAAAAGCATTTTGTCACCTTATAGGGCAGGTGAAGAGGTTTTACTCGATTAAATTGGCCTCAATGCGTCATTCGTGGTTTCAAAACTAACATTAACAAAATATTTTTGAAACGACTGCATAGTTTTTGAGTTACTGCCATAGCAACACCATAGAAACGAGGGACCTGCCTCGCTGCAGCCGCTATATGATGACATCATTTCCACAAGACCTCGCCAGCACTCCATACGAATACCATGCTATCCCCGCCATATATTGCAAACATTCTCTGAGTTTTACTCACGAGATTCGTCATGCCATCTTGATGTGTAGCGATGAATTGCTCAAACGAAGTCAGAAGACTCTATGAGGGGCCCAAACAAACCCTTCTTCTGCAAGGATTTGGACATCTTTTGTGAGAGTCAAGCGGAAGAACTTCTACCCGGGTCCTCGATCGCATCTATGTTTACAACATTTCGCGACGATGTTATGGTGCACTGGTAGGTGGACCCCAAAGCAGACAAAGAGAATATCTCGTAGCTATCAAAAATTGACGGGTGGTCAGTCAAGTGACGGAACAGCTCGGAATCAGGCTTGGGGTATTCTGGGATGGAATAAGAAGTCAAATCAGCTGGGTGTGATACAATATGAGAAATACCTGAATGCCGGACGTGACTGACGGGTACGCCGAAAGTGTTTGTCTGGCGACAAGTAGCAACGACGAGTAGGCTTATGAAGGCGGTTGATTGTGATGGGTCGCAGCTGTCGTTGTTCCTCTGTCTGACCTACAGCCAGCAATCAGGGAGCCCTAACAGACTAGTCTAGGACAGCGGTTCTTAACCTTGCTGAAAGTACCGAACCCCATGAGTTTCACACATGCATTAAGCGAACCCTTTGGTTTTAGAATTTTTTTTTCCAAATTAAAGAATGGATATATCTATGCTAGCAAGCTAAAACCTAAGTGAATTTCTGTTCAAGTTTCTTGTCATTTAGACAGCAAGCCAAAATGTATTTGTTTTTATCCTTTTTTTTATCTTCTATCACATCCTCGCCTCACATACTATTTTTATGGTGTAAAATGTAAATGCAGTGCACGTTACACATAGGTCTGTTGTACCTCCTCATACCAAGTGAGAGTCATCCTTCCACTGAGCAAACCTGTTTGCCCTGAAATTGGAATAAAGCCTGTAAATTGGAGACTAACCAATCCAAAACCTGGTCTAAAACACCACTTTGCCTAGATTTAGTCAGCGTCCAAAAATAAGTCCCTGTGTGTCTTAACCTTCACCGAACCCCTTAGACTGACTCACCGAACCCCTGGGGTTCGATCGAACCCAGGTTAAGCACCAACGGTCTAGGAGGATAAACGTAAGTAGACACTTACTGACAATTTGATACGTTTATTACCTTATCGCAACCTGTTGTTGTTGCTTGCCTGTCATAAGACAGCAGACAGGTTGTCTATTCATGTCAATTTGATATTATTATTCCTAGATCTATATAACTACTCATCTTTTTTTTAGCAATTACTGATAATTATATCACAGAATGACTTGGGAAAGAAAGGTTCAGAGCGAAATCACGATGCTAGATGCCTACCACTCTTTCTTAATGAGTGTCGAGCTCCCAACCGGCGTCAACACCAACGTCTGCTGTGTCGAATAAATCGTCGTTATCTGACGCCTCAGGTTCAAACATGTAGGGATTAATTGTAGATCATCTTTCCTGGGAGCTTTTGCCATCGTTAGCGTCACGAAAGAGCGATCCTGAATGGTTTCTTGTGGCGGAAATATCACTGATATTGTTGATGCTGCTATACTTGGTGTGGATAGTCTTCTGTTGCATTGGGGAATTTACGTCACACTTCCGGGTTTGGGAAGGGACTATTAACGGAGTGCACAAAACCTAAAAAGATGCAAATTATCTTCGCAGTTACGCATTAAAAATGACATGGTTGCTTTGACGAACTCGTTTAAAGTTTATATTCGTAATATCACACCGGAAAGCTCTTCAGCTGCTCTTAGAGAGACTGGCGGACGGAAGTCGAAGGAGACGGCAGGTGTGGAGGTAGAGGTGGATACGGTGAGCCGTGTTCTGTATGTATGTAAGTAAAACAAATAATTTATGAATAAATAGGAAATTTTAAAAAAGTTTTTATTGTCACCTTAACTTACTGGTGCATGTAGGTCAGAGGAACAGCAAGTGTATGGGTAGAGAAGGAGCCGTGTTGTCTAACCAGTTCACTCACACGCACGCCACGCTCATATCTTTTATTTTCTCTTCATTTCAATGGTAAGTGTCACCTTCTTTTTTTCACCACTACTACAGCCTGCACTAACCTTCTTGGGACCTATGATGATTTCTCTCACAAGAAAATCCAACGTTGCGCTGTCTTACAGGAAAACAATGAAATTGCGATGCTGTTGTAAATCAAGGTATGTCAAGCATGTCAGCATGGGTCGAGACAGATGACGAGTCAAATTTTACATTGTAATTAAAAAGAATCATATGTTGATGCATTGGTACGCCGGGCTATCACTGTATTTCGGAGCATCTGCATGTTATTTCTTTCTACATGCCTATAACGATGTCGTCCTTTTTGTGCCTTATCGGCAACACTACTCAAGACCAGCCTATCCGAGACTGAGAACTGCCTAGACCAGAACTCATCAGGACCAAGATTTTTGAGGGTCCAAGACCGAGACAAGATCAATACCCTCAGAATGTGGTCTGAAGACTGATTTATATTTAATTTTCATTATAGATTCGAGATTCATGGGTGTTTGTTTTGTGTTTATTTGTTTGTGTTGTTTGGGCAGATATGGATGTAAACATTTCTCTGAGAGGCGTATAAACGCCAATTCCACTAAAGTTGGAATGTTTTGTTACATAATACAAAAATAATAAAACAGAATACAAATACTGTATATTACACAGAGGTCTTGTGCTCTACTTGACCGCTTGCCTCTTGAAGTGTCAACAATGCAAATCCCCCCTCTTGTTTGAGGGTCATAAACCGCAGCAGGCACCCTTGAGTTTTCGTTTTAGCAGCCTGCTGGGGTGGTCCTTCACAAGCTGCATACTGGGGTGGGCCACCAATAAGCCAGCAGCAGCAGGACCAGCGACAGGCCAAAGTGCTGTTTCTATTCTGGTCACCGACGAGAGGGAAGAAAAAAAAATAGTACAGGAGGAACCTGTTGCAAGTAAACGTATGCGCTAAGCACATGGTGGTCTCTGCCTTCCTTTTCAAAGCACTAAATCCCATTTAACACAAGAGCAAGGAATTTACAAGCCAGCACAGCAAATTGCCTGTATGAGCATGATTTATTTGGACAACAAGGTGCAGGTTGAGAAGTGAGGCAGGAGTATTATGTTCATTGTGTACACAATCATACTTCATTAATATGTACAGAAAGAAGCGTGCTAAAAATGTCATCATGAAAGCGTCGTCACACTCGATATGGCTAAGAAATGCATGATTTAATGGGCTGCAGATTGTTTTCCTCTTCAGAGTACAGAACATTCCGATGATATGCGATAACCAAAACTTTGCGGCAGGATGTGGCCGCTCTGTACATGAAAGATTGGGGATCCATTTGTTTCTATAAGCCCCTTGTTGGATCATGCAACATTCCGGGATGCTTCGTGTGAATTCAAAGTGGGCCACTTATATGTTTCACCGCATTCCGTCTTTGACCAAATTCCTCGGCTTGTTTTAACTGGGTGGTGTTCTTCTCTGTACAGTATTTTTTTTTTTTTTCCAGAATAGGACCGGCTGCTGTCAGATTTGCGGCCTGTTGCGGTGCAACACAACAGCACCACAGGGAACTTCACAAAAAGAGGCTCCCTCAAATTTTCGATGGTTCAAACACCAAAACCTGAGTGTCATTATTTTTCATTGATGTTTTTGATGGGATGGAAGTCAAGGGGAGACCAAGGGGGGCACAAGCTGACACACACATGACCCCACTGACAGGTGCTGAGGTGAAGGTCATCTTGAAAATTTTCTGCTTCTTTTCAATTTTTTAACAAGCTTTGTCTGGGATTGTTCACCACACACATGGCAGTATTTTGCAGCCTTCGTGCTGGCAAATGACATGACACCACTGTACTGCATAATCACACGTTGCAAGGACATTTTTGGAAATGCTTACAATTGCGTTGTGTATGTCAGACAATGAAAGAAGAAGGTTTTAGGGTTGTTTATAAGGCTTAAGTTCACATGTTTTTGAGCAGGGGTCAAATGACATCAATCTTGATAAAACTAAATTGAATGAATGCTATCGTGCACTGTTACAGTACAGTACAGTGATCCCTCACTACTTCGCACTTCAAACTTTGCGCCCCCAATCCATCGCAATTTTTTTTTTTTCAATCAAAAAAATAAATAAATAAATGCAGTATTTGGTAACACTTTGTAAGAACTATCCATTTTACTAGTTAATAGATCATTAGTAAACTGCTGATAAATGATTTATTGTTGATTTGTGAAGTATTTGTTAACAGTTCTTTAAGCATTTACAGGGTATTCTTAACCTGAAACACAGTTTGTGTTGAAACGTTTCAAGTTTTTGTGTGTAACGTTTGGCATTTCTATCTTTTCAGGTTAAGAAATGCCGTTCACTTCAAAAGAAAAGGCATTTTGATAAGGCATTTTGCAGGCAGCGCTCATGTCGCACATTTATTAAAATCTGCCATAGAACCAACAAATATTTGTACTTTTCTTTGTATATTTAACCAATAAAACTTATGACCTTCAACATAAAGTGTATACAGTATATATTTATTAAGATCCATCAACTAGCATGAGCATTTAGAATGGGGTCAACCATATTGGAACACCCTGTAAATGCTTAACAAACTCTTAACAAATACTTCACAAATCAACAATAAATCATTTACCAACAGTTTACTAATGATCTATTAACTAGTAAAACGGATAGTTATTATAAAGTGGTACCCAGTATTTTATAGAGCTGTCCCGATTGATCGTAGTCTCTCACTCTTGCGTCTGCCGCTTTTGTTGGTCAGGCAGTGCACTGGATTTGCTTATTAAAGTTAACGATTATTGGCAGACGTTAAGGTTTGATCTTACTAGAAGCCGAAACCTCAAGGCGCCGCATGTGTCGTTTGACTTGTTAAACAGGTACTGTGGCAACTCATTGTGTGTAAATGAGCAGCTTGAGTGGATTTGAGTGGACTCACTCAATGAAGCATTTATTAAAGATAAGCATTTTTCTACTTTATTCTTGTTTATAAATAATTTGGTGCGACAGCAACATGTTTACAACTTATGATAATTCTTACATTTGAAGTGCTAAAAAAACATTATATATATATACTGTATATATATATATATATATATATATATACATACATACATACACTACACTACACTACACTACACTACAGTATATACATAAAAGAAAAAACAAAAAAGACAAAAAAGTGAAAAAACTGTGTCATATGCAGTGTTGTTAATTACAGTTACAAATTACTTCTCCCAATAAGTAATTGAGTTAGTAACCTGAATCTTTTCTTGCAAGTAACTGGTGTTACTTTTCATGTGTTTTTTTTCCGTTGAAAAAATAAAAAAAACATAGGTCACACTATGCGAAGTTCAAAGGGTTTTTGGGACAATAGGACCTAGCCCAATTCTTTACCCTAAACTTAACTAGACACAGGGGAATTGTGGGTATTGCGATAACTATATAGTAACTTTTGCTATGTTTGGGTTAGTCATTTAATGTTGTGAATCAACCGTTAAAATTGTTAAAATTGCTCCCGTTATTGCATTAGTTCCCTTCTGTCTACTTTCGACATGTAAAAGTTGTAAAACTGTTTCATCATTTAACGATAGATTCAAGTCAATATTTTGCCGATTTAGGAGTATTTTACATAAAAAGTTACTCAGGTTCGCTAGGAAGGTTCTCTAAAACAGAGCCTTCCTGAGAAGTCTACTGCTTTAAGATGGCGGCTATTTACTAACGCTGGCGAGTGAATCATTTCGCATCTAGTTCTATATGCATGTGATATCCAGCGTAGCATCATGTGGGCTGTTGCTAACAGTCAGGTATTATTGGAGCCACCTAGCCTAGCTTCGCATTTGCAACGGCGTCACAACTCCCTTCCCTCCTTCCCACTTCTGCTCTTCTCTCTCCGTGTCTCTCAGACTTTTCTTGCATCATTCAACTAAGTAACACATAGTAACGCATGCCTTTACATCCTCAGTAATGGTAACGGCGTTGGAAAGATGAGAAAAGTAATTAATTAGCTTACTCACAAGTGAAAAAAATAAAGGCGTTAATAACGCCATTATACTGTAACGTCGTTATTAACAACACTGGTTATATGTATGTCTTTCCAATGCTAAATCTGAATAAATACATTGAACACACACACTTTTTTGGGGGGTGGGGCGGGAATTTGCTGTTTTTCCACTTATTGCAGTGGGTTCTGGTCCCCATTAACCACGAAAAACGAGGGATCAGTGTATTGTATAAGTGTCAAATATTGATATAGTTAAGTCTTATGTCATTATTTACAGTGCGGAATGTAAAAATGTCAATGTTTTTCCTATGTGACGTAAATATTTTCACTTGACGTGTACCAGTAATAGCTTAAACATTTTGACTTAAAGTCTCTGTAAATCGAAATTATAGGTCTTCTAAATTTTACACACAGGAAAGGAGGACCTTGATCAATTAATCAATCAAAAAACTTTATTTGTATTGCAAATACCGTGACAATTTTTAATGATAAAAAAAAAAAAAGTCACGCATATAAAATGTGGATTCAGAATTGCAAAACATTGTCCCTGCTCTCATATGGTATAGGTTTGTGTGCTCAATACATTTAAACCACACCTTGTTTAACTTTTCTACTCTCGATTAAGCACCATTAGACCCCCCTGAAAATTGCCGAGCATCTCTCTTTATGCCATACACCACATCTCTGAACTTAATTTACAGGTTGTTTAAATATTGCGGAATACTGGTTACACCTCTGCTATACAGCACAAAGGTTTTCTCAGCTGAAAAAGATCCCTGTATGGACTGTGTGTGTGTGTTCTCCTTGTCCCTCTGTGGCTTTCTTGCCATTTTCAAAGCATGCATTTTAAACTGAATAAGATGTACATCTCAAATTTTCTTAAACATCCGTTCGATTTCTAGATTAAAAAGTGGTATACTATCATTATATAAAATTGTCTTTTCCCTACCAGATTTTAATTATGTACATGTACATTAAAGCTGCAACAATTAATCGATTAAAATCAATTACCGAACCAACGAATATGATCATAGATTTTTGCCATCAGCTATGAGCACTCTCGTTTGTGTTTTTGTTTGCAAAGTGAGGCTGCGCACATCAGTTATTAAGACAGGATAGCGAGAGAGTTCACTGCGACACTAAGGTTGGGTTCTTAAATCAATAACTTTACGAAGAGTCGGGTGTTAGATTGTCTTTTGTGTTGTTAGATCCAGTGTTCTTCCATCTGAGGTGAGAAGATAAAGCCAATTGTATTGTTTGTATCCTTTGTTGATGAGACGTTACTACTTAGCACGAGGCGCTAAACTAGTTTGTGATAATGCTAATCTGAAGTGTCTGTGTTGTGTTACGGAGAAGCGTATTATCACTTGAGTTATGGTTAGATAGTAAAGTTGTCTCATTTCTTTTTATAATACAACCACACACATAAACCCACTTATATAACAGCTTAGTCTCTTTTCAACACAAACTTCCATTCAAACTGTAAATTGTCATACCTGACAGTGTTTTAAAATTGGATTTGGATTGAATTTATGAACAACTGTTTGATAGAGAAAACTGATCCATTACAGTCTGCTTCCTCCTTATTCAGTTTTGTTGTTTAGCTCTTTTAAAGAAAATAAATAAGTCATTGACACAATTTACGTACGGTATATCAGTGCTTTGCTTTCTTTTTGTTTTACAATCAGAATGTTTTAATGATTGAATTGACTGAATGATTAAAAACTTACAAGTTTTATGTACTTAAAACTAAAGATGCACCGATACCGATACTAGTATCGGCAGGGGGCGCCGATCCGGCCCGAAATGGTGGTATCGGTATCGGCGAGTACCAACAAAGACAGCACCGATACCATTTACCAGTCCACTATTATAACATTTGACCACAGCCTTTTTCTCCTCCTGGCCCTCACTACACTCTGTCTCTGTGTTGTGTGATGACACGTGAACACCAAGCAGCTATTGCTATTGGCCTGCTCCAGACCAATGAGAGCGGGCCAATAGCCACTCCTGACCAATCAAAAGGGGGCTTTTTCATATGGACGAAAAACAAACCAGGAAATATGGCGGCGCCGCGGCGGTCGGGAAATATTTCCAAATAGAAATCCCGTCGATTAAAATCAATGGCTGCATGCAAGATTTGCGGCCTGAAAGTTTGGAGATGTGGAGTTAAATCGGCCAGTTTCAATACCTCGAACTTGATAAAACATTTGAAGACGAAACGTGAACGAACACAACGAGTTTGAGCCTGCAAGAGCAGGACTGCTATCCAGAGGAAGAAGGCCGCTGGACCGGAGCAACAATCTCTGGTCAGTTCACTTCGTCTACTTTACTTTTATTGTCTTTTACTGAAAGAAATGCCGCAGTAATTTGGGAAGTGTTTCCAAAGTATTGTTGCCACCTTTCAGAAATAGAAATAAGGGACTCCCACCTCCCGAAAAAAAGGAGAGACAGGATGCTGTGGTCAATTATTATTACTTATAATTGTTAGCATCCGCAAATGCGGAAACAAGGTTGAACCTCGAAGCAGACAACAAGCGGGGGATACATAAAAGGGTTTAATGATTGCAAACAAAAAATAACACATGATCGCGGGACAGTAGAAATAACAAAAGGAGTCCGTGACAGCAGGTCGACGGACAAACTAAGACAATAGGCAGCGGTTACAAACGAGAGCAGCACACTAACAGAAAAACCCAATGCAGGGGCATAACAAGCAAATGTAGCGAGATTATTGTGCCAGACGTCAAATAGCGATCAGCAAGGCAAATATCTCGGCAGCCTTCTCTGAGATCATCCATGCTTAAATGCTGCGTTGATGAGCCTGCATTGGATTCAAGTGCCACGCCCCCACGCCCAGCAACAAAACACAATCTAACCAGCAGCAGAAAGTGACAATAATTTCATGAAAGTTGCACTGTTTGGACTTTAGAGGTTTAAAAAAGTTTATTCAGTTCATTCAGAGTTTATTATTATGAATTTATTTGTACTTTCTTACTGTTGGGCTAGTATTATACATGTTTTATTAATTTCACAAATTTAGCACTGTTTTGGCCTTTGAGAGCGGAAGGTTTATTCAACTATTGTCTACTAGGGTTTAGTGTACTTTTTCCTATTTTGCAAAGGTAAGCAACAGCCTGACAAAGCCTTGATAGCAATGATTTCACATCCAATTATGTAGCTCTTTGGGGAAAAAAAAAAAAAGAAAAAAAATATATATATATATATGTATATATATATATATATATATATATATATATATATATATATATATATATATATATATATATATATATATTTATTTATTTATAATCGGGGTGGTATCGGTATGGTATCGGTATCGGCCGATACTGCACAGCCAGGTATCGGTATCGGGGCCAAAAATCGGTATCAGTGCAACACTACTTAAAACAGTACAATAGTATACTTCAGTTTAGTCAGGAAGCTGAAATAAAATATTATTTTTGAAGGAAATAGTCATCCATTTTGGCTTCATTGTTAATTACAACATGCTGAAAACAACTTCAAGTTATATTGTGAGGGTAATTGAAAGAAGTGACATTTATCCAATGAATGGATTAATTATTTAATTAATCGTAAATTTATTCGATTATAAAAATTATCGTTAGTTGCATCCCTAATGTACATGTATTAGGGGGAAAAAAAGAAAAATAAACTTTTAAATTACTTGTTTCAATACAGCAGTACTTCTCAATTAGTGTGTGTGTGTGTGGGGGGGGGGGGGGGGGAGTGATGCCGGGGGTGGCGCATGCGAACTCAGGGAACATACTTTTTTGCAGTACTAGAATAATGTATCATTGCACGCTCTCACTTTTAGAGTGTGTGCAGTGTTTTTGAATCAAACAAGAGCACAAAGCAAAGACACAGGAAGAGCTGTGTGCCATTTTTGGGCCGGGCCCACGCAGTGACCCACTGTCTTTTCCGGTTCTCGCGAGTCCGCCCGAGAAGCGCCATGTTTGGCTTGGGAGCGTCACGGCGAGCACCCTCACCTCCGGTTTTCCCCTGGCCGCCGAGAATGCGCCGTTTTCGGGCCGTTTGGCTTTGACTTTAAATAGAGTGGAAAACGAGGAAAGACCACTGTTTACTCTGTCTAAAAATGTTTGTAGCGGACAGCGGGAAGCCAAATCAATTAAGACGTCACTTAAAGACATTAGACCCCAATCTTATTAATAAGCCGCTTTACTGTTTTTCATCGAAAGAGTGCCGAATATTGCCAGCTTTGTGAGTGTTACATCAGCAACCAGCAAGCATTGTTTAGCATGCTCAGTGTAAAATAACCCCACAATATAGCAAAGGAGCTGATACTGCCTGCAGCAATAATAAAACTGTGTCCAATGACACTGTCGTTTTTGTTCTATTTATTTTTGGGGGGTTTTGGTCAAATTGTTTGGCATTTTGTCCTTATGAATTAATGTTGCTAATCAATTTGAATGTACTATTATTTATTCAATTAAATTTTATTTTTCAGTATCAAATGGTCAAAAAAATTAACTTTGAATGTATTTTTACAGTTTGGATGTGACTTTTTTTTAATTGAGGCAAATTGATGCGCTTTAAGTCTTTTCTGTTACAAACAAAACATTGTTAATAAGTTATACTTCATTGGAAGTTGATCTGGTACTATTTATTAAATAGAAAAAAAGATCACAATGTTAGCCAGAGGGGTACTTATGATAATAATATATTTTTTAAAGATGAACATTACTATTTACAGTGGTGGCAGAGAGTTTGGTGGTGGGGCGGGGCGCGAAACATTTCCGTCTTCCGGGGCGTAACAGAAACTAATTGAGAAGTACTGCAGTATAGGTTTGTTTGTTGGGAACTCAGGGGTGGGTATTTAATTTAATGGACAGATGGGTCAGATCAACCTTTCATAGGTTAAAATAATAATAATAAAATCAAATGGTACAATGCCTCAATCGCTGTAATGCCATTTCATTAGAGTTAACAAGTGTGACGTGCTGCCAAAAGCAATGACATATGACCTCCGCTAGCTAGAAGCAAAGTTGTACTTTATTTGTTTACGGGCCAACGTACGAGGAAGTTAAACTTTGTATCCTGAATATTTTCGCGTGTTAACACAGTATGCCGGCTGCACGGTGGCAGAGTGGTTAGCACGTCCGCTTCACAGTTCTGAGATCAAGAGGTTCAATCCCAGGCGCCGGCCTTCCTGTGTGGAGTTTACATGTTCTCCCCGTGACTGCGGGGGCTTTCTCTGGGTACCCCCACCCCATATCCCCAAAACATGCATGGTAGGCTGATTGGACACTCTAAATGTCCCTAGGTATAAGTGTGTGCGCAAATGGTTGTTCTGTCTCCTTGTGCCCTGCGATTGGATGGCGTCCGATTCAGGGTGTACCCTGCCTGATGCCCCGAGTTAACTGGGATTGGCTCAAGCACCCTCGTGAGGATAGGCTCGGAAAATGAATGAATGAATATCACAGTATTCCTTTGTGCCTTTTAAATAAGAATGCATGTACATTTGCTCACTCCGCTATTGTGTCTAAGAACGCTATATACAAAAATGTTGATCTAACAAGATGTCAGTCTTAGTATGCAGTATTTACGCTTCTACAGTGCAAGGTACAACAATCAGTGAAAGCCTACATTGGACTCTGAAGATTATAATTTTCTTGAAATACATAAATTATTCTACATTTACAGTGCTGTGATACTTGCAGTATCATCAGAGAAGTAAGTTACTCTATCATTCCCACCCCTATACTTACTCTCCAGGTGGACTGCATACTGTTTCAGGAAAATTACAGTAGAGTCACAGTTTAAAAAAAAAACAAAAAAAAACATGTTTTGTCACACTCAGCCATGAATAGCGAAAGCAGGAACATAATGTTATGGAAATACAGATACTCAGTGATATATCTAGAGTCTGGAAAAGGCAAAGAAGCTCTGTATTAGATATAAACTACATTCTACATTGCTCATTGTGGCGCTAATGTACTGTCTCTGTACACAATTTAAGACATAATGCCAGTGGAAGTGTACCCATGAAAATTTATTGGACTGAGGAGTAAACTGAAGTAAAAGCTAAGGACCATAATGCAATGGTCTGTTTTCCAACAATGTGGAAAACCCTTGATACAAAAAAGGTGAATCCTGCAAGTGTTTATGCAAACTGATCCTGAACCACTTTCTCTTTTAGTAAACACGGTATATTTTCCCATAATTTCAAAGCAACCAGGAATTATTATTTTCAAATTTATTTAAAGTGTATTCTGTAAGGTGCAAGGAAGCTTTTTACAAGTAACCTAAAAATTAAATCAGGTTTGGGTCTCCATAAATTACAGCACGTTAGTTATACACTTAAACTTTTTCTTTCAGAACTCTTTTTCTCTCATAATGTTGGTCAGCACCTCTGTGAATCTTTGATGAAATTTAACATTATACATTACTTTGTGTAAAAATAAAAATAAAAAATCCAAATGCAGCAGATTATAGACTTTGTTGTAGCAACAAGAAAGGTTTTGAACTATTAGCATCAATTTAAAGTACCTATGACAACAAAAAGCATGTTTATTTCTATTTCACGCGGTATTTTATGCTTCTGAATGAAATGGACCGCTTGGATGTGTGTGAAAGCGATCAATACGTATATTTATTCAACTTTTTTGAATCCCGTTCCATGAAAATGAGTGACTTCCTGGATTGACGAAGAATGAGAATGCGACATCAACGGGTTAATCATCTTCACTATACAGCCAGTACTACAGTATGTAGAACGACTGCAGATTCAGCTGATTTTGCGGATTACTTCTTTAATTTTCCCATCACACCAGTCCAATGTGCTGCAGACTTTTGTTGCTGCACCAGGAAGAGGTGTGTGAGCCTTTTTGGGTTTTAAAAAGTTTCTGTTCACCGCAGATAACGACCAAAACAAATCCGACAACTGTGGGAACATTGGAACATTTTAATCAGAAGATGGCTTGCATTTTGTGGGTGACAATGTTCCCTGTCCACCGAGAAGGCCAACCGGCTGATGACCGGCGGCTTGTCACACACCATGGTCACTTCCACCCCCTCGGTCCTCTTCGCATGGCCAGCAATAGACCACTATCCTCTGCTTGGGCTCAGGCAGCCCCCCATTCCGAAGATGGCTGGTTTGTCCACCGAGAAAGCGCTATTTTTGGCATTCATTCCCATCTCTCCCGTCTCTGCCTGCCCACCAGAGCCACAGCAGAACGGCGAGCTGTTACTTGCTCGTTGCCGGAGGCTGGCCGATCGGTGAAGACAATCAATCCCGTTTTCAAAAGACGAGGATAAGACTTAGAAAAGCTGCTCTGTTCGGGGTAGCTGTCACACCTCCCGTTTTTTTTAACGCTCTTTCCTCCGTCTCCGAAGCGGGGGCAAGGAATTGACAAAAGCCAGACTATCTCCGGTGGCATAAAATACCGTTCAGGAGAGGAAGAGGTTGGCAGTTTTTACCATTATGTAGTAATTTTGCTCTGTCTTGCTGAATAAATGCATTTTTAAATATTTTATATTCCATTTAGCACAAGACTGTCATTTGTCATGACCATACAATTTATTTAGCAATTTGGGAAAAATACTTAGATAAAAAGAATACCCTGTAAAAATATTGGAGTTAGGAGATTGAAACAATCAAGACATTTTGCTGCTCTTTGTGGCATTTTCCTCGTTCTGCATCTTCCCCCTCAATGGGCTGAATTCTGAATCAGATGAAATTGTTACCCAGCCAACGTTATCATCCAGCTGGGGACGCTAGAGCGCTATAATGACAGGTGGGGCTAAACGGCAGATTAAAAGACTAATTTCTCATCATCTGCGCTTTACCAAATTGTTGCATATAGCCGAATCATCTCAAAATATGATTCTAATTCATATAATGATGCTATTCTTTTTATGCTGTCACAGGCCCTTTAAAGCAACACACCTTAAATTTGTAACGCCCGTTTAAATCAGGCTGGGCTTTGACTCATGTCTTTGCTTGCGTGACAACATGATACTTAAAAAACGGTGGTATTAAGAGGTAGCTGATGGCTTTAGGCACCAAATGTACAACCCAATACAGTTTATTAATGCCATGATCAACAAAAAAAATAACTTTTACATGTTGGTTTCCCAACACTTAAAAATGCAGAGGTCATGTAAACAAACGACCGCTGTATTTTTCCATTTTCAGTAAAAGCAATCTTATGTAAATGTTGCTTAATGCAATGCTGACTTCCAAATGGTCACTTGTTGTTGTTCCTTAAAAGTAGTATTGTGTGTGCACAGCATGCATTGATTAGCTCGTGCTTGCACGGGAACAACAAACCCCTTAGACTACCACCACCATCATGAACAGCAGCAGTAGTCCAAACCAACTCCCCCTGCCAGCCCCCACCCCAGATTGCGGCTTCTACTGTTGCCCATTTGTAATATGCAAATGAGATGCTGTCACTGATTCTCTTTGAACTTTTATTTAGTCACGGGTTGAGAGGAATCGAAGAGGTAGAGATTGAGAGAGAGAGCGAAAGAGCGAGAGAGAGCAGCGATGCAAGCCCACAGCCCCTTTTCTCCCATCCATCTGCTGGACCTCATTTCATTTGAATAATAAATGACAGACTTTAAAAAAAAAAAAAAATCTCTCAGATACACTTTGCTTTCATACACACCAACAGTTCAAAGACAAGTCCTTAATCAAATGTTAAAGAGGTCCAGTTCAGGGAAATGTTTTCAATCTGTGGTCTGGAACAAAATTTAAACCCAAATATTATACGTTCACCAGCTTTTGTTTTTTTCACACTGCACTGAAACAACTAATAAAACATTATTTTAGTGTAATATGAAAAACTTGGTGTTGTTGGGTCCAGCCACATGTATCCTCCGTGAACAAATTCATGGCAACTCAGTCAAGAAATCATCATGGCTAACAATATGATTCTTGGGAGTATGTCACACTTTGTTAATTCATTTGAAATGGCATAACACCAACATGAAAATGTGTAGGACAAGAACTGTCTTGTGACGCATTTCGTCTCGTCTTTCCCTTAATCATTCAGACTTGAATAGGTTGTTAACAATGCTCTTCTTTGTGGCATGCCAAATCTAGAAAGCATATTTATTTTCATTTTAAACCTCTGTTTTCACTGCTTTCTTGATTTAGAGCAAGACATTATTGGTTTCCACTAATCTTTCTTCCTCAGCACGTTTGGCTCACACGGACCCACTTGTTAACACAGGGCCGTTCCTGACCAATTTGGTACCCTAGGCAACATATTTGCTGGCACCCCCACCCCCTCCCCCTAGCTATTGTCACCACAAATATTTAAACACTCACACTGAAAAAGCACATTATCTCTTTGTAAATTATATAAAAACAACAACAACAAACAAGTGCAGAAATTTAAGAAACATGCTCTAATAATTATTCAAAAACACCAATCAAAAACACACATGAATATATAGAATAAATTATAAGATAAATTACAATTATTATTACAATATTATTAACAACCACCCGCACAAACCTATAAAACAGACAGAATATTATCTCTTTGTAATTTACATAAAAACAACAACAAACAAGTGCAGAAATTAAAAGAAACATGCTCTAATAACTATTCAAAACACCAATTAAAAACCACCAATCAAAAATACACATGAATAAATAAAATAAATTACAAATATTATTACAATATTATTAACAACCACTCGCACTAACTTATATAAACACAGAAAAACACTTTAAAATGCAACTCTTTTTTTTTTTTTTTTTTACCTTGACCTATAACTTTACTCGTCTTGTCTTCACTGATGCAACAGCATCTATTGCACATATGACAGCTGTTTTGGAGGTGCACTTCTTTCTCCACTGGCAGTTTGTATGTTGGAAGGTACTGGACTTGGTGGGCTTAGACTTGGTGCTTACGTGAATAGGGCCCAGGATGTGCAGGTGGAAGGAATTTTTTTTCAGACGAGCATCTACAAAGAGAATAAAGTGGAATGTTACATTATATTAGTCAAATAACTGTTAATTGTGAAACCAGCATAACATAACCATAATAGCGCCTAAATTCTTGCAGCCTACCGTACCTGGCTCTATCAGGTGTTAGGATCCGGCCACTATCTTTGACGAGCAAAGTTGAAAAATAAAATAAATTCATGAAGCACTGCAACTACAGTGCCTTGCAAAAGTATTCCGCCCCCTTGAACCTTGCAACCTTTTGCCACATTTCAGGCTTCAAACATAAAGATATAAAATTTTAATTTTTTGTCAAGAATCAACAACAAGTGGGACACAATCGTGAAGTGGAACAACATTTATTGGATAATTTAAACTTTTTTAACAAATAAAAAATTGAAAAGTGGGGCGTGCAATATTATTCGGCCCCCTTGCGTTAATACTTTGTAGCGCCACCTTCTGCTCCAATTACAGCTGCAAGTCGCTTGGAGTATGTTTCTATCAGTTTTGCACATCGAGAGACTGACATTCTTGCCCATTCTTCCTTGCAAAACAGCTCGAGCTCAGTGAGGTTGGATGGAGAGTGTTTGGAACAGCAGTCTTCAGCTCTTTCCACAGATTCTCCATTGGATTCAGGTCTGGACTTTGACTTGGCCATTCTAACACCTGGATACGTTTATTTTTGAACCATTCCATTGTAGATTTGGCTTTATGTTTTGGATCATTGTCCTGTTGGAAGATAAATCTCTGTCCTAGTCTCAGGTCTTGTGCAGATACCAACAGATTTTCTTCCAGAATGTTCCTGTATTTGGCTGCATCCATCTTCCCGTCAATTTTAACCATCTTCCCTGTCCCTGCTGAAGAAAAGCAGGCCCAAACCATGATGCTACCACCACCATGTTTGACAGTGGGGATGGTGTGTTCAGGGTGATGAGCTGTGTTGCTTTTACGCCAAACATATCGTTTTGCATTGTGGCCAAAAAGTTCAATTTTAGTTTCATCTGACCAGAGCACCTTCTTCCACATGTTTGGTGTGTCTCCCAGGTGGCTTGTGGCAAACTTTAAACGAGACTTTTTATGGATATCTTTGAGAAATGGCTTTCTTCTTGCCACTCTTCCATAAAGGCCAGATTTGTGCAGTGTACGACTGATTGTTGTCCTATGGACAGACTCTCCCACCTCAGCTGTAGATCTCTGCAGTTCATCCAGAGTGATCATGGGCCTCTTGGCTGCATCTCTGATCAGTTTTCTCCTTGTTTGAGAAGAAAGTTTGGAAGGACGGCCGGGTCTTGGTAGATTTGCAGTGGTCTGATGCTCCTTCCATTTCAATATGATGGCTTGCACAGTGCTCCTTGAGATGTTTAATCCTCACTGAACTTCTGGAGTGAGTTTGCTGCACTGAAAGTAAAGGGGCCGAATAATATTGCACGCCCCACTTTTCAGTTTTTTATTTGTTAAAAAAGTTTAAATTATCCATTAAATGTTGTTCCACTTCACGATTGTGTCCGACTTGTTGTTGATTCTTGACAAAAAATTAAATTTCATATCTTTATGTTTGAAGCCTGAAATGTGGCGAAAGGTTGCAAGATTCAAGGGGGCCGAATACTTTTGCAAGGCACTGTACACAGGACCGTCCAAAAATAATGAATTAAATAATATGTGATAACAAACTGTCACACCGTGGTGAGGTTTGTCGTGTCATGGTTATTTCCTGCTTTAAAGTCTTCCCCTCCTTGTTTCAGAGCACTTACCCTTCCTCGTGTGCTCCCTAATCACCAATTGGTTCCACCTGTTCCCCATTACCCTCTGTGTGTATATATAGTCAGTCTCCCCTTTGTTTTGTGCCAGAGTGTCTTCGTCCACTGACGTGTCATTCCAGCCTTCTATTGTCCACAGCCAAAGCCACCACGTGAACCTAGTCCTGAAGAATTTAGTAAGGCTTTTGAGTTTGTTTGCTGCTTTGTTTTTGATAGTATTTTTTGCCTTCTTTGTGAAGTGAATTTTTGTTGAAGAACCTGCCTTTTGATTGCGAATATTTTGTAAGCATTTCTGAGTTAATTTGTTACTTTGTGTTTATGATCAGATTTTTGCCTCCCACAGTGGAGTGACCTTTTGTTGTGCCATATTGTAAAATAAATACATTTTTGTTAAACAAGAAAACTCTGCATTTGAGTTCTGCCTCGAGTCCAGTCCTGACACAAACAAAATGATTTTTTTTTTTTTTTCCATGATCAGAATTGCCATTTTAATGAATTCATGACACATTTAATAACAAATGTTTGCATTTAAATCATTGGCACTTTTAGTCCCCCATACCACAGAACTAATGGTGTATTCATTTAATTAACCTTGGCACATTTTAAAGACAAAATTTAATACAAGGTAAAAATGCTTCGCATCACATAAAAAAACAGACAATTTTAGGCCCCATACACTTGGTCTAACTTTCTCTGAAATGGGAGAGGGAGTAAATTAAACTGAAACTAATCCACAGCTGGTTGAATACTGAAAGTGGTTCTAAAACAGCAGACCTGGCTAATAGTAGTACAGTTATAGTATAATTGAGCTTTAGCAGTATGTCATATAAACTATGTAAACCACTATCTTGCAATTGCGCTAAGTATGCGTGTTTATGCAGTTGAAAAACGTTTTCATCACAACAAACATCTCTTTTTCACGTTTATACTACTCTTCTTTATTCTTCGTTCTAAAATGCGACCAGAGGTTTTTTTTTTTTTTTTTTTTTTTTTTTTTTTATGACGTCGACTCGTCACTGTAACGTCGCTCAATGGCGGAGGCTAGAGTCTGTGGTAAAAGTTACCGCATCACAGGAAACCGCGAAACGAGCAGAATGCACACTATTAAAATGATTTTATTATTATTTAAAGACTTAATGCGATATGTTTTGTTGTTGTTTTGTTTTGTTTTATTTAGAGCTGTCAAACGATTACAATTTTTAATCGAGTTAATCACAGTTTTAAAATGATCGTAATTAATCGCAATTCAAACCATCTATAAAATATGCCATATTTTTCTGTAAATTATTGTTGGAATGAAAAGGTAAGACACAAGACCGATATATACATTCAACATACTGTACATAAGTACTGTATTTGTTGATTATAACAATAAATCAACAAGATGGCATTAACATTATTAATATTCTGTTAAAGCGATCATGGATAGAAAGACTTGTAGTTCTTAAAAGATAAATGTTAGTACAAGTTATAGAAATTTTAAATTAAAACCCCTCTTAATCTTTTCGTTTTAATAAAGTTTGTAAAATTTGCAATCAAAAAATAAACTAGTAGCTCACCATTGTTGATGTCAATAAGTACACAATGCTCATGGTGCTGAAACCCATAAAATCAGTCGCACCCAAGCGCCAGCAGAGGGGGACAAAACACCAAAAAACACAAGTAACAAGTGGAAATGACACTATGCTGTCATTTTAATCTGTTTGAGCGGAGCATGTGCATTAAATGCGTCAAAAGTTTTAACGGGATTAATTTTAAAAAATAATTACCGCCCGTTAACACAATAATTTTGACAGCCAAATTTTTATTGTCTTGTATAATTTATTTGAATACTGCTATCATTAAATATTATTCGAACATTTTCATTGACGCTCTTTTGGACGCTGTGACGCCCCCAGGCACTCGCCTAGCTCGCCTTATGGACTTAACTTGCAAAGCATCATTGAATGAACTATTTTAATTGACTGATTCAAGTCACGTAGGAGGAGTCATAAGCCCCTTTTATACACATATCCCGGTAAATTCCCGTGCAAGGTGACGCAGGATTTTCTCGCGTCCTTGCTTTCACGCACGGAGAGATATCCCGGGAATGACGCGGGTTGGACACTTTCACAGACTTGTCCCGTGTTGTCTACTGGAGCTGGCTGTGCGGGGAGGGCTGCTGGCGCGATTTTATCATCTGGACGTAACGTCATTTTTGATCGGCATCAGCTGTCACATTCTGTTGGTCAGATCGAGTTTTGTTTCATAGCTGGTTGTGGGAGCGTTCCCGACGTCATAACTGCAGCCTATTCAAGATCATCAAGACTGTATTCAAGCCCAGGCAATGCAAGAGAAGGGTGCCGAGATATTAACTTGATGGGCGCCATTCGACACCTTGTACTCTCGATTTTCATTCATTTGCTAGCATGTTCGTCTGTCGCCCATGTTTTGTGCTGGTATTTGACTGTTTTTTTTTTTTGTTGTCTTATCAGTTCTCTGCCTACCGCTTAGGTTAATATTATTGATCCATGTCAACCTACTGTCACAGACCTATTGTGTCATTCCCCCTTTTCCGCTATCGCGTGTATTTTTGTTTGTGTTTAATAAACCGTTGAACATATCCCTCTGTCTTTTACTGCTTTGAGTTACAACCTTGTTTCCACAGTTGCAGACCCTAACATCGGCAATAAAATAAACCACACATTTCCAAAGATGGACGATGGACTTTCTTCCTCGGCTCTACGATCCAGTAGCAATTTAATTTCATTATGTTTTCAGTTTAATTTACCCATTTCCAGCTTGAAGATGTAGATAATTCCGATGTTTGTTTACCGCTTTTTGTCTTACTGCAAAGAAAAAGGAAGTGAGGATCGGCTCGCCATGATATTTACGTCATCAGCCATCGTGCTGGAATTTAATGCCTGCTTTCCCGCACAACGCTCCCCGCGAAAGTCCCGGACATTATACTAAGACGCGACTTTGTAAATGTCCGCGTGTCAAACGACCCGGGAAATAGCGTACTGCACCAATGCGGTACGCTATTTTAGACTGTGATGTCGCCATCATAACGCGGAAGTGGGACATTATAGACGTGCCCTCGCATACAAACCATTATATTTCTGCTAGTTTTCTGCTGTAATCTTTCAAAAACGAACATGCCAATCAAGCACTGCTGATATGGAACTTGTAGAAACGACTCTAGACATTACGACATATGAAGGATGTTTTCTTAATACGTTTCCCGAAACCAAAAACTCGTAAGAAAAAAAATGTGAAGAATGGATCAATTTGCGTGGACGTTTAACGCCAGCAAGGTGAAGCCATTCACATTTCATATGCAGTAAACATTTTATTGGGGGGCATGGCCCTTCAGAGGATGAAGAGGCGTACACTATTTCTATTCATTTACTATTGGGGACAAACAGAGGCGTGTCCTCCCCTTAGCAACAGTTGCTAATGTGATGAATATTGGTGAGCGGAAGTGACGTGTTGCTTGCGGTACGCCATTATTGTCACATACAAGGGCTGCCCATTTAAATTCCAGGATTTAAATGGTGTTCAGTTGTATGTGAAAGGGGCTATAGTGTACATGATTGGATGTACACTTGTATTTCCAAGAGTGGAAAAACTGCTAGAAAGTAAAACAGGTTTTATTCATACTCTGTTAGAACCCTACCAAAAAATACAAAGCTACTAAATGTAGTTTTAGGTAGAAAAACAAACAAACAAACAAGAAAAAAGACTGAATAGGTAGAGAGCCGAGTCAAGATTTGGATCAGATTCTGCCTTCTGGATCCATGAACCCATGCTTACCCAAAAATGAATTGTACCAAAAGTCACCATCAGTTGTTTTAAAAGATATTTCCTGCGAATGCACATGAATAGAAAAGCTCCATCCTGTTTTTCCCTTTCAAAGAACAAAAAGGCACCCAAAAGGATTTACATGCTGACTCAATTCTGGAAAATGAAAAAAAAACAAACTTAAAAAAAAAAAAAAAAAGACAGAAAAAAAGAATAGATTTTATCTGCAGGATACGCGCATGTGGTTGCATTCTTGAGTTTGATGGCCACCAGATAAGCCTCTTGTTCCAGTGGCACATGACGTTTTACAGACTCCATTTGGGGAGTGAGTTTAAAGGCTCGTGTCCATGACTGTTGGGCCACGCATCCGAGACTTTAAGTCAGCCTTGTGCAGATGTGCTGGAGCGAGCCTAATTAAAGCCACTGGCCTCTGCCCTCTTTCATACATACGTATTTCCCATTGCCGCACATGGGCGTTGGAACATGTGCTCCCCAATTGATCCGAGCCTCTAACCCTCCCCTTGCTCCGTTTCATACAGACATGTGGAGCTTAAATGAAAAACTTGTGTGTGATTAGCATGTGCATACTTGAATTCGTTCCATTATAATTTCCACTACATCTGAAACGCAGCCACTAAAAATAATGTTAACAAGATGCTAATCCCCCTTTTTTCTGTCACAAACCAAACAAATGATGTCTGAAGTTTATTCTTCAAGGGGAGTTTTAATAGCAAGACGTCATTTTTCTCATTGAAAAGAATGTACCGACGGTTCCGTCATATTCAGGGGGAGTCTGGCGAGAGTACATAAATCTGCTCCCCTGCTGCGGGCTTCCACTGGCGTTTAGAGTGATTGACCTCTGCAGGTTTCCAGAAGCCAGGAAACAGAAGAGTGCCCTTGACTCGCTTGGTATGAGAGGGGAATCAGAAAAAGAAAAAGTAAAGCGGTCTAAAAACCCAAGGGATCATTCAGGGCAGTGAAGCAGGTTGTTCCATATCCGCTTGTTTAAAAAACGTCTGCCATTCTGGCAGAGAGGACTGAACCCATCTGCTTGGCCAGCAACAATGGGAGCCAGATGGAATTAATGAAACAATTGTTTGGAAGACTCATAATTAAGCGGCTATTCAAATTCTGCTTTGTTGCTAGATGATTTGCATGGGTAAAATATACATTGGTGCCACATATGAGACACATGGCTCCAGCCTCTGGGGGCCACCAGAACACATCATCCCCCTCCTTATCCATGTACACTTCCCTTTTCAATCCCAACTATTAGCAGCACCTTCATCCTAGCTGCATCTCGCGGCAGCATTTTAGTTGAAATCTAGAGCACTTTCTCATTTACAGCCAATACTCGGTGATGACGTTGTAAAATTCTTCTATCCTAACCCTAGAAATCATGCGAGTTCACCCATTTATTGGTCACAAAAACCTGTTACCACACTATCCGAAACCAATACTCTCTGAGAGTCGAGACCCATACCGAGATCGGCAACAGATGAAAAGTATAATAATATATTAGTTTTTCTCAATTGCTTTGGTATGTTTCTCAGAACAAAATTGAAATTCTCAGAGCAACAGTGGTATGAAAAAGTATCTGAACCTTTTGGAATGTTTCACATTTCTGCATAAAATAACCATCAAATGTGATTTGATATTTGTCAAAATCACACAGATGTAAAAAAAAAAAAGGTGTCTGTTTTAACTGAAACCACCTACACATTTAAAGGTTTTCATATTTTAATGATGATAGCATGCTAACAATGACAGAAGGGGGAAAAATACATGTGAACCCTCTGCCTAAGGAGACTTAAAGAGCAATTGAAACCAATTTTTACCAAACAATTTAAGTCAGGTGTGTTAAAAAAAAAAAAGTTAAAACTAAAAATTGTCTTTATGAGAAGCATTGTCTGATGTGCATCATGGCTCGGTCAAAAGAGCTGTCTGAAGACCTGCAATTGTTGATTTGTATAAAGCTGGGAAGGGATACAAAACCATCTCTAAAAGTCTAAAAGTAACTGATTATTTTTAGAGCAACTTAGTTACTTTGATAATGAAGTAATCAGTAAAGTAACTAGTTTACTTTTTTTAAGCGTAACCAGTAATCAGTAATTTTACTTTTTCAAGTAATCTGTGACAACACTGGTGCCCAATCACCGATGAGTGGTTTAATGCTGCCCACTATAAAGCACACACCTGGTAAAAATGTCTTGATGAGAAGCATTGTCTGATGTGCATCATGGCTCGGTCAAAAGAGCTGTCTGAAGACCTGCAATTGTTAATTTGTATAAAGCTGGGAAGGGATACA
The DNA here is from genome assembly GCF_030265065.1 of Corythoichthys intestinalis. Taxonomy (NCBI): domain Eukaryota; kingdom Metazoa; phylum Chordata; class Actinopteri; order Syngnathiformes; family Syngnathidae; genus Corythoichthys; species Corythoichthys intestinalis. The sequence continues at coordinate 39,730,301 of NC_080408.1, read as the reverse complement.
AAACCATCTCTAAAAGTCTAAAAGTAACTGATTACTTTTAAAGTAACTTAGTTACTTTGATAATGAAGTAATCAGTGAAGTAACTAGATTACTTTTTTGAGGCGTAACCAGTAATCAGTAATTAAATTACTTTTTCAAGTAATCTGTGACAACACTGGTGCCCAATCACCGATGAGTGGTTTAAAGCTGCCCACTATAAAACACACACCTGTTAAAAATCTCTTGATGAGAAGCATTGTCTGATGTGCATCATGACTCAGTCAAAAGAGCTGTCTGAAGACCTGCGATCAAGGATTGTTGATTTGTACATAGGATACAAAACTATCTCTGAAAGTCTGGATGTTCATCAATCAGTCAGAGAAATTGTCTACAAATGGAGAGAGTTTGGCACTGTTGCTTCTGTCCCAAGGAGTGGCAGTCCACCAAAAATGATGCCAACAGTTCAGCGCAGAACACTCAGAGGTTCAAAAGAACTCAAACTCAAAAGAACCCTGGAGCAGGGTTCCCCAACCGCCGGGCCGCAGACCGGTACCAGTCCGTGGCGCATTAGCTACCGGGCCGCACAGAAAGAATAATTTATTAACGACTGCATTCTGGCTTAATTAACTTTGGCCTGTGCCCATTAACACACCAATATCTCTGTCTACTCTAGATATAATACTACAGGATAGAATGTCGTCATAGAAATCCATTGATTGGACTGCTAGCAGTACATCTTGTTTTGTATATCTATGTGCGCTTGTACTCGATAATAACGTATGACGTAGGTCGTCGCCCATCACATTTGTTCCAGGAAATAATTAGCCCCCACACTAGAATGACTGAAAAACAGATGTCTTTGGACAGATTTTTTACGGGAAAAAGGGCACCTTACGAGCCAGAAGATGAGCCTACAACCTCAAAAGAAAACATAATCTACGCTACTTCCCATCACTAAAGACCCACGAACTGCAAAGGAGTGGATTCGTGACCCGTTTGTGAACAAACCGAGTGATTCGAGCATGTCTATGAAACAGGAGGATCAGATTGTAGAGATCGCAAATGATGGCGACCTTAAACGTTCTGTACATTTGAGACAACAACTCTACCGAGGTTCTGGATTAAAGTCATTCTAGAATATCCTGACATCGCTACGAGAGCACTGAAATTGTCTTACAATTTTCAACATCGTATCTTTATGAAGCGGGCTTCTCCCACTCTCCCATCACACCTACTGTAGATGGGACCACCTCGTCTCAACGAAACAAGCTCATCCCTCCCACCGATTCAGCAGGTGAGTTATATTTACCCTGCACTTAACACGACGGGGCTAAAAACAAATGTTATCTTATATTTGCTGTATTTTTCTGCCGCACATTGCTGGTGTTCTGACAAATTTAGCATGCGCGTAACGTTAAAAATGGCCGCAAATGCAATCGCTGTTATGCGTAGTTTAAAGTTTGTCATCTTTAAAGAAAGGAACATTAACTTACATGTAATCATGGACGAACATGTAGAAAAGAGTTCAACTGAATATAACAGAGGGCTTTTTACAAAGGTGAAAATTTGAAAGAACACCGGTCCGTGAAAAAAAGACCCAGATCACACCGGTCCGTGGTCCAAAAAAGGTTGGGAACCCCTGCCCAGAGTGTCTGCTAAAGACTTCCAGAAATCACTGGCACAGTCCAATATCTCTGTGCACACAACAATATTATGTAAAACTATGGCCTAGAACGGTGTTCATGGGAGGACTCCATGGAGGAAACCACTGCTGTCTAAAAACACATTATGGTCATTTAATGTTCGCAAAAAGGCACTTGGACACTCCAGAGAAGTTTGGGCAAAATATTTTGTGGACTGATGAAACCAAAGTTAAATTATTTGGGATTAACACACAACGTCATGTATGCAGGAAAAATGGAACAGCTCACCAACCTCAACATCTCATTCCCACCGTGAAGCATGGTGGAGGGAGCATCATAATTTGGGGCTGTTTTGCCAACTCAGGGCCTGGACAATGTGTAATCATTAATGGAAGAATGAATTCAGACGTTTATCAGGTTGTTTTTCAGGGAAACCTGAGGCCATCTGTCAGACAGTTGAAGCTAAAAAGAGGATGGATGCTGCAACAAGACAATGATCCAAAACACAGAAGTAAATCAACTTCAGAATGGTCTCAGAAGAACAAAATACACGTTCTGGAGTGGCCAAGCAAAGTCCAGACTTGAACCCTATTGAGATTCTGGGGCATGAGCTAAAGACAGCGACTCATGCCAGACATCCCAGGAATCTGACCGAACTATAGCAGTTTTGTAGAGAAGAATAGGCCAAGATTAGTCCTGATCGATGTGCCAGACTGATCTGCAGCTACAGAAGGCGTCTGGTTAAAGTTATTGCTGCCAAAGTGGGGGCACAAAATATTAAATGTGATGGTTCACTTACTTATTTTTCCCCCTTCTGTCATTGTTTGCATGCTATCCTCATTAAAATATGTAAACCTATAGATTTTTCGATGGTTTTAGTTAAATAAGACACTGTTTTTACATCTGTGAGATTTTGACAAAGGTCAGATCACATTTGATGGTGGTTTTATTCAGAAATGTGAGAAATTCCAAAAGGTTCAGATATTTTTTCATACCACTGTACTTTTTCAATCCTCACAACATCACACACAAGTAGCAAAAAACATCGATTACCTGCAAAAGCAATTTTTTTGTCAAAATACTTAGTCTATCGCTCAAAATCAAATTTCTGTGTCAGTGAACATGTCAATGCTGTTTGAATGACAAGTCCTTGTTTCATTGTGTACAGACAAATTGCTTAGTCATGCTCTCAATTGAACAGTTACTCTGGTGGAAGGCTCTGATGCTAAAGATAGTGTATGTAACTTTTGATGAAAATTGCAAATTACACCTTTATGATTGATTGCAAGAGACGGGACAAGATTCAGTTTACACTTTTTTTCGTTTTTACAGTTTCTTAACAGACCATGTCACTGCCACACAGAAAGCAAAAGACAGCACTGAGTATCACAAAGAAAAAAACAAAGGCAACATTAGACAAGTGAACATAGTGTAAAACAATCGGTACAACTTAACTTTGAGTGCTACATGTGGGGATTTTTTTCCCCCATTCTTTCTACACATCTTGACATTCCTCACGGTTGGGCCGCAAATTTTCATCCACGTCACAATGGATGTCCTCTATTGCTATACAGCATGGAAACAATCTTCTTGAATGCCTTATCCAGCCTGTGTAGCCATCTACTGTGATGTCACTGCATGCTGAATTCATGGCATCCAGAAGAGTCATCTGAGTGTGAGGCAGGTGATCATACACTTGCCATCTCCGTGTGGAGAAAGATTCTTCTATGGGATTGAGGAATGGGGAGTACGGTGGGAGGAACTCCATTACCATTCTGTTGTGGGTTGCAAACCATTCCCTGATTAAGTTGGAGTGGTGGAAACCCACATTGTCCCAAACGATCACAAATTTTGGCAGGTTAAAATAAGTTATGGAATAAAGTAACCCAAATGCTTAGAAATAAGCACACACATGTTGACATATTCTGGGGTGGTGTGGCTCAGTGGTAGAATAGTTGTCCCCCAAACCAGAGGTTTGTGGGTTCGATTCTCTGCCCTGATGAATTCGTCTAAGTGTCCTTGAGCAAGATACTGAACCCCATGTTGCTCCTGGTGCTGCGTCACCAGTAGGTAGATGGCGAGATAGTGTAAAGCGCTTTGAGCGCCTTGAAAGGTGGAAAAGCGCTATATAAGTATAACACCATTTACCATATTCTGACAACATGCTTATGCATTTCACATGTACAGACTTATGCAATGAACTAATGACTAAATGTTGTGGGTGGTGAGACTATTCAATAGAGAGCCATGATCATCCATTTTGACCATCATGACAAGTTCGACTGATAATGTAGGAAACAGCAGAGAATGGTACAAAATCATTTGCATGGATGCACAAAAACATCTGCAATTTGCTCAAAGAAAAGAGAAACAGCTTTTTAATGTGCACTAGTGATACAATGTTGCGAGGATTGAACAAGTAGTTTTGAGAATTTCAAATCCTGGTCCGAGAAACGTATCAAAGCAATTGAGATGAACTGTAAAAAAATAAAAAAATAAAATAAAATAACAACCCCCACGAACTGGTGATGTAAACAAAGCAAGGGTGTAGGTTTGCATTGGGACGGTAGAGACATAACACTACCAACTTTTCAGGATGCTCAAATTGTCCCCACCAACTTTTATGTGACCTTATTTGAATCACATAATGATTATAATTGATGATAATCATTAATGTTAATAATTTATAATGTCTTCCCATATGTTGTAAGAATAGAAATGACCCTTCCATTATTAAGTGAGTTACTGTATTTTCATTATATTGGGACTTACATTTACCCCTTTTCACTTGCTGAATATGCCGGTCCATTTTTTCCCCCTCAAACGCACGTTTGATTGGCTGGTAACTAGAACAAACAAACACGCACACTCACACAACCCCGGCAGAAATACATGTCAACATGCCGCCTCCTCCACCCCCTTCCAAGACAAGAGATGTATGGTTTTTACCGTTACTGTGCATTTGTTCATAATTCAAATATATTTATTTTCTCCATCAATCATTTTTTAAATAATTGTATTTGCAGCCTATGCAAACATTACTTTAACCACGCCCCCCAACCCCCCAAAAAAAATAGAAACACTAAGCACAACTACTGTAAATTTCCTTTATATGAAGAAAGGGGGATTTCCCCCATTTTCTTCCTTGAAAATAACAATTTTAACTTTTTTCATTTTTATGTAGGCAACACATCTGCATATTTGTGAGAAATGTAATGCCCCAACAGAACACTCCGCTTTCAGAATGCAGGTTTACTGGTAGTTCCCAGGGTTTCTAAAAGTACTGTCGGAGCTAGAGCCTTTTGCCACCAAGCCCGTTTTATGGAATCAGCTTCCAGCTAATATTAAAGAAGCCGAGACAGTCTGCACCAGAGGTTGCGCTAGACTTTTTCGTTGTCTGTCATTTTGACTGACAGTGTCATAAAAATCCAGTCATAATCTATTTTTACCCGTCACTTACATTTTTAAAATGATAATAATGACATATTCAATAGTATTTAGTTTTCATTCATTTTTAATTAATATTCTGTCCGAACAAGCTTAACAAGAGGCAAACAGACAGCGGAGTGCACCAATCAGCGACGGGCAGACGTGCCGTTAGCAAAAAAACGAGGGCAGGACGAGGGACTTGCGCGCAGAAGTAAAAATACGAGGAGAACGGAGTTTATTCAACATGGCTAGCGCGAGACAGACTGTTGTCAATGACTCGTGTCGATGTGTTTTAGCTCATTTAAAACTGAATTTACCACGGATTGGAACATATTCTCGGCTCTCCCGTTCGCCATCCGTGTTGTTATAGAGACGACTTTCGGCGCGCAAGAGTGACGTTGCTCGTGAAGAACACATCACGCAAATAAACAAATCTGATTTGTCGATTGATTTTGTACCTACTCGAGAGGCTGTGTCCCAGACTTTTCTCTCAGTGTTTAAAAAATACAGGGAGAACAGTCTGGCCGTGCCAGGCAAACACTCAGTTGCCTTGACATTTTTCTGAGTAAGGCCAACGACGTCATGCATCAAAAGAGACAATAGCTAATTAATATGCTCACTCGCCACCCTGTGGTCTGGGGTGTGAATTACAACCTGTCAAAATGACAGATGGACTTCAGTTTTTTCCGTCACCGTTTAAAAAAAAAACGGTCAACGACGGAAAATATTCGGTTAACGCGACCCCTGGTCTGCACATTTAAGATTAGATTAAAAACGTTCCTATTCAACAACGCTTATGGTCAGGCTAGTTGAAGTCGGAGTAGACTCAAAGTTTAGTCTTAGCTGCACTAGAAGCTATAAAGCTGGGGGAAGTACAACCACTGAGTTCTCCTTTTTCTCACTCTACCTACCACTTATCTTACTTTATTTCTAGTTTCCAGTGTTAATATCTAGTTGTCTAGTCTCTTCATCACTAGTCACCCGGTGTCCCCTTTCCCCCCTCCCCTCTGGGGAGGAGCTATTTTTCAGCTGCAGCCTCCTGACTGTCCGGACCCCTGGCTGGACGTCCTCGTTGCTACCCCCGTCTCATCTGGCTAGATGGACCTCTTCTTGTTCCTTTACTCCACTGCATCTTTACTGGCTGTAACTTCGCCTGCTAATTCCCATTAGCAGTCATGGGGCTTCCTGTCTATCCGTCCTGGGAGTGGATCTCTCCTGACTGTGGTACTACCCAAGGTTTCTCATTTTCTCCCAAAGACTGGAGTTTTTGGAGTTTTTCCCTGCCGACATGGAGGGTCTAAGGATGGGGGATACCCAGGACTTAAATTTATTTATTCATCTTTGTTGCTTCATTTGCTGTTTCTGATTGTGTATCATATTGCCTCTGCAAAGCCCTTTGAGACAACAAATAAAATTGAATTGAATTGAATTGAAATGTAGCCCTGACCCCCGTTCACCCAATCTGTTTGGCCTTATTAATTTCCCGTCCCCAGCAAAAAGTGTATATGCAGGTTATACTGTTATAACGTCCCTACAAATGTTGAGTCCAAACCTACGCCCTTGAAACAAAGTAACACAAAAATTGAAGGTATGTGTTGTTTTGTTGTTTTTTGCTTTTCACATTGATTAAGTTGAAGAATAGCAGATTACTACAGGTCTCAAAACATTCTGAATTCACTCAGCCAGCAAGACCAAGACGAGACCAAGATTTTGTGGAATCAAGACTAGAGATGTGTCCGAAACTTCGGCGCCAAAAACTTTCGACCGAAAATAGGTAAAATTCCATTTTTGGTTAAAAGACCGAAAGTTTACCACCGAATAGTGTGAAGAACCGTAGTCCTCTTGTGATGATGTAATCAAAACACGGCGAGCTAACACTACTGGCTCAAAAGCAACATATCCGCAGTTTGGAAGTATTTTGAGGTATCAAAGAAATATATAAATAATTAAATGAAGGAAAATAAGATAAATTCGCTTGATCGCTTCTACACACTCGTTCCGAAATTGTTTTCCATTTATGTCCAGCGTCACATCGATTATAATGCATTTGAGCCAGTGCGTGAGTAGTTTGGAGTTTAATCAAGCAAACCCTATACAAATAAATTAAGATTTACATGCATACATTAGCATTTGCTGTGGTGTAGTACAATACGTTTATAGCACGACCACTTCCTCTTTTTGTCACCTTTTTTCCCGCGACTTCTACACCCCTTCTGCCAGTTGCCGTTTAATCCAGGTGGGAGTGACCTCGCTCGGCTTTGTCGCCGCTAGAACTCGGCCCGCTCACCTGGCTCTGGGTTTATTCCACTTGCAGCACAAGAAAACACCCAAGTCTTATTTTAAGGAGTAGGAGAGATTGAAATAGCCCTGTAAAGAGCTTTACGTGTTTCGGCGAGAACGGGATTTTTGAGTTTTTTGTTGTTGTTGTTGTGAACTACAGTTCCACACAAATGTATATCGGATTTCATTTAGTAGCTTAGCAATGGCGTACCGCACGCTACACGTCATTTCGGTTCGTTAATATTCATGACGTTAGCAACTGTTGCTAAGAGGGGACACGCTCTTGTTTGTCCCTAATAGTAAATAAATGGAAATAGTGTACGAAGGAAATGTTTACAGAGCTAAACCTACAAATTCTGCCCAAAAATGATGTCCCTGGTGCCAAATTAACTGGTAAAGATGTGTAAGAAAATACAAATGTTCAGTTAAAGTGGCTTGAGTGTCGAGGGCTGAAAAAGAGCCTAGCTAATCCACACCTTCTTCCTTACGCCACTGACAGTGACGTTCTCCTGTTTTAACAAGCTATCCTTTACCCCTGTATGCCCTGTCTTTCTTATATATCTGACCATTCTTGGGGGTAATTTATATTGTTAGTTTTGTGTAGCTTTCGCAAATGCTACTCAGTGACAGCAGACGAACACTTTTATTTATTTTTTCATTAATAACAAGTCTTAATTCTATTAACTTTCAGTCAGATACCACTTTAATTTTTTTCAGGTCATTCATTGTCAGACAGAAGCAGCACAGCAAAACGCCACGCTAAAAAATAAGTAAAAATATGAAAATGGCTTAACTCTTCGAGGGATGCTTTGGCAGGCAAGGGGTCAGGATTGTCATTTGTGGGACCATGACCTCCAACAAATTTTTTACTGCATATGAAGGTGAGTTACGTCACCTTGGTGGAGTTAAACTGGTCTTTCGGACATCCGCACAAGCTCATCCATTGTTCACATTTTTTCCTTTGAGTCTTTGTTTTCGGGAAACGTATGAAGAAAACCTCTTTCATATGTGGACGGTCATAATGTCTAGAGTCGTTTCTAGAAGTTCCATTGTAGCATTTTTTGATCGGCATGTTTGTTTTTGAAAGATTACCGGAGAAAACTAGAGGAAATATAATTGTTTGTATGCGAGGAGTGAGACCCATTTTTCGAGTGTCCCAAACTTCCACGAAAGCCCATTTATCAAGGTTTCATTGGCCGTGACAAGTGTGTCTCCATCCACCAAGCAGCATGGTATGACAATGCCAGCACCTCTGGACGAGTTCAGAGTTCAGCCAAAAAACGCTCAACAATAATGTGTTGTGCACTGGCTGCAGTATTTACAGCACTGTAATACAGACAACTACCAAATTAAATTGAGCATTTTTTCTCACTTTTGATTTTAGTTGGCACAGTTTCAACTGATTATCCTTACCGATTATCATGCTGCATTTAGGAAAAAACAATCACAGTTGTGCTTTTCATGCACAGAGCTGCGAACTATAGTATTTGACTTTAATTTAATCCCACTTGAGATATGAGTCTGACTTTGGTAATAATTATAAGAATTCAGCCACATAGATGGTTTTCTTATCACAGGAGTCAATAGCTTTATGTCATCTTTAGTTGATTCTTCGAGGGACGTTCATATAATTTCTATAAATATTTTTTGTACCTCTGTCAGCCTCATTCCTCTGACAATCTCATTTCAATTCAATGGGATCTTTGGTGAAAAGGTGCAATCAGAGAAATGAGATTAAACCCAATGTGTTTGAAATGAGCCCCTGGGAGCTTGTCCTCATCCACCAACAGAGTTGGTGTTGCTCATGCTATTTAATTGGTTTCAGGCGCGATCAGATACAGTGCGCGGTTAGCCTTGTCCAATATATAAAACCAGTTTGAGAGTTCCTAAAAACGTCATCATTGGAGAGGCCATACTTAAGATAGCAAATCTAGAGGGGAAGTAAGGAGCATTTTTAAAGACTTGGAAGTGACCCACTTGAAAGTTTATGTTGTGTATTGGATTGTTTTATTTAAATGGCTATTTCTGTTGTCAACAAGCCCAACACAAAGTATCCAACACATAAACCAAAGTTACAACTTTATTACACTTTGTGAAGGTTTATTTCTGGGGTCAAATTGACCCCACGAATAAAAATAAGTCAATTTGAAGGTAGCTGGAGGATTAAAAACATTGCTCTACCACATTAACCTTGTCCACTTGCTGAAAAGTGGACAAGAGAGGCAATTTCTGGAGTTGTAGGTTCCATGTAGACATGTGCCGATTACTGGTTTCAAGGTATAACGTGGTATGAAAACGTCAAGGTTTCAAAAACGCAAAAAAAAAAAATTCCGTCATACCGTCCCTAAGGTATCAGCTATTTTTATGTCCCAAAAATGCATGGAGAAATCCCTCACTTGCAGCTGAAATTAAAGGTTAGTAAACAGTATCATGAACGTTTCCCACCAGCTATGAGAGTTAACTCCAGCGTGTTTAGTGTGTCTAGCGGTGGTAAAACGTGGTGTTTTTTTTCTCTCTGGCAACTGTCTGTGTTAAGAAAGAGAGTGTGTGTATAAGGTAAACATTATACGTGTCATACACATGTGGTTTTTATGAAAAATAATTCAATTATTTTTGTTTTGATGGTAATAATGTTGAGCTGTGGCTTTGGGTTTAAGCTCACCTAAGGGACCGATTTACTAGTATTTTTTGAAAAATAAAAATCCTTGTCAATGGGCTTTTGTTTTAGTTTTTAAACCCAGATATCTCAAAGTAACACATTTTAGAGCTGTGACTGCAATACTGTGAAACCGTGATATTTTGGCTTAAGGTTATCATACCGTCAGAATATCATACCACACATTCCTAGATCCGCGTTGTTTGGTATTTGGGTTGACGTTAAAAGTAGTATATGCTATGATACAGTTTGGTAAGGGTTACGGTACCATGTTGACTGCAAGCATGCTAAACCAAAGATGCGCACCAGAGTTTCTTCAAGATTCAACTTCTCTCGGAGGAATAGAGAGTGAATCAACGGCGCTTGTGCTGGTTACAGCCAATTAGACTACTCCAATTCTCCTTAATTGCTTGGAGACGTGGTAAATCGACAATCAATTCCACCCAATGCACAGTTGAATTAATTGTTTGTTGCGCATCCTAATTGAAAACTGGAGAAACTGTGCAATATTGGACAGTTCTTAAAATGGCAACAGCATTTTTTGAGACTCAAATTTTCCAAACAAAAATGATTTCCCCACATTTAGTGAAATGTCTGGGGGAAAAAACTTGCTCCTGTATATCTTTGTGTGTGTCTTAACATTGTCAAATTGTAGTCAGACAAAAGTAGTCCCAAACCTTTTTGTGCGATGTCCTGGCACTGGAGGTAATACTAAGATTTAATAATAAGATTTTATACATGCTGACACTGAGACACATACTGTAAAACCTAATTAATGTAAATGCAAATCAACATAAAAACTAATTTACAAAAATACAACTCCTCAAAAACACAAGGTACATAAAACTGACCGCAAGATAGAATAAGGATCGAGGTTACATACATGAGGTAAATGGGGATAACTAGCGATAGGACAGGTAAAGTAAATCACATTGGAGGCAGGTCGAAAGTGGTTTTCTTTTGACCAAACAAAAATTCCATGCACATTCTGATTTAATAAAAATAAATTAACTAAACAATTTCTTGACTTAAAATGAAAATACAAAAAAAAACAAAAAAAACATGCAAGTACATTGTTTACACATGTACATTAAATAATTGGCAAGATTTGTCCATAAGGTGCAAACATAATAATTATTGACAGTAACTTTAACTGTAAGACACTGCTCAATGAGAGAAATGGCATTTGGGGGTCACAAAGCTATTTACTCACATCATCAGCCAGTACTTTTGTGCGTCTTGTGGTTGATGAATCTGAGAGTGAGATTTGTTTGATTTTTGCTGTCATTTCCTCCTTTTCTTTTCCTTCGAACATTGCTGCCATCACTTCAGTCATACACTCTTTTATTATTTCTCCATCAGAGAACGGCTTCTTATGTTTGGCCAACACCCACGACATTCTGAGTGAGCACTCCGTTTAAATTTGTTGTTGTGTCATAGATTTAACAATAACCTTGCTTGACTCTTGATATGACTGCTTCAACCTGTTAATTTATTTCCTTCTCAATTCTGATTTAGGAGGAAACTTCTCTTCAAAAGAGCTGTGCTCTGTAACAATGGCGTTTAACATTTTCACTTTTTTTCAGAGCAACTGTCTTTTAGCATATTAAGTAGCCTTACATATAGGAATGGGAATTGAAATCCGATTCCGATTACGAACCGGTTCCGAGTGTTTCGAGGCCTCGACATCACAAAAAAAAAAAAAAAAGACGCATATTGCGTCGTGACGTGTCTTGTTGTCCAGACGCATCAAACTAGCATGGCGCCAGAACCACTCGCTCCAAAGTTTGGCTACACTTCACCAGGAAAAAGGGTGAAAATGAAAGGTTATGATAGTTTAGCACAAACATTGCCGCCGTAAACATAACAAATAACAATGACAGCACGTAGGTTCGAACGCTCGAAAGTGTGTCTTCACTTCCCAAGGAAAAATTACAACAAAGTGACTTGCAGTCATTGCAAGGTGGAGATAACTGCATCGGGAGGGAATAGACTGCACTGTCCTCACTGAGACGCTAAGGCTCAGTCCTGGCTATACAACTAGCTAAACTCTCAAATGACGATGCAGAAGAGGTTGGTATAATTTGCTGACTTTATTCAACCATCACTTGAAACTAAAAATAGAAATGAAACAAATCAATTTCGTCCCCAATAACAAACAGGTTTGCATCAACGTAAATCAGCGATGATTAGCTGCTAACACAGTAATAACAAACAGCATGCGTTCGCTAGCATTAGCACATCGTTTAAACCACTACACAACTGGATTTAAGTGTCCGATCGCGAGTGGAAACACACAACAACAACACAGAAGATGATACATACAGGCGTTGTCTCTGTAGATATTTTACAAACATTAACAAAAAACGTAGGCTGGTGGCAGTGTTTCCCTTTCTCACTAACTCGCTCACTCGCTTGGATGCGGCATTTCTTCTTCTTCGCGTGTAAACGCACTCTTCTTCACGTGAGCCGTTCTTCTTCGCGTGAGGAAGCGCAAGGGCGCCTCCACTTGAGCGTGAAAGCACCATAAAAACTAAAAGGCAAGCATTTCAATATACTGGTAAATAAAAACCGGGGTCCCCAAACTCCGGCCCACGGCTCCATATTTGGTCCGGCCCCCTGAACAATTCTGGAGAGCATTTTGGATTTTTTTTGTTTTTTTTCTCCCTCAGTAGTGTTATTTATTTCCTGGCCTTTTTTAGTGAATAACTCAGAGAGGGTTATTTGGTAATTATCTATTTAATTAATATTGCTATTATTATTTATTATTATTATATTATATTATTATTTGTATTTTATTTACTTTTGTTCCGTGAAAAATCCACAGAGGGTTATTTGATTGTGGCTTTCTGAAAAACGATATTTTTTTTACATTTACGCACTCCTGCAATCGTCACACTTTTTCTGTTACAAACTGACCCCGGCCTCTCATCAGAGAAGGGAAAAGTTATGTGGCCCTCACAGGAAAAAGTTTGGGGACCCCTGCTTTAACACATATTGCCAAAGGCAGAACAATGACCTATATGCCCATACCAATATTTTTTATTTCTATTAGAGACATGTTTCAGTAAAATGTCACACATTCTTGTGCATTTGCCACTTATTGCCACAGGTAACATTGAGGCTTTGGGCCTCTTTTGACCTCGTTGTGAGTTTGTAAGGTTGTGACTTCTGATTAAACAAACTCGATGCCAATCAAAATGTTTGTTCTTCCTTTTCCCGAAATTAGAATCGATAAAAGAATCGATAAAGAATCGAATCGTTAAGCAGTATCGATAATGGAATCGGAATCGTAAAAATCCTATCAATTCCCATCCCTACTTACATAGGTTTGATACTTGCAGTTGGTAAAATGGACGCATACAGTATTTGTCAGTCCATTCGTCATTGAAACGGCAATTTTTCGTTGTCCACTTTTCTTCTCTTGGTCAACTTTGAGCATGACATTTTGTTAGATACTTCTACTGGTGGCACGTAAACAAACATTGCAAAGTGCCGGTTGCGACTCGTGTTTCACACTACTGCGGTCCGTCCACTCTAGCAGCATGCAGGCTCTCTCAGCCAATCTGGGCATCCAGCACGCTCTCTCAGCCAATCAGCGCATTGTTGTCATAGAGATGACAACAGAAGTGGGAACATGGAAGATATTTGACTAAAAATGAAACAGAATTTAGTGATAGAATAATAGCGCATAGCGATAGATCAGCAACTCATACAAATAATATATTTTAATGAATCGGGTTTTAATATAGCGGGGGTATTTGCAAGCATTCCTGAATGCACCGCGTGACTTATGGGGGTGAGGGAGGTGCGGGAGAGCAAGAGACGTGCCTTCCTGTTGTTGTCGTTATTCTGGGGGTTGCTGGTGTGTCGGCTGCGGCAGACAGCAGTCGTCTGTTGTTCCACAAGTTTCCAAAATAAATAATTGCAACCTAACTAATCAGGTGACTCTTTGTCAACGTTAAAATATGTTTAAAAAAATAAAAAAAAAATTTTTTTTAAGTTTTTTTTTTTTTTTTTTTTTTTTTTTTTTTTTTATTGTGGAAAGTGGCATTTGCTCTTGGTCTGCAGAGAGGTGTACTGTGGTCAGGTTGTGGACCGCAGTCGGCTAATTGAAGACCCCAGGTCTATGTGATCATTTTTAGCTTTACAAAGACTCTACACAATGTTTTCAGGCAGTGTTGAAGGGTTTATTGCCTCATTTGCAGGCTTATCACACATTACGCAAAGCCTTGCTGGTGTGTGAGAATCACCTGTCGTGATAAACCTGTGTTTGGAGTAGGACTGCTGATTCTGTCACTTAAGCCTTGTCTACACCTAGCAGTGTTTATTTTTTTAAACCGAGGATCCTGCCCTGACGCGTCAGGAAAAAATAATTACGTTTGTTGAAAAGAGAAAAAAAAAAGATTCCACAGGCAACCACATTCATTCATTTTTAAGTACATTTATAACAATGGGTGAAAAATAATTGTCCTTAATACCCCCATCCTTCCCATGTGTTCATCAATATGAAGCACTGCAAGAGTTTGTAAATAAATTGAAGCAAAAAAGCACCTGTCTAATTTACTCCAAATGTAAACATTGGTCTTATGTGTGACGTAGGGACGAAGTGTGGCAGTCAGTGACGTTTCCACAGTTAAAGCTTCAGTTATCAGTGTCCACATGATGGCGCCTAAACGCAGAATTTGCACATCTTCACTCTGGCCGCAGTTTTCAAGAACCCTTGTTTAAATATGCGTGTGTGTGTGTGTGTGGATGATAGGCCAAACCGTAGAAAAATACCCTGCTACGTGTAGACGTGACCTTAATGGCGGCTTTGTTAGTCCTTTAAAATTGTAGGCTTCTCTCAAAATTTTTCCATTTCCCAATAACTAACGATTTTTTAAACCCACTTTTCCAAGTTGTATGTATTTTTTAAATTCATAATTTCCCATGATTGTGAAAGTTATTGAGAATGGTTCTTGTCTACAGTAAATGTTCATGTGATTGGCTGGCGATCAGTCCAGAGTGCACTTGGCCTATCACCCGAAGGTGGCTGGGATAAGCTCGAGTTTACCTAATGAGGACGGCATTCAACAAAAAGGATTGTTTATTTTACACTTTTGAAAGGAAGACCTCTTCAGAAAATGGACTGATTTGATAATTGATGAACCTTGGTAAGGGATTTATGGAGTAGTGTTGATTAAAAAAGACTAAAGGATTCTCCTAGTGTGAATGCAAGCTAAAGCATCACCAAAAGTGCAACCACTGACCCATACCATGTACAAGCCAGTCAGAGTTGTAGCACTAAGCGCTAGTATTAACATGAGTCTGGCCGTGAAAACATTTCACTCTGCCACCTTGGATCAAATCGAGGCCAGGTGCTTGTTAATGGAGAAGCAGCGGGGGCTCGAGGGCAGTGAATCATCCACAAGCTGGAGAAAAGTTCGCCGTTGTAATGAGACATTGTGGTGCAACACATACAGTATGGGTGCCCATTAAGTGCAATTTCATGGTGTGGATTGGCTTGACAGTTTAAATGCACATTGAGCCACGAGATAATTATCCAGAAAAAAATTATTCTGTGTGAGACTATTTGGTGTTTAGGGTCCGACTGAACTTTGTGTTTAGGGTCCTCTTTAGAACAGCCTGTGTGCATTTCCACCTATCCATCAGTTTTCTGTATCAAACGTATTTGTCTCTGCCAACAACAAAATCAAAATATTAGACCCACTGTTCCATTTCTTTTGGAGGGAAGTTAACAGACTGTATACATGAAAGTGGTCGTGTTGCTTGATTCTACTAGTATACAGTGGGGCAAATAAGTATTTAGTCAACCACTAATTGTGCAAGTTCTCCCACTTGAAAATAATAGAGAGGCCTGTAATTGTCAACATGGGTAAACCTCAACCATGAGAGACAAAATGTGGGGAAAAAAAACAGAAAATCACATTGTTTGATTTTTAAAGAATTTATTTGCAAATCATGGTGGAAAATAAGTATTTGGTCAATACCAAAAGTTCATCTCAATACTTTGTTATGTACCCTTTGTTGGCAATAACGGAGGCCAAACATTTTCTGTAACTCTTCACAAGCTTTTCACACACTGTTGCTGGTATTTTGGCCCATTCCTCCATGCAGAGCTCCTCTAGAGCAGTGATGTTTTGGGGCTGTCGTTGGGAAACACAGACTTTCAACTCCCTCCTCACCCTGTGGCATCAAAATGATAACAAGAACGGTGAGCAAAAATCTCAGAACCACGGGGGGACCTAGTAAATGACCTACAGAGAGCTGGGACCACAGTAACAAAGGCTACTATTAGTAACACAATTCGCCGCCAGGGACTCAAATCCTGCACCGCCAGACGTGTCCCCCTGCTGAAGAAAGTAGACGTCCAGGCCCATCGGCGGTTCGCTACAGAGCATTTGGATGATCCAGAAGAGGACTGGGAGAATGTGTTATGGTCAGATGCAGAGGTTGCGGTAGACATTTTCGTTGTCTGTCATTTTGACTGACAGGGTCATAAAAATCCGGTCATAGTCTATTTTTACCGGTCACTTAAATTTTTAAAATGATAATGATGACATATTCAATAGTATTTAGTTTTCATTAATTTTTAATTAATATTGTAACGCTTGCTTGGCGGCGAAAAATTAGACACGGAAGTTGTGGTATTTTTCTCCCTTTTTACTCTGCTTACTGCCAACAACTCCGCCCCCAAAGAAAAAGAGGCAACGATATAGACCCCAATCACCAACGTCACACAATGATCTTAATTGTGGTTGTCAGCCCAAAATCTTCTAAATATATATTAAATGCATCTTAACAGATATAAAATGACTACTACATAGTCTGTGGTGATCGTTTGGTGCCCAGATTTCTTGTCGAATTACAGCAGTCCATCTCGCTCTCATCTTCGGGTCTCTCAGAATACGGTAGAACTTCAAGTCTCTCCGTCTATCTTCTCTGTTACAGCAACCAACCGCCACACACGCCTTCACCATTTTGATTATTAATATTAACGAGCAGAAAAACACGCCGTAATAGGAGGCATGTACGTAACGGTAATGTGTAAACATGACGAGCTGACACACAATATGGCAGCTCCAGTCAGGGGGGCGGAGTTGTGACGTCATGTGATTGGGGTCTATACACAGGCGGCAATCTTGTCCATCAATTGGATGACGCGCTGGCACACCGGGTGCACCAATAAGAACCTTGCGTTGATGTGTCAATCACGGTGCCGCCGCCAGACCCCGGTGACGCTACAATACTCTGACAGAAGAGCCAACGACGTCATGCATTAAGAGAGACAATAGCTAATTAATATGCTAACTCGCCACCCTGTGGTCTGGGGTGTGAATTGCAACCTGTCAAAATGACGGACGGACTTCAGTTTTTTCCGTCACCGTTTTAAAAAACCGGTCAACGACGGAAAATATCCGGTTAACGCGACCCCTGGTCAGATGAAACCAAAATCGAACTTTTTGGTAGAAACACAGGTTCTCGTGTTTGGAGGAGAAAGAATACTGAATTGCATCCAAAGAACACCATACCCACTGTGAAGCATGGGGGTGGAAACATCATGCTTTGGGGCTGTTTTTCTGCAAAGGGATCAGGACGACTGATCTGTGTAAAGGAAAGAATGAATGGGGTCATGTATCGAGAGATTTTGAGTGAAAATCTCCTTCCATCAGCAAGGGCATTGAGGATGAGACGTAGCTGGGTGTTTTAGCATGACAGTGATCCCAAACACACAGCCAGAGTGGTTTCGTAAGAAGCATTTCAAGGTTCTGGGGTGGCCTGGCCAGTCTCCAGATATCAACCCCATAGAAAATCTGTGGAGGGAGTTGAAAGTCCGTGTTGCCCAACAACAGCCCCAAAACATCACTGCTCTAGAGGAGATCTGCATGGAGGTATGGGCCAAAATACCAGCAACAGTGTGTGAAAAGCTTGTGAAGAATTACAGAAAACGTTTGGCCTCCGTTTCTGCCAACAAAGGGTACATAATAAAGTATTGAGATGAACTTTTGGTATTGACCAAATACTTATTTTTCCACCGTGATTTGCAAATAAATTCTTTAAAAATCAAACTATGTAATTTTCTGGGTTTTTATTTTCACATTCTGTCTCTCATGGTTGAGTTTACCCCTGTTGATGATTACAGACCTCTCTAATATTTTCAAGTGGGAGAATTTGCACAATTAGTGGTTGACTAAATACTTATTTGCCCCACTGTATATAGCCTTGTATATAGTTGAATGGACACATTAGTGTAGTGGGTATTCGGAACAGCATTCATAAAAACTTGACGTGACTAAAATGAAGATGAAGTTTTGAAAAATAAAAATAGGTGTTGTGAAGTTTCATAACAAAGCAGTTAGGAAAGAAACAGCCGCTTAAAAACAGGGAGGGCCCTGTAGTTTTCCTGGTATAAAGTAGAGTATACCTAAGTGGTTGGCCCGCCACCAATTTTTTTTGTTATAAACATGCCACTAGTGAAATGTCTTTTTAACATTTACAAGCCCATAAAGCATCCCTACAAACATTCCACTGAACTAGAGTTGTTGAACGGTCACAGCCTGGGGATTTTTAGAAAAATATCAAAGTTTTAATCTACTTCCCAGCCTTTTCTTCTAACTTTACTTGAGCTGAGCTAAACATTTTACAGTAAAACCCAATGTATTATTACGCTTAAGCACACCACAAGTCCTTGTCATTTAAAACCATGGAGCTTGTAGTTATATTATTTCTATCTGAAGATATTCAATTCTATGTTGTTGTAGTGTTTTTTTGTTTAGCTGTTTTCTTTTTTGGAATACATGCTGCTTTGACGCATATCGAAAGCGTGGCAAAAAAAGAGCACAAAATCAGAAATGTCTTATTTAAGTAAATGGATGTAAATCAGCTCCAAAAATGTGAAAACAATGACTTTTTAGAATGAGGGCAATTTCGCGCTGCAATAGCCATTGGTAAAAAAATTACTTATTAAGGTCACCTCTATTGGGCTTGTCAAACCTAAGAGTCCATTTATCACACTCAATCTATAATGGCCTTAACCATTAATTGAAAGATGTCATGCGCTGGCATATTTAAATAGTTTTACTTGCCTTTTATCTAACGATGACATTAATATTACAGCATGAGACGGCCAATGATCCAAGCCCAGACGCTGATAAATTTACAAAAAGATGTCATAAATTAGAGCCTTCAACTATACGCAGAGCAGACTGATGTTTAACTCATAAGCCATGCATTGCGAGGATCCTTTAAAGCTTCAGCAAACTTTTAAATCTAGCAGAAGACACAAGCTCACATTTTATTTATAGACTCATGGCTGTTTGCTCCGACAGTCTGCGATGAGAGCAAGCCATCTCCGCATTGCTATTATGGAGCGATTAGAATAATCAGCCACGGCGGGCGTGAAAGACTTGAAGAACACATACATGTGTTACCTACTTTACACGCACATGCACTTGTCACGTTCGGCAGCCATCACACAGCAGGACGCTGTGTGTCATACCAGGTAGTAATACAGTTCTTCAACACATTTGCAAGACTGTATTCATGTTTGAGTGCAAATATAAAGGGACTTGAGATGCGTTGGCACGCATTTATCCGACAGTCCGGAATTGTGGGAGGCAGACAACATCCGGAGGAGAGAAAGATGAAGTTGGGGGGGGAGTTAAAGCAAGAAAGCACCCCCCTTCAAGGCAAGCTGCCCTGGCTTTGTTTACAACAAAAAGCCATTGTTTGATGTGGCCGTGCAGCTCGGCTCCAAAGCTCTCTCCCACAGGATGCACTGTAGGGAAAATGCCAGACAGACAGAGGCCGCTGCTGGATGACTCTAACGCAGCACCCATCCACCCCCTGGTCTCCCCCCCCAAAACCTCCCTCTCTCCCCCACAAAACTGGGATTGTGAGCAGTCTCCCCCGGGCCTCTGGTGACTTGCAAAAAACAAACAGCGATATATTGTTTTGATGTCTTGTAGAAGAGGGACAGTGTAAGCAGAATCTTCAACTTGATGACACTGCAGACCTATTGTGAATTCATTTGAAACAGTCCTTACTACTAGTGTCTTAATACAGTCCGGTGTTCTGCCAGACCAGCATACTTTATCAGAATAGCATACCAATATGCCAGTCTGGCGACTACGTCTATCGTGCGAGTTTACGTAATCACAGTAGCATTCTATGAATAATACAACGATGTTCTATTAGGTGGGTCATTTCAGAATTTGAGGACAATTTAGTCCTTTCCTTCACATTTTAAATTATTCACACAAGACAACCAGGCTTTTTTCGTCCTTGTTTTTATTTTGGGCTAGCTGGTAGAATTGATCAGAGAAGTGTTCCTACATATACTACGACAATGTTCCAATGATTACCAGAGTAGCATTCCTCTGTGTGCTACAATGATGTTGTAATATACAATGGCATGAAAAAGTAACTGAACCTTTTTGAATTTCTCACATTTCTGCATAAAATAACCATCAAATGTGATCTGATCTTTGTCAAAATCACTCAGATGAAAATACAGTGTCTGCTTTAACTAAAACCATTGAAAAATCTATAGGTTTACATATCTTAAGATAGCATGCAAACAATGACAGAAGGGGGAAAAATAAGTAAGTGAACCCTCTGCCTAAGGAGACTTAAAGAGCTATTGAAATTTTAACCAAACAGTTTAAGTCAGGTGTGTGCCCAATTACTGACGAGTGATTTAAAGCTGCCCTGCCCACTATAAAACACACACCTGGTAAGAATTGTCTTGATAAGATGCATTTTCTGATGTGCATCATGGCCCTGTCAAAAGAGCTGTCTGCGATCAAGGATTGTTGATTTGTATAAAGCTGGGAAAGGATACAAAGCCATCTTTAAAAATCTGGATGTTCTTCAACCGACAGTCAAAGAAGTTGTCTATAAATGGAGAGAGTTTGGCACTGTTAGTTCTCTCTCAAGGAGTGGCCGTCCACCAAACATGACACCAAGAGTTAAGCTCAGAATACTGAGAGGTAAAAAAAGAACCCTAGATTGTCTACTAAAGATTTACAGAAATCACTGGCACAGCCCAATATCTCTGCGCACATATCAACTATATGTAAAACTATGGCCAAGAATGGTGTTCATGGGAGGACTCCACGGAGGAAGCCACTGCTGTCTAAAAAAACCTTGTTGCTTGTTTAATGTTCGCAAAAAGGCACATGGGCACTCCACAGAAGTGTTGGCAAAACCAAAGTTGAATTGTTTGGGAGGAAAAATGGAACAGTTCCCCAACATCAACACCTCATCCCTAACATGAAGCATGGTGGAGGGAGCATCGTGATTTGGGGTTGTTTAGCTCCCTCAGAGCCTGGACAACTTGCAATCATTAAGGGAATAATGAATTCAAATGTTTATCACGATGTCTTGCAGAAAAACCTGAGGTCGTCTGTCAGACAGTTGAAGCTAAAAAGAGGATGGATGGTGTAACAAGACAATGATCCAAAACACAGAGGTAAATCAACTCCAGAATGGTTTCAGAAGAACAAACTACACGTTCTGGTGTGGCCAAGTCAAAGTCCAGACTTGAACCCCATTGAGATGCGGCGGCATGACCTTAAGACAGTGATTCATGCCAGGCATCCTAGAAACCTGACCGAACTACAGCAGTTTTGTAGAGAAGAATGGGCCAGGATTAGTCCTGATCGATGTGCCAGAGTGATCTGCAGCTACAGGAAGCGTCTGGTTGAAGTAATTGCTGCCAAAGGGGAGGCCACAAAATATTAAATGTGATGGTTCACTTACTTGAAAACCTATAAATGTTTGAGTGGTTTTAAAGTAGACACCTTTTTTTTTTCATCTGTGTGATTTTGACAAAGATCAGATCACATTTGATGGTGATTTTATGCAGACATGTAAGAAATTCCAAAAGGTTTAGATACTTTTTCATACCACTGTATGGAACAATACTACACCATGCCACAGCTGACGTATACCTGCTACAATGATGGTAATCAAATAGTGTAAATTTAACGGTGCAGTGAAAGATACTAAAACGTGAATAACCAATGTAGGAACACAGAACGTGA
The DNA here is from genome assembly GCF_030265065.1 of Corythoichthys intestinalis. NCBI lineage: Eukaryota > Metazoa > Chordata > Actinopteri > Syngnathiformes > Syngnathidae > Corythoichthys > Corythoichthys intestinalis. Next base: position 39,708,264 of record NC_080408.1, on the reverse strand, counting down.
CCCACGGCGAAAGGTGATTGCAGAACTTACAATCCGAAAACGGTTCAAAAACAAAGAAAACACTTAGCTCCCTTTGGGTATTATTATAAGTAACTCAAACGTCTATACAATAAAATGTAGCATGAAACCATTGTTAAAATGGTTATTTTGCTTCCCCATCTTCTCCGGTATGCCACCACGATGAACAGAAAGCTAGTTCATGTGCAATTTCCTTCTTGTAAAACCTGTTTTATGGCTCAATTGATTAAAAATGAAACAAACAAGATGTGCTTTAATTGCCAATGTTCAGAATTCATTTGCAATTGTTTGCATCAAAATCAGCTCAACGGTCAGGGAATTACCACACAATTAAAATGTGCCTTCCACTTTTTGAAGGGACTAAGAGTAATTGGATAAAATAACAATCATGAATAAAGTAAAAATAAAATAAATTGTAACTTGTTGCCAATCCTCTGCAATCCTTCTATGATATCCTGATGTCTCGGATCCATGGATATCACCAGATGCTGAGCTTCACCCCTGGTGTCTATTGCACAGGCAATTGTGGCTGAGGGTGGATTCCTTTTATTGATCATGTAACTGCCAAAAAAGGACAAAGGAAGCAGGATAAATACTGAAGTTTCTCACTTAATGTTAGATGCTCATATTCAGCCAAACGCTACAAAGCTCATTGGATACAGTTGCAGCAGAGGCCTGGCGGAGCATCACCAGGGATGAAATCCAGCGTCTGTTGATGTTCATCAATTCCAGACTTCAACAGGCTGTCATTGACTGCCAAGGATTTGCAACATGAAGTATTAAAAAGTAATATTTTGATTTATGATTGTTAGTTCATAGACTTCATAATGATATTGACGGGACATGGGGCGCAGGGCCAATTAATAAGGGGGCTGCATTGTTGGCGTGGCCGTCAAACCTGACTCAGTGGAATCACAGACAAAGAGCTTTTTGCGTTGAAAATTGTTGTGAATAAATGCTTAAATCCCTGAATTCTTTATAGATATGAATGTAAAACAGTCTCGATTCTTGGTTAAAAGCATAAAAATCCATGCAGTCAGCATTTATTTTACGTAAATATGTCGAAGTACGATGCTATTCAGTAAGGAAATTAGCGGCCGCCATATGTAAACAAAGAGCTTTTTCTGTTGAAAATTCTTTTGAATAAATGCTTAAATCCCTGAATTCTTTATAGATATGGACGTAAAAGAGTCTCGATTCTTGGTTAAAAACAAAAAAATGTGCTGGTAGCGGTAAATATTGCGAAGTATAACGCCAATGCTGTAGCGGCAGCATTTATTTCAATAATTTCTCCCATTGTTTTTTTCACAACGCTTCAAAATGCATGCATGGTACGAAAAATATAATGATTACCTTGAATCCTCGAACAAATCACTCATGAAACAATCCTTCCTGTTTGTATGCACTACAGCTTTCGTACTTTTTCAACATAAATCCAGCGTTGGATTTCTGCGTGTGTCCCTGCGACCGACTGCGAATAACTGAAGCGGATTGTAGGATGGCCCCCTACTTGAAGGCGTCGCACACTGAAGGTCGAATCAGATCCGTCAATATCATTATGAAGTCTATGGTTAGTTTTTCCAATTACCTTTAGTCCATTTAAAAAAGTTGGAGACACATTTAAATATGCTGTAATTCTAGATCGTGTTTTGATGTAAATCCACAAATTAAATCTAAAAGTCTGTTGTTAAAGGGTACCTCGGATAGAAAGACATGTAGTTCTTAAAAGATAAATGTTAGTCCGAGTTATAATAATTTGATATTAAAACCCCTCTTAATGTTTTCGTTTTTAAAAAATTCTTTAAATTATTTTAACTAGGAGGTCCCAATTGTTGTTGACGTCGCAGGGCGGTGACGTTACGTGGCCACGCTGCCGGACTTCCACCATGTCACTCTTATACTACATTAACATGTCCTTGGTTCTGCCCTTCCAATTTGAACCCGGGTGGAACATTAATGTGAAGGACAGCAAAAGGGATGAGTCGAGTAGTGTTTATGTGTCAAGTTCGCTAATGACAGCACTCTTTCTTTTTGGTGATAGCCCAGGGCTGTGCATCACAACAGACGAAAACGTTTGCCTCTATTGAGACATCTAATGGCGTCTTACCTTATTTTTGTCATGTAAAAGCTGATGTTCAGATTGTTGACCATCCTGCCGGTTGCTTCCCGGTGAATAAACGACACGTAAAACGTATAAATGTATTAATGCCCAGCATATAATGACGCCTTATTTTGCACATTGACATTTAAGTGGCAGAGAAAGACGAGTGGACACAGGTGTTCATTGGACCCAACTCAGACTAACTACACGTCTTTCTATCCGTGGTACCCATTAAAGTAGGGGTGTCCAAACTACTCCACATTGGGCTGCAGTGGGTGCTGGATTTCATTCCAACAAAAAATGACGACACCTTTTCACCAATCTGATGTCTTACAAGTGTGATCAGTTGATTGCAGTCAGGTGCTGCTTGTTTTAGCAGAAACTTCATTAGTTAAACTGTCTGTGCTCAATTGGTAGGAACAAAAATCAGGAGCCACAGCGGCCCTTGAGGACAGGTTTAGACACCCGTGCTTTAAAGACTTTGTTTCATTCCTAATCCATTGCAGTGATGTTTAGATCCATAAAGATTGTGTTGTATCAATGTCCGAATATTTATGGGCCTGCATTGTTTCATCATAACAAACCCGAGGATGAAGAATGACAACATTCAGATCATCTGTTTTGACTCTCGTTCAAATTGCCCTGCTTTGGGCCCATCCGGAATATCAGGATGGTCCGGAACTATTCTTTGTATCCTGGATAAAATCTTAAGTAGATGACATACTGAGACAGGATCTTCTTGTGTAAGTGCCAGTATTTGAGGAAACAAGGTACTTTGTTTCATTGTTATATTTATTTTATAGTATATTGAATATTCACATTTTACTGCCTAGACTATAAAATATAAATTGCAGCAAACTAATTTGGGGATTCTTGGAGGATTTTCTTACATTTTATGGGAAATAATATAACCAGATCCCCTTCCAACTCCTTTTAAATTATAGCAAAATGGGACATTTTCATGACCAAATATAGCATTTTCTTAGCACAGCATGACAGCCATGTTTGCATAAGTGCGTAACAGCAGGTCTTGTTTTCGCATGCTGTGCAGCTCATTTGGCTGGAAAATACACACATACTACTTAATTTTGCTCATAAGCTTCCCTAAATTCTCTGGCTTGTTGCATTTTTCCACAGCATGCCGGGAAAACTTCCTATTTCTCTCGCCCGTGTTCGTTTTCTGCCAACTCATTACCACAAATCAAGCTTCACGCCCTCGTTGTGCTAATGATGCGACTGTTTAATTGAAACAGATGTAAGCGAGATTATTAAATGCGCCTTTGAAAAGTACATCAGCAAAAACAGACGGATGACTCTATGGTATTAATAGGATTCGCTCTTAGGAATGGAATAATTGTGGAAAAAAATGAAACAAGTTCGGTTTATCATGCTGGTTAATGAAACATCAATCCTCAGATACCATTCAAAAAATGTGCCCCAAAAATTAGTGCTTACATGAGAGCTGTAAACTTGTAGGTTTTTCAGAAATATGTTTCTTTTAATGCCTCGTTGCATATTCCTCTTTGAGTTTCACGCAGGAATGATCCATTTTCAAGTGTCGGGATTAGGACTGATAAAATCTCACTAAATTTGAGTTACACAATTTGTTCTCTGGATTAGGTGACTACATTGAGAAATAGTGAAGGTGCTATGTTCCAACTGGGAGAGGTAGCAGTAATGTAGTGAATGGTCACGGCTAAGTTCAAATGGATTGTACATCCATCGCCATCAATGGCAGCAAATCAGTTAAATAATAGAACTCCAGTTTAACATTTTTTATTAGGAGCATTGTGGCCCCTAATTTACAATTTTAGGGGCGCAAGCAGTAGATTTAGGGGCGCACACTGTAAATTGACTTGCAAATTCTTTCTCTAACTTTCACACTTTAACTGATAAATACTTTCATAATGACTTCATAAAAATACAAACTTATGAATCTATATTTTATCTCTATTTGTTTTGACATCAACCAGTATATTGCTTAAAAATTAGGTTAACATGGGCATTTTTTAGGGAGAGCTAAAACAGCTGTAACATGGATGTGGAGTGTCCCAGTCATGACAAAAAATACCGGTAAATATATATATGAAAAAAGTTTTAAAAAGTAGAATCCAAAGATAGTCATGGGTTTAAGTCAGGGATCAGGAACCTTTTTGACCAAGAGAGCTAAAACACCGATCATATTTTAAAATGTGAAAAAAACACAAAAGAGAATGGGAAAAAAATCAATCATTATCATTTTACACAAAACTCCAAAAATGGGCCGGACAAAAGTATTGGCACCCTTTGAAAAATCATGTGATGCTTCTCTAATTTGTGTAATCAACAGTACCTGTTACTTACTTACCTGTGTCACATAACAGATGGTGTCAATACCTAAATCACACTTGCAGCCAGTTAAAATGGATTAAAATTGACTCAAACTCTCTCCTGTGTCCTTGCGTGTATCACATTTAGCATGGAGAAAAGAAAGAAGACCAAAGAGCTGCCTGAGGACTTGAGAAGCAAAATTGTGAAGAAGTATGGGCAATCTCAAGGCTACAAGTCCATCTTCAAAGACCTGAATGTTCCTGTGTCTACCGTGCGCAGTGTCATCAATAAGTGTAAAACCCATGGCACTGTGGCTAACCTCCCTAGATGTTGACAGAAAAGAAAAATTGACCAGAGATTTCAACAAAAGATTGTGCGGATGGTGGATAAAGAACCTCAACTAACATCCAAACAAGTTTAAGCTGTCCTGCAGTCTGAGGGTACAACAGTGTCAACCCATTCTATCTGTCGGCGTCTGAATGAAAAGGGACTCTTTGGTAGGATACCCAGGAAGACCCCACTTTTGACCGAGAGACATAAAAAAGCCAGGCTGGAGTTTGCCAAAACTTACCTGAGAAAGCCAAAAACGTTTTGGAAAAATTGTCTCTGGTCAGATGAGACAAAAGTAGAGCTTTTTGGGAAAAGGCATCAACATAGAGTTTACAGGAAAAAAACAAGGCCTTCAAACAAAATAACATGGTCTCCACAGTCAAACATGGCGGAGGTTCCCTGATGTTTTGTTGTTGCTTTGCTGCCTCTGGCACTGGACTGCTTGGCCGTGTGCATGGCATTATGAAGTCTGAAGACTACCAACAAATTTTGCAGCATAATGTAGGGCCCAGTGTGAGAAAGCTGGGTCTCCCTCAGAGGTCATGGGTCTTCCAGCAGGACAATGACCCAAAACACACTTCAAGAAGCACTAGAAGATGGTTTGAGAGAAGGGCACCAGATACTTCTAAAGTGGGCAGCAATGAGTCCAGACCTGAATCCCATAGAAAACTTTAGAGGGATCTGAAAATGACGGTTTGGAAAAGGTACCCTTCAAATCTCAGAGACCTGGAGCAGTTGGCCAAAGAAGACTGGTCTAAAATTCCAGCAGAGCATTGTAAGAAACTCATTGATGGATAACGGAAGCGGTTGTTCGCAGTTATTTTGTCTAAAGGTTGTGCTACAAAGTATTAGGCTGAGGGTGCCAATACTTTTGTCCAGCCCATTTTTGGAGTTTTGTGTAAAATGATTCTATTCTATTCTATTCTATTCTATTCTATTCTATTCTATTCTATTCTATTCTATTCTATTCTATTCTATTCTATTCTCTTTTGTGTTTTTGCATTGCAAGCAAAATAAATTAAGATATTACTAGCAAAGCATTTGTAATTGCCATCATTTCCATGTAGAAATTGAGCATTATCTGACGGAATGGCAGGGGTGCCAATACTTTTGGCTCGCACTGTATATATACACTGCATATTTGATACTCTGTTGCCAGCTCATCTGAGTCCGTTTTGTGAGCACTGTTTCTTTCGTCAACACATTTGAATGCATCACACAAGAGGGAGAGCGTGGTCACGTTCTGCTTTTACAAGCAGTCGCGGAGTAGCGATTGAAATCTTGAGAAAACGGCAAAGAAAGTATAACATCGTTACTTTGGATGTTACAATCACTGTGCAGTTGCCCACTCATTACTTGGAAAATAACAATTAAAAACCTAGTTTGGTGCTGCGTATATTTCCTTGACGCGTAAACCACGCAAGACAACCGGGAGACGGGTGTGTAACAGTGGCCGAGACAGGCGGAGCCTCTCCGCACTCTTCTGGAAGTGGCAACAATTTGACAGTCCAAAAAGGCACAAAAGTGAAAGCGGTGGCGCCTAAGTGACTTGGGGTACCACGCAGTTCCCTTTCATGGTTTAATTTTGCCCTATGCATTTTTTATATATTCCAGTTCACGGAGGGGGGGGGGGGGCCGACCCCGCCGCTGGCTAAGTAACCACCCGTTTCACACATCGTCCACCTTCTTTTCCTTCTGTTGTATTTTCCCTTGGCAAACTAGCTCGTTATATTACCACCAACTAGTGGACTTAACCGTGCAGGAGTTTGTCAGAAAAAAAAAGCCTGCAATGTTACTGGTCTCGCATATGCGAGTAGATGAAAAAAATACTCGCACTGGCTCTCATTTTAGTCGCAAAATGCAACCATTAGGTCGCAGTCTGGATCCCTGAATAAGGTACTTGACATCGTTGTTGAGACTCAAGTACTAGGTTCATACCGCAGGTCTTGATGCACAAATCCGATATTTCGTCAAATCTGTTTTTTGGGTGTGACCGTTCAGACTGCCTTTGTCCATTGAGCCCATTCAAGTATTACGCATGCACACCAATTCACAGTCCGACACGCGCTGAGCAAGAAGACCCGCATGCGTAGAAGCATCAAAACAAATGACTACCCATGCTGGCTGTCATCCGTCATTCCAGGGAGATCATATTTTGATTTCCTAAAAGAGAACACAAATAACTGACATAAATAATCCCCATTTAGGCTTATATTAAAAGTTTATATGGATTGATAGCATGCACGCAATGTCCGTGCATGTCACACGCACATACGGAGTGTTTGCCCGACTCTCGGCCGTGTAAGCAATCTTGAAATATTGCTAATATAGAGCAGAGAGAAAACCGAGCATTCTCAGGCTTATCCTTAACCCAATTTTATTTTTTTATGACTATGTTGACTATATCTCAACCCCATGGAAAATCTGTGGAGGGAGTTGAAAGTCCGTGTTGCCCAACGACAGTCCCAAAACATCACTGCTCTAGAGGAGAGCTGCATGGAGGAATGGGCCAAAATACCAGCAACAGTGTGTGAAAAGCTTGATAAGAGTTACAGAAAACATTTGGCCTCTGTTATTGCCAACAAAGGGTACATAACAAAGTATTGAGATGAACTTTTGGTATTGACCAAGTACTTATTTTCCACCATGATTTGCAAATAAATTCTTTAAAAATCAAACAATGTGATTTTCTGGGGCGGTTTCCACATTCTGTCTCTCATGGTTGAGGTTTACCCATGTTGACAATTACAGGCCTCTCTAATATTTTCAAGTGGGAGAACTTGCACAATTAGTGGTCGAATAAATACTTATTTGCCCCACTGTATTACCAGCTCGTGTTATGTGTGAATGCAGCAGAGGTTGAAGACGTAGCTATCTTGTCTACACTACATTTCTTCATTTATCATCACTAGGCATGTGCCGATCCGTGGTATGAAAACCTCACTGTTTCAAAACCGCAAAAAATTTCCGTCATACCGTCTCTAAGGTATTAGCTATTTTTATGTACCATAAATGCAGGGAGTAATCCCTCATTTGCAGCTGCATGACTCAACGCTCCTCCACTGGTTGTTGCTCAGTGTCAGTGAGTCAGCTGTGCTACACGATGGCTGGAGGAGGTGAAACTCCTGACCCCCCCCCCCTTTTTCCTCCGTATCAAAGAAAACAAAATAACTGGTATAGGAATACTTCGGCTACGACCGTTAACTCCAGCGTGTTTAGTGTGTCTAGCGGTAGTAAAACATGTTTTTTTTCTCTCTGGCAACTGTCTGTGTTAAGAGTGTGTGTATAAGGTAAACATGATACGAGTCTTACACATGTGCTTTTATTGAAAATAATTCAAATATTTTTGTTCTGATGATAATCATGGTAAGCTGTGGCTGTGTTTACGCTCCCCTAAAGGACTGCATTTCTTTGTAACTTTATTGAGAATATTTTTTTTAATTTATTTTAACTTAACATTAAAAGTATGTTGCAATTTGCTACCGTGAAGCCATGATATTTTTGCTTAAGGTTATCACACCGTCAGAATATCATACCGGCACATGCCTAATCATGACTAAAAGGCAAAATAAGACAAGCAGTCAACAAATAACTTATTACCTTAATTACAAACGAGATCTGACAACTGTCTGCCGATTTTAGGGCTTTGGAGAAGATTGTTAACTTTTGAATGGGATGGTCGGTGCAGGACTTGTACCGGTACATTTTCCTATGTCTGAAAGCCACAATCCATGTAGGTTACAGATTAACATTACCCAGTAATTTTGTGGTGTATTATGTCTGAAAGCAGCTAAGATAAGGCAACAGTCCGGCACAATCCAAAACCCTTCCCTTTAGTGGCTCTGACATCAAAACATTATGATTTTATGTGCATAAGAAATAAAGTTTTTAGTATCAGTAATGTGTTGATATTTGTGCAGAAAACGTATAACTAGGGATGGGAATTGATAGGATTTTTACGATTCCGATTCCATTATCAATATTGCTTAACGATTCAATTCTTTATCGATTCTAATTTGGGGAAAAAGAAGAACAAACGTTTTGATTGGCATCGAATTTGTTTAATAAGAAGTCACAACCTTACAAACTCCCAACGAGGTCAAAAGAGGACCAAAGCCTCAATGTTAACTGTGGCAATATGTGGCAAATACACAAAAATGTGTAACATTTGACTGAAACATTTTCCAAAAGAAATAAAAAGATATTGGTTTATATTGGCATTTTGGTCGTATTCCGTCCCGACGCAGTTATCTCCACCTTGCAATGACCTGGCATGAAAATGGGTCAGAGGTTAAAAAGGTGACAAGGGTGCTGAGGAAATATGTTCCGGTAGGGCTGTCCCAAACCACTAATTTTCTCCTGATTAGTCAGCCGACTATTTTTACAAAAAGTCGACAATAAAAAAAAATATATATATATATATATTTTTTGTTACTAATTTAGCAATGAAATTTTTGTTGACGCTTATTAATTCACAAAAACATTTTGGAACACTTAAATTCTTTATTGAAGTACAAAAACACATGTAAATAACAATAATTAATCACACATAAACGATGAGATCAAATGCTCATAGCATTAACTAGTGCAAAAGAATGGAATGTAAACAGATTCAGAACACTGACTTAGCCTTTCCAACATGATTCAAAACAATTCTTTGAAAAAAATCTAGCATTATTATAATAGTATACTACTATATATAATAGTATTATAGTAATTATAATATTCATTGCCAATCATATTTTTCAAAAAGGGTGTCATTTTAAAGCTATTCTTAGTGTAGAATCTGAATTCTGTAGTATTATAGTATTTACATATTATAGTATTAATTCTGATGTGGGATTAACTCCAGAAAACGTTATTTATATGAACGTGGCATGCTTTTATTTTGAAATGTACACCGGAAGTACATTCGCTAAACCGCTAACAGCGTCACATTCCGCAAAAAATCACTTTTCATCATTGCTTGTGGTGTCACTGTCACTCAGTTTTTTTCCTCAATTTCTTTGTTTGCAAATGATGTTAACCAGCGATTTTTCATGTTTGAAGTGCCACCTTTTGACCGCAAGTTTGCGTTTGCGTTGGAAAAGACTGCCAATGTTTTATAGCAGGCTAAAGTAGTCTCAATGTAGCAATTCTCGCAGTCGGACAGCTGGGCATTAATGAGGTCACCATATTGAAATGGGGGCAAAACACGAGTCACAAGCAGTTGCTTTGTCATTCATTGTAGTACAAACGCGTTGAACTTTTGGCTTATTTGCGGTCTTTTTTTCCGTCGGAAAGAGTTAAAGTTGCCGTGTTGCGGCTTGTAACACAAGGAAGAGTTCAGAGCCGAATTTGAAGTTCTTCATTCATCCTCGTGAGAAGAAAAAGGACAAGCAAATGGCTGAAAGCAATCAATCGAGGAACAGTAAAAGAAGACGGTTCCGTGGATCATTCTCGCCAGTGGGAACCTGAATCCAGGCACATTTACGTTTGCAGCCGACATTTTATTACTAGTGAGTAAACTTTAATCGATTTTTTTTGTTGTTGTTGCCCCAATTAGCTGCTAGGATTCAATAGACTAGGCAGTTTTTACCGTAACCGACAACTCGCAAAGCATTATTTTTCTTTTGCCGTGAACTGCTCTGATCGGTCAATCATTATATTATTGGCCTGGTGGGAATTGGTTATTTTGCTGTGACGTGTTCACGGCTAAATAACGCTTGGAGGTGAATTACCGGTTACGGCAGAAATAATCACTCCGTATATATTACCAGTTTTCTTAGTTCCACACAGTACATATTCCACGTAATTGATAAAGGTCAACCTACTGGGTGATTTTATGAGGTAGTTGAAGATGTTTCCGAACTCCACTGCAGGCAATTCCTTTGGATTGTTTATCCAGCTATCAGCTGCGACTTTGTATGGGCAGATTTGTAGGCCAATACACACAAATTTTAAGTTGTATCGCCTCCTCACGTCTGTCGGCAGTGACTCGTGATAATAATAAGTCATGTTTAAGACGTTTTTATGAAAAAAAGACGCAAAACACAGCTGAAATATATGAATTTCAGACAACGTTTGTCTATGGATGTTTACTTGTGCGTGCCCCCATCTCAAAATGGCGACACGTTGCTATGCGAGATGACGTCATCGTGACATCACGCCAACATTGAGAATGCTAACGCTTACAGTGTTTGATATACATGTGTTTCCTTATTTTGTATGTCTGAACTTTAATTCTACGGCGTTTTGATTACTAATAAATATCTGTGAAATGAACTGGAGTCTAATAGTCACCTACACGCACACACAAATGTATGCATGCATGCACGCACGCGTTGATAAAATGCAGCCGTGAAAATTATCGCCCTCATTTTTATTTATCTTGCGACAAATGGACTCATTTCATATCGCGACAGGCTTAGCAACTTTAATAAAACATGTCGTTAGTCAGATGGAATTACAACCCCCCTCTTAAAAATGTTCTCCTCGGATCAACACAATTCAAGTGTGTCACCCTCTTTGACTTCAAAATGGCAAATTTAGCCGAAAGGTGAGTGATTTTCATGCCTGAATGACTGCAAGTCACTTTGTTGTTGTTTTTCCTCGTGTTAAGACACGCTTTCGAGCGTTTGAACCTACGCGTTGTCATTGTTATGTTTACGGCTGCAATGCTCGTGCTAAACCATCGTAACCTTTCCTGGTGAAGTGTAGCAAAACTTTGGAGGGAGTGGTTCTTGGCGCCATGCTAGTTTGATGCGTCTGGACAACAAGACGCGTCACGTCATGTGATGACGCAGTACGCGTCTTTAGGAATCGTTAAACGGATCGTTAAGACCTTTTAATTGTGATGTCGAGGCCTCGAAACACTAAGAACCGTTTCGGAATTGGAATCGGATTTCGATTCCCATCCCTACGTATAACATTTTTGCGTCTGGACATAGTTCACGTGCATGAAGTAAGTTAGAAAATAATTGGAATTTAACTTTTACCCTCAGTGCTGTTGAAATACAGCAAGAAAAGGATTTTTTGGAGCACAGTGGGAAGTGTAATACCTGTGGTATTCACACGAGTATATTCTGCAAATTAGTCATGCAGTGGAGGTGAACTGAAAATCCTAATTCAAAAGTGATGTATATTCAACTAAATGTTTCTAGATGGCTCCCAGTTTAGCTGTTTGGGTTGGAAGGCCTTTTAGCAGGGACTTAAACTCCCTAATGTCAGTGTGTATTTTCTCTATCAATGAAGTGGTTAAAAGGAAATGTGGGGAAGGAGTCTCCCGACATGCCAATCAGGATCTGGCCTGCGCTTCAAGCCGCAGAGGCATTTCGTAACAGTAGCCGCTGCTATATGGCGATAATCGTTGCCTTAAGCAAAACGGGCCCGACTGAGCAACATGTGGCGGTGATCCAAGGCCTAAATCCCCTCTGACCTCCTTATAACCAGGATGGGATGAAAGGAAAGTGCATGCACCGCCCTCTAGAGGTGCTGGCGCCACAAACAGGAAAAGTCAAATCTCCAACTACATCACTAATAGCTTGTGTCTTACATCAACTTCCATTCGCCTGATTGGCTCCAAGTTTTGACGTGATGATTTAGCATCCTGGACTAGAGACAAGAGTGCACCCTCTTTTCATTCCTTTATTAAATTTTTCATGTCAGCAGAGAGCATGCTCTAAAGTCTAATGTCCTTGAGGAATCATGAGAAATGGAGTGAAATATGTTCTGCCGCGTCCTTCCTTTTAAGATGCGATGGCTCTGGCAGAGTCGGAGAAAAGCAGCACAAGCAATAATAAAGATTACTGACAAAAAGGCAGTCAAACTACAGCTGTCGGTTTTTTTTCCCTTAAAATGAAAAACAAATCTCATACGAGTTTGTCAAGATAGTTTGTGGGCAGCTGTTTCACATTCCCGAGAGTCGTGGCTTGATATAGAGCCTCAAATACAAAGCATCTCTCTGAGATCTGTGACTGTTCGTATCGGGAAATCAAACAGTCGAGTTCATTGTCTCATCTCACCCGGCAGGAGGCCGTTGGTTGATGAAATCGGACCGTCACGGTGATCTGATGTGGCTTTGATGGAAGGCAGTGAACTCATGTCTGTGTTTGTTGTTGTTATTGGGGGACATTGAATAAACATGAAGTCATGCGAGGGACACTGGTCGTATACTGGTTCACGTAGAGTTTTGTGGTCCAATTCCACTATAAGCAAGCCAGTTCATGTAGGTTCCAGCCACATTACAGTACAGAAAGCTGCTGGTAGAGTCTCAGTTCACTTAACGTTCACTGTTGCCTTAAGGTTGGATAGGTTTCAGCAACCATGTGACAGGATACACGGTGTAGAAAATTGATGGAATGGAACATTATTGGTAGTGTGAAACACCTAGAATAGGTCCCATTCAGGTCATTAGCCAAGTAGGAAGTAGATGGGATGCTATGCTATTGGTAGTGTAGGGTGACCAAACGTCCTCTTTTGCCCGGACATGTCCACCTTTCACGTCGAGTCCTCGTCATCCGGCCGGGCTTTATAAATTGATGAAAATATCCGTTTTTTTATGATTTTTCATGGGACCAATTTGAAGAGAATCCCTCCGGCCGCTGAGGGGCAGCGCTTGCCTCCGTTGATGTGGCTCCTACCAGTAGGCGCGGGAGAGGAGTACAGTTAACCCCTTGTATTATGGGGCATTACTACCATCTACTGGGTTGACAGTTTGGCAGGAGAACAGGCACTTACAGACTACAATAAGGAGTAGTTCTAAGAGACGTTTATAGTGCTCCGTACACCTTTCTGTAAGTATAGTGCTCCATACACCTTTCTGTAAGTTTATTTCCTGTTAATGTCGCTCATGTGTCTTCTGTTTTATATTGGGTTAATACATGTACAAAGAGATGCAGTATGTTGTATTCGGCTTGTATTAATTGTTCTCCATTCGTGTATTTGGTTGAATGTTAGTATTATATTCTAACTAGGAGCGCCTGCCCAGTTGTTAATTTTTTTTACGATAAAAACTAGGGTTGTTCCGATCATGTTTTTTTGCTCCCGATCCGATCCCGATCGTTTTAGTTTGAGTATCTGCCGATCTCGATATTTCCCGATCCGATTGCTTTTTTTTTGCTCCCGATTCAATTCCAATCATTCCCGATAACTTTTCCCGATCATATACATTTTGGCAATGCATTAAGAAAAAAATGAATAAAACTTGGACAAATATATACATTCAACATATAGTACATAAGTACTGTATTTGTTTATTATGACAATAAATCCTCAAGATGGCATTTACATTATTAACATTCTTTCTGTGAGAGGGATCCACAGATAGAAAGACTTGTGACTTTGTATATTGTGACTTAATATTGCCATCTAGTGTATTTGTTGAGCTTTCAGTAAATGATACTGTAGCCATGCCCAAAGGCATGATGGGAAGTGGAACCATGACTGTGCGTAGTGCTACCAATTGATATATGTTCTCTGCGTTTGGAAATAACATAAGGTGTTAAGAAAAAGATCAATTGCTACCTTGCTTCCCCAAATTGCTTCCCATGATATTTTCTAGGGAGAGGGATTGTAAGGCTTTAGCCAATTAATAAAAGGCTCCAAAGGCTGCCAAAATTCACTCTACTCATTCACGCTGCCTTTTATCTCTCTATATAGGTAAAACGGCGCCATTAGAGATTGAGCGCGACAATGCGTGAGTGGGTCGTGCAGCGCGTGCATTAATTGCGTTAAATATTGTAACGTGATACAATTTTAAAAAATTAATTACCGCCTTTATCGGGATAAATTTGATAACCCTACCTTAAGCCTAAACTAAAGACTCTGGATGAGTGTAACATATTATGTCTGTAACGTTAAATACAATTAGAAAACGATTTAATTAAAAAATATATATATATGTATATATAAAAAAAAGGCATGGCCGATATTTTTTTGCCGATTCCGATACTTTGAAAATGACGTGATCGGACCCGATCGATCGGCACATCTCTAATAAAAACGTATATAATGGCAACTGTTGACTTCTGTCGGAGCTTTGTACTGGCGTGATCTGTGAAATCCCGTTTGGTGTTGCATCGTCGCGTTGCGATGATTGTAAACTTTTATAGCAAAGTTTGATTTTGCCTGGTCTCCCGGTACTCGCTAATAGGGTAGCTATCAGTGAGCTAAGCCGCGCTAGGCATTATGGGAAACATAGTTTTGAACTGCTGCGTTTGGAAACATACTGGTTGAATAGTTTTCCAGTTTATTTTGGTTATTGTTTGCATGCAATCTAGAACATTGAATGAGAACAAAAATTGAGTGGGAATAACAATTTCTCAACGACAATTGTCGTGATAGTAATTTATAAAAATGTTTATGTGGCACATAGCCTACTGTGTGTATGTATGTGTAGACCCGTGGAAATATAGTATAGTCACTATATTTCCACGAGTCTGCATAATATATATTTTTTGTCATTATTTCATTCGCTTTTTTGTTGGGGGTTTTTTTTTTTGCGTTTTTATTGTTTGAATATGTTTTAGTAAGAATAAAGCCTGTTGAGTAAAAACTTATTTCCATATAGTAGATAATATACAGTATACTATATGGCAATATTTTTTTTTTTAAATAAAACTGAATTTTTCTCTCCATACGGAGGAGGCACGCTTTAAACATATTACAATGATATTGCATCTTTGAGTGAACTTCGAGTAAAATTCAAGTAGCTCGAGGCCGGGCTGAGTGTCCTCTTTTTTGGAAATCAAAATATGGTCACCCTATGGTAGTGTAGTTGTTAGTCCAGTCTATCAAGGCATAATGAAGACAAAGCCTCATCTGCATTTGATGGACAGTTTTGTGTGGGAAGCCTGTGACTTTATAACTGTGATATTTTTTTTTTAAATGCACCAACAAGTCATTATGCAGGAACAAGTGCTCTTGTTCTTTAGTTGTGAATTAATGAATTGCTCTTTGTTCAGTTTTTTTTTCCCCCAAAAAAAGATATGGCTCACAGTGAAATGCGACAAGACTGTTAATAATTCCTCCTGCGGCGGGAGCGGCATGATGAGTCAGGCTAAATCTTTATACGGAATATAAATAAGACTTTGCTTCTGTAGCTCCTCTCTCATCAGCGCCACACTGCAGGACCAGCAGTTTGGGAGGCTGAACTGTAAGTGACCCCAACAGTGAGGAGCTGAATATGCACCCCATGTGCGTGTGTGTTTTGGATTTTCCGAGCTTCAACCTGGAGTGTGTTTTGTCCCATGCTGTCAGGACAGGTTGATCCATGCTAAACCTACATCATACCATAAGCGTGTCATTCCAACACATGGCAGCACCGCTATGTATATGTTCACAGGGCACAACATTAACATAAACTTAACGCTTTAATGTCCCTTGAGGATGCTGTATATGATTTGAAAGGTGGTCAACTAAATAGATCAATATAATGTTGGCCCCTGGGCAAATTAAATTTCATATTTTCCTTATCAGTACTCAAAGTAAAAACATATATATCACATATCGGCGTAATGTCAACAGATTCAGATGCTTGGATGGACAAATATATTAGACTACTTTGTCAAAAAAAGCATCCAGCACATCAGGTGCTTATTTATCTCTTTCAATTTCAAACCAACAGGATTGAGGAATTTCAAAGTGAGATAATGATGTGCTTTCAATTTCAGTTTTTTTTTGTTTGTAAAACAGACAATGTGAAAATCCATTGTTAATAATAATGACAAATTTTTTTATTTGTATTAACAAGACACAAACATAAATAGTGATAATGGTCAATGCCAGTTAGGGGTGTGTATTTCCTCATTTCTGGCGATACAATTCGTGTCACCATTCACAGGTCATGATTCGATTTAATCCCAATACTACACTTGAAAACCATTATTGAGATATTTGTATATCACTTTAGAAAAAAAACAAATCAAAATGGACATAAAAGCATAGGCAGAGTTTGACAATGTGCTCACCAAGCAAAACATAAACAAAGACATTCCAAATATCCATCTTGCCTTTTTAGGTGTAGTTTTGGCTAAGCAACTTAAAAGGATCGTCTCTAAGGTGCTAATCACATGATCTGTTCGAAAATAATTTTGGCCCATAATGAAATACTTGTAGGATTTTTGTTCATGTCATTAATGTCTTTTATTGCTTTTATAGACAACATTTTACCAGCTAGGCCTTTATTTTAAACTCCTATATATGGGAAAGTCAAGTCGTTTTTTCGGCTTCACTTCCCCGCCTGCCTCCCTTCAATCTCCGCATATGCATTGAAGGAATCTGACCTTTTTGCCAGAGTGCCGGAATCACGCCAGCGCGGGTCCGGCGGTTTGGCTGGCGCGATTCCAGCTCCAACGACCCGGGTCGGCGAAAACCCGACAATCCAGCTAGAAGGCCAAACTACTCATGTTCACCTTAGTCTTAATCCTATGTACTGACATAATTTTGAAAGGTTTAAAGAAGGCTCACCGAAAACAAGTTGACAATTTATTCAGGTCGACAGCGATCATCAGTAAGGTGAAACAGAAACAGACTCATGCGGGGAGGCAAACTCGCTCCAAGGTCACCATATCACACGTCAACAAAAGGTTCCCAGGAAAAATGACAACACTTAGTTAAACATTCAGTCTTTTGAAGGCTCTCATGGGGCGGGCCGTGGACAGGAAGAAGGGTGTGCTTGTGATTATTGTTTGTTTGTGGATTGGACAGGAGCATTCAGGAGTTACTGTTGTCAGGGCAACAAGGGTTGTGGATTTTGCTACCTCGTGTCAAAGGGGCTCTTGGAGTCTTATCAGTCGTATTATCCGTTAAATATCGGGCGTTCTCCGGTGTTCCATGTGTTGGGACAGGGCGTCCCGCCATTTTTCTGGACTGTCCGGTAGAACTGATTGACAGAGTTGGTGGTGTAGACGTGGGCTTGTCAGCATCAATCTTGCTCAGTCAGTTGCATGACGCACACGTTGGGCTTCCATGATAAGAAGGCGTCATATACCTTTTATGCCCTATATTCTGCTTGTTTTCCTTAAACTATGGTATAAGTGGTATTTATTTTATATGGGTTGTGTTAGAGTAATACAAACAGTAAACACAAGAAATGATACTATTCCCTGATTGATGATATTAAGTGTGTTAGAGTAATGCAAACAGTCGATCGGTAAATACGAGAAAAGATACTATCCCTGATTGATTACAGTAAGTGTGTTAGAATAATGCAAACAGTTAAACATTGCCTACGAGAAAAGGTACTATCTCCTTCAGCATAAAAGAACATTTATATAAATTTATTCCTGAAACCTCATCCAGCACTCAAGCAAACATGTTTTTGTTTTATGTTTGAACAACATATGGCTTTCATGATAATACTTTCTCTTTTTTTAGTGCAAATTGGCTTTAGACCAAACCTGCTTAAATGCAGGATTCTAAATACTTCTTGCCGCAATTTTTGCAGTAAAAGCCAAAATGAGCCCAAATTTCAGACCTATAAAAGGTGCTGAGCAAAACGACCGGAAGTTCTCCGTCTGCCATTGGTGAGGTGTGCCGCCCGCAGCACACAGCCAATAGAAGTTAAGGCAGTTAACGTTAAGGCTGGTTTATGCTTCTGTGGCGGACCTACGCCATCAAGCCTAAGCCCATTTACGACCCTCCGCCGTAGCTTGAAGTGCACCTCCACAAAATCCTGACTACGCATCACATCAACGAGTGGTGACGTGATGCAAATGGACTGTGATTAGTCCGCTCAGACTGTTGTTTCCGTTTCAGTGTGAAATCACCACCATTTACATTCTTATGCTACACTCAAAAATGGACCAGAGCCAACGAGAGGATCATCGAAGAGGTCTGCAAGTACGACCACCTATACAATGTTTCGTCAAGGCATTATAAAGATTGCCAAATGGCAAGCAATTCGTGGAAGGAGATTGCCCAAATTACGAGCCTGGATGTCAGCAAATGCATAAAAAAATGGAAGAACTCCCGAGACAAGTATGTGTGTGTTCGGAAGCGAATGGCCACATGAAGCGATGACGCAGCCGGCCAAAATCTGCCAGCTTCCTACTGGCTGGTTGTAGGACACGGCAAAGAAACTGGACAAAATACTGGACAACGCAGCTTGGTGGCTTCCACCCAATGCTAGAATTCGTAATGTGGCTGCCAGTCTCTGTGCGGCATCAACAGTCAGACAGACCACCTCCACAAACGTCTTCTGTGTCGCCTGCGCCTCAACATTTTTATGATCAACATTTGTTGTTCAATGTTGATGAGCTGAAGATCCACATTCAAGCGCTCCATCCCCGTTGCCATTGTTGTCCAACTAGAAAAAAACTCGAATTCGACAAGAGTCTCCCAAAAACGCACAAACACAACGCAACACTCCTCTAGTGGCTTGGCAGTGAATTACAGAGCAACGCATTTCCTTGACGCAGAACTTCGAATGCTCATTGACGACGTAGGGCTACGTTGTTGCTACTCCGTCACCACAACGCAGAAGCATAATTTAGGCTTTACTGTTGACATTGACTAAGGTTGGGCTACTATAGTTGTGCAAACACCACACTAATGGCAGCCAACCACTCGAGGGCAAGGCACACAAATCTCTGCTCGGATTAGTCAACAGCAGACTGCAAGGCAATGCTGCTGCGCGCCCCCAACTAGTGGACGGGAGTAGAAGTGCAGTCACTGAATTGTTTATTTCCACCAACACCACACGTGTGAGGATCAGTACAGACGGATTTTGAATCGATACAAGAATTACGTGACATAATATCGCGATATATCTCAGAATCAATTTTTTTTAACACCCATAATGCCAATGCTGTTCCCTTGTGTAAGCTGTGACATGAATCTATTATTGTGCTATTTTGAAACATAGCCTACATTTGTTACGTGACGTACATATAAATATATAATAACAAACACAACAGGCATTGGTTAATAATGGAGCAAAGACTTGAGAAGCCAAGCAGAAAAAAAAGATAGTCCATTAAAAGAAAATGAGAGCTTTTGATCATAGTGTTTAAATCAAATCCTCTTTGATATAAAATATGAATGGACAACGTTTTGATGCAGCCTTTGTATAAAATAACTTCAGAAGTCGTAATGATGAACAAAAAAAAAATTCAAGTGCAGATCATGTATCAGCAGGAGAACAAGGATTAAACTATGGAAACAAAGCCCACGTTCAGATGTTCCTTTCGTTTCCAAATTTTGGTGGTTGCAATCGAAATCCTAATCTCGTGTTGACCGCTTACATAACAATTTGCTGTCAAAAATATTAAGCACCACGACATGATTATTTAGGATAGGCTGATTGAACACTCCAAATTGTCTGTAAGTGTGAGGAGTGAGTGAGCAGTGTTGGGCACGTTACTTTAAAAAAGTAATTAGTTATAGTTACTCACTACTTCTTCGAAAAAGTAACTGAGTTAGTAACTGAATTACTCTATAGTAAAAGTAAGTAGTTACCAGGGAAAGTAACTATTTCCGTTACTTTAAAAAGAAGTTGTTGTATGTCAAGGAATTTGAAATTTTCAGTCAGTTGAATAGAGAAGAACAGACAGGTAGTTGTGTTATAGAACCTTGTAATATTTATTGCACCTCACCAGCAACAGATTTATCCTACACTTGTAGTGCAACAAAAATAAACAGATGTGAATTGCTTACTACAGATGTCGACAAAAGCTTTGCCCCGGGACATAAATTACACTTGACATGCACGTTATTTCCTTTAATTTCAACCAACTTGAAATAGTGTTTATATCTCCACCTCGTAAAGGACAAATTTTCCTCTGAATGCTCTGCCATCTTATCCCTCTGCATCTGTTTTGCGTGTGTGTGTTTGCCACATGCGCTGTTCCCTTTTTTGTGTGAAAACACCGGCTCTGAAGTACGTGTGCTATTAGGCTCGAGCATTTACGTCACAGAATAGGGGATCGTGACATTTGACAACAACGCAGCCATATCTGGCTCACGGGACATTAAACTTAAACTTGCAAGTTCGATAAAGAGACAAACTCGTTACTAAGGCGAAGAACAGATATGTGATCAAACTTAGGGATGTGAACAATGTTGACCCTTACGAGCAAGCCGAAGACAAATGGAGTAAAGATGTCGACGGGCTTCGACAATTACGCGAAATGGACATTCTGCTGTATTTATTGTTTGGTGTATGCTACTAAACACATCAGTGATTCCGAAATTACAAATCGCTACAAAGCTACGAACAGTTTTGCTGCGGATGGGTGCAGGATCTGCACATTATGACCGTATCAAACGGCAACTCCATCGTTCTTGCAAAGGTAGGCTATGTGTGTTTACTATTTTCATTGCCATGAACCTGAACGCACCCCAAGTCTTGGATGACAAATAAACAGAGCAGAGTAGACTCGCTACGGCTGGTAGTTTCTTCAATTTATTCAAAGTAAGTAACGCACCGCTTTTAACCGTCAGTAACGGTAATGGCGTTGTAACGGCGGAAAAAATAATTAGATTACCACGTTACTGAAAAAATAACGGTGTTATTCCCAACACTGTGAGTGAGTAGGTGTGAGCATGGATTGTTGTCTGTCTCTATGTGCCCTGCGATTGGCTGGCAACCAATTGAGCGTGTACCTTGCCTCCTGCCCGTTGTTTGCTAGGATCAGATCCAGCACCCCCACAACCCTCATGAGGATAAGCGGTTCAGAAGATTGATGTATCTTTCACAGACATCTGATAGATATGCTTTTGTTGACTTTGATTACAAAGGAAGCAAAGTGCTTTGAATTTGGTATGATTGTCAATATGTCCGTAGCACAGCTTGAACTAGCAGCACTTGCATTAAATTGCAAAATAGCCCAATAATGGGCCGTGTTCAGCACACAATTTTACCTTTGGGAGCATTATCCTAAAAGTAGTCGCATACGCCCAGTAGAAGAACATTAGTCAGAGACATTACAGTGCTGCGTTAATGACAACTCTGAAACTTATAAAGCTGTTAGTTGGATCATCACATTGGAAAACTTTTATTCAAAGCCAAACTCTGCAAGTTCAGTCAAACCTGTCAACTGTGCCAAAGTTTAATGTCTTGTATGAGTAATGTCGCAGCAAGGCATCCAGATCAGAGGCAAAGGTGCGATGGTAGTGGTGAGGAGATTAAATATTATGCGAAAAAATGTAAATATATATATGTATTATATATATATATACTTTTTTTTTTCTGTGTGATGTCCACCTCTAGTTGAGGCTTTGAAAAAAGCGAGACGAGTCCACGCTATCGGGGCTTGTCACCTTTAAGTCAAGTCAAAGCATTCAAATGAGGCTGTGTGATCCCTTAGGGAGAGGTTCATCCACAGAGAAACATATACACATACACACACGCGCTTCTGCAGATGGAACAGGATGATCATAAATATGGGTACTGTACAGTTTACACTCTAAACTAGCCCATATTTTATTCTTTATCACTGCATTAGTGAAATTTAAATAGACCTCGCTCGCATGTTGT
This sequence comes from Corythoichthys intestinalis, assembly GCF_030265065.1. NCBI lineage: Eukaryota > Metazoa > Chordata > Actinopteri > Syngnathiformes > Syngnathidae > Corythoichthys > Corythoichthys intestinalis. The sequence goes on along the minus strand of NC_080408.1, from coordinate 39,686,047 downwards.
TGTTTTTAATCAAGCCGATTAATCATGCTGCCATGGTTGCGTGTGTTGCATGTGTACTCGTACACACAATGAAAACTAATTGGAGCATCCACAGTTGCACATTTACTATTGTATCATATAGATAGGCAATGAATACACAACATGCAGTACATGCAAACATGAATTTGCATATACGGTGTCTTATGTATTAAATGACAATCTAGGTCAAGGTCTAGGTAGGTCGGTTGGAAAGAATTAAAGAGAGGAAAAAAGGGATGGATCGATGTCTCGAATGGGATGACGACCATCATTTCAGGGAATTTATTAGCTGAATGCTGTTTTCAAGCACATAATGCTTGACCTCTTCATGCCCCTCAGCAGCCGGCCCCCGATGAGCTTCACAGAGCCACAAAAACACCAGACGCGGTGTCAAAATGAATGAGAACAATGTGATTGCGGCTTTAACACGCCTCTCAGTGCTGCTCGGCAGAAACGTGTGATAAAACAGCACACATAACACAACTTGTTCTTCTTCTTGTCATACCATCAAGCAGAAAGGCTTAATAGAAGAAGCAGCAGCAGGAGTTGTCGCGGGGCGAGTTTCATACAGCGTTGACTGAGGATAAGCTGCCAGGCTCAGAAGTGGAAGCTCAAACAATGCAGCTAGGCTAACCGGGAGAGCGTCCGCGCTTTGTACAGCGCAAAAACAGCCAGATTTTTCTACTGGGTCTATCAGGAGAAGAATGAAAATCTTTTCCGTGGGATGATAAGCATGAATCGACAGAGGTGCTGTGCTGAGGGTATAGAGAATAAATCTTTTCTGTCCTTTCCTGCGTAGGCAACGAGAGGCCCCATCCGTGTAATGTCGTTGGTTACAGGAGGTAGGGTGAACCCAATAGTACATGGGGAAGAAAGAAAAGCAAAAAGAAAAAACAAAATAAATGCAAGTTGACAGGCAAAATGGGGTACCAGTTAGGCTTAGTGTTATTAGCATGACAAAGAGGACAGGCCACAATGTTCTGCACCCTGCGTGGAGGGTGAAGAGGTTTAAGGACAGAGCAGCAGGAGAGGAGGAAGTGGCACTCTGAGATCTGTGTGTGAGTGCGGGCGTGCACTTGCATGTGTGTTTTGTCCATACGAATGTGGATGTACATTTCCCTGCCATATAATTAGCACATCCCCATCCAATCAGCTCCAATACTATTCTAAATTCACGTAATTCAATCATGAGCACAATCAGTTTTGGTTATTTCACCATTATTCAAATTAGCACTCAGTTGCAATTTCTATGTGAAGAAGGCAGGAAGATTTCTTGATATGCAGATGTTGGACAAAATAATGGAAACATCTAACATTTTGGCATCCTAATCATTGAACATCATTGTTAAAGAATGGCATGAGGAACATACCAATGCAGTTGAGCATCTTGTATGGCCTGCACAATACCTAGACCTCAACATTATTGAGCATTGATGGTCAGTTTTAGAGATTCAATTAAGACGTCGATTTCCACCGCCATCGTCTCTAAAAGCGTTAGAGGTTATTCTAACTGAAAAATGGCTTAAAATTCCTTTGGAAACAATTCACAAGTTGTATGAATCAATACCTTGGACAATTGCGGCTGTAATACCGTACCGTGCGAATGCTATTTTTAGACCGTGACGTCGCCAGTTTAACCCGGAAGTGGGTCAATATAGACACGCCCTTGCATACAATCCATGTTATTACTGCTTGTTTTCTGCCGGTAATCTTTCAAAAAAGAACATGCCGAGTAAACACTGCTGCTATGGAACTTGTAGAAATGACTCTAGAAATTACGACATGTTTCCTGAAGCCAAAAACTCAGAAGAAAAAATGTGAAGATTGGATCAACTTGTGCGGATGTCAAAAGACCAGTTTAACGCCAGCAAGGTGAAAGTATTCACCTTCATATGCAGTAAACATTTTGTTGGGGGCCATGATCCTACAGAGGACAAAGAGGTAAGCCATTTTGATATTTTTACTTATTTTTTAGCTTGGCGTTTTGCCGTGCAGCTTCTGTCTGACAATGAATGATCTGAAAAAAAATAAAATGGTATCTCACTGCCACTGTTGGTACCTTTTCTGTTGTTAAAAAAAAAGTAAGGGGGAATTGTAAATAAATTAAAGAATTAAGATTTGTTATTAATGAAAAAATTTAAAGTGTTCGTTTGCTGTCACTGAGTAGCATTTGCGATCGCTACCCAAAAATAGCAATATAAATTACCCACAAGAACAGTCAGAGACGAAAGACAATCAGAGGATATAATATATAAGAAAGACAGGGCATATGGTGGTAAAGGATAGATTGTTGAAACAGGAGAATGTCATTGTCAGTGGCGTAAGGCAATGCACACAAGAAAAAGGTGTCGATAAGAAAAATTACCTCTGGATCAGGTCGGCTCTGTTTCCCATCTTTTTCAGCCCTCGACACTCAAGCCGTCTCTTTAAAGGGATCCTTGATCTTAAAGACAAATAATTCTTAAAAGATAAATGTTAGTATGAGTTATAATAATTTGATATTAAAACCCCTCTTAATGTTTTCGTTTTAATAAAATTTGTAAAATTATTTTAAGTGATAGGTCGCCATTCTTGTTGATGTCGCAGTGCGGTGACGTCAGCAGGCCCACTGCCAAACTTTCAGCGTGTCACTCACAGTGTTGTCACGGATTACTTAAAAAAGTAATTTAATGATTACACCTCAAAAAAGTAATCTAGTTACTTTACTGATTACTTTATCATCAAAGTAACTAAGTTACTTTAAAAGTAACTGTATCAGTTACTTTTTACCATTTTTTTCCCCTTTTGCTGCCTCAACATAAAAATAACAGAAAAATGTCATCGCGCTTAATTGAGTTTTTCACATAAGGCTTAATCTTTGAGTTAGCGGGGGTTTAATTAGTCGACCACCATCGACTTGCCCTTGCTTAGCCATTCCGGAGCCCTAAAACTAACAACTAACTGATAAACTGCATAAAAATTTGTTGAAATCAACTCCAACGACTAATTAAACCCCCGCTGACTCCAAGATAAAGCCTAATGCAAAAAATTCTGAACTTCCCCTATGAAATAAAGACCAAGACGTTAAAATGTTGTTTCTAAAAGTTGTAAAGCAATAAAACAAACAACAAAAATTAATGAAATGAACAAAAATCCTACAACGTAAAGTTTTCATAATGGGTCATAATCATTTTTCGAACAGATCACGTGACTTGCACCTTGGAGACTATCCTTAGCCAAAACTACACCAGAGGAGGCAAGATGGATATTTAGAATTTCTTTAAACCTAAGCTTTCAAACGCTGCCAACAACAACTTGAACAGTTGATTGAACTCGAACAGTGTCCAGATGTGTATGTATATATATATATATATATATATATATATATACAGTATTGGCCAAAAGTTTAGAGACACCTCAAACGACACGTCAAATGTTCGTTCATAGTTTTGATGTCTTCAGTGAGAATATATAATCGTAGTGAAAATATATAAAACGCAAAATGTGTGTCCAAACTTTTGACTTTCGTTTCAGTCTTCAACATGCTTCTCCCCCCAGTCCCACAAATGTAAAACTCCGCCTATGATTACAAACTCTAACTATAAAATGTACATAATTACATATATTATAAAGGGTGGTTACAAACTGTAGAAGAGCTGGCTGTCTCGTTACCTGTCGGCTTTTTTTTTTCGCGACACGTTGTGCTGTAATTCCAAGTGCTTCCTTGTTGAATTGGATGTCGAGTATAGACCCTACTCACATGACGTCACAACCATGCCCCCGCGCCATATTGTCCGTCAACTCGTCGTGTTGATGCATTACCGCTACGTAAATTCCTCCTATTATGGCGTGTTTTTCTGCTCGTTAACATTAATGATCAAAATGGTGAAGGCGTGTGTGGCGGTCGGTTGCAATAACAGAGAAGATAGACGGAGAGACTTGAAGTTCTACCGTATTCCGAAAAACCCGGAGAGGAGAGCGAGATGGACTGCTGCAATTCGACGAGAAAACTGGGCTCCAAACGATAACCACAGATTATGTAGTAGTCATTTTACATCTGGTAAGATGCATTTAATATATATTTAGAGGGTTTTGGGCTGACAACCACAATTAAGATCATTGCTAGGCTAATCGCCGACAACATACACTCAGACGTTGTGAATGAACTACCTGAAAATGTTTAATTATAAGGGGATAATAAGACAGTTGTCATACAATTAATTTACAATTTCACTATTGAGGTCAAAAGCCAAAAAAATAAATTCAACTAGGGACAATTTGGAGTAGTGCTATCGCACTTCATATTTATTACATACTATATACAGTGCCTTGCAAAAGTATTCGGCCCCCTTGAATCTTGCAACCTTTCGCCACATTTCAGGCTTCAAACATAAAGATATGAAATTTAATTTAATTTTTTTTTGTCAAGAATCAACAACAAGTGGGACACAATCGTGAAGTGGAACAACATTTATTGGATAATTTAAACTTTTTTAACAAATAAAAAACTGAAAAGTGGGGCGTGCAATATTATTCGGCCCCTTTACTTTCAGTGCAGCAAACTCACTCCAGAAGTTCAGTGAGGATCTCTGAATGATCCAGTGTTGTCCTAAATGACCGATGATGATAAATAGAATCCACCTGTGTGTAATCAAGTCTCCGTATAAATGCACCTGCTCTGTGATAGTCTCAGGGTTCTGTTTAAAGTGCAGAGAGCATTATGAAAACCAAGGAACACACCAGGCAGGTCCGAGATACTGTTGTGGAGAAGTTTAAAGCCAGATTTGGATACAAAAAGATTTCCCAAACTTTAAACATCTCAAGGAGCACTGTGCAAGCCATCATATTGAAATGGAAGGAGCATCATACCACTGCAAATCTACCAAGACCCGGCCGTCCTTCCAAACTTTCTTCTCAAACAAGGAGAAAACTGATCAGAGATGCAGCCAAGAGGCCCATGATCACGCTGGATGAACTGCAGAGATCTACAGCTGAGGTGGGAGAGTCTGTCCATAGGACAACAATCAGTCGTACACTGCACAAATCTGGCCTGTATGGAAGAGTGGCAAGAAGAAAGCCATTTCTCAAAGATATCCATAAAAAGTCTCGTTTAAAGTTTGCCACAAGCCACCTGGGAGACACACCAAACATGTGGAAGAAGGTGCTCTGGTCAGATGAAACCAAAATTGAACTTTTTGGCCACAATGCAAAACGATATGTTTGGCGTAAAAGCAACACAGCTCATCACCCTGAACACACCATCCCCACTGTCAAACATGGTGGTGGCAGCATCATGGTTTGGGCCTGCTTTTCTTCAGCAGGGACAGGGAAGATGGTTAAAATTGACGGGAAGATGGATACAGCCAAATACAGGAACATTCTGGAAGAAAACCTGTTGGTATCTGCACAAGACCTGAGACTGGGACGGAGATGTATCTTCCAACAGGACAATGATCCAAAACATAAAGCCAAATCTACAATGAAATGGTTCAAAAATAAACGTATCCAGGTGTTAGAATGGCCAAGTCAAAGTCCAGACCTGAATCCAATCGAGAATCTGTGGAAAGAGCTGAAGACTGCGGTTCACAAACACTCTCCATCCAACCTCACTGAGCTCGAGCTGTTTTGCAAGGAAGAATGGGCAAGAATGTCAGTCTCCCGATGTGCAAAACTGATAGAAACATAACCCAAGCGACTTGCAGCTGTAATTGGAGCAAAAGGTGGCGCTACAAAGTATTAACGCAAGGGAGCCGAATAATATTGCACGCCCCACTTTTCAGTTTTGTATTTGTTAAAAAAGTTTAAATTATCCAATAAATTTTGTTCCACTTCACGATTGTGTCCCACTTGTTGTTGATTCTTGACAAAAAATTAAAATTTTATATCTTTATGTTTGAAGCCTGAAATGTGGCGGAAGGTTGCAAGGTTCAAGGGGGCCGAATACTTCTGCAAGGCACTGTATGTATGTAGTGAGAGTGCTATCGCTAAACCATGTAAACATTAAAAGCCCTAGCTCCATTGACAAATGACATGAAATACATTAGACTTGACAGTGGATGTTAGCAAGAGCAAAAGATTTTGAATTGAAAATTTCGTAACTCACCTTCCCGAGCACAAGACAACGAAGTATTTATAAGCTTCCAAGCTCTTAAAGTTTTTCAAACTTTCGTGAGAATAGACTGATTTTGTGTGGACAGGATAGTTGTAAATATCAGGGTAGCAGATGTCAGGCAGAGACGGCGAAGACAGCGGGTCGAAAAACATCGATTTAGGCATCAAATATGGATCTGGCAAATGGATAAACTGAAGCTTTTCCACATAACGCCTTTTATGCAACGCATCCAATGAGTTTACAGCGTCAGGTAACACCGGGGCTTCCATGAATTGCTCTATAAATTGCACGACTAATTGAAACCATTGAGAATAGGGCTAAAAAATGACGGACAATATGGCGGCCAGATACAGCGACACGTCATTTTGTGATGTAGGTGAGTAGGGTCTATATAGCGGTCGACAGTCTTTCTGAGCCAGCGCAGAGTTTGCAACGCACGGAGATATTTTTGTCATCTTTACTGGACGGATAAGTGAAGTAATGGCTGTATCTCCAGTGAGCAAATGCAGCCGTTTGTTGTATATCTCCGGCTCCTTTACTGTTAGCATCCTGATAGCTAGCAGGCTATGTTGTTGACCGCCGTGGCAGACGTCGCGTGCACAGGCAGCATGGTATTACACGTGACCCATCCCCCCCCCCCCCCTCCCCGATGAGAAAACATGAGATGTGATGTCACTCCCAAACTGAAGCGCAGTATTTTCTTTTCAAATGCTCTGCGTACATGACTACAATGTTCTTCATTCTACATACAGTATGAGGCAACAACAAAATAGTAACGCACAGGCACCGAGGAAACTAACTTTAATCAGATTACTGGCCTGGAAAAATGTACGCGTTAGATTGCTCGTTACTGAAAGAAAGTAATCAGATTACAGTAACGTTACTGACAACACTGGTCACTCATTAGCTACCCCAACATGTCGTCGGTTCTGCCCTTCCAATTTGAAACGGAGTGGAAAAGTGAAAAGCACGACAGCACTGTCGGTCATTCACAAGACGAGCAACAAAGGCAAAATGCAGAGCAGGAAATACCTGATAAGACAAGAGTTGAGCAAAACTGGTGATGTACTTGCGGCAAGTGCGTCTCAATGACAACGGAGCGAGAGAGCGTATGTTGTTGAGAACTCCGTTTTTTGTTAGCAGATCTTCAAGGTGAGCTATTGCGTGATCAAACTTATTCCTATATAATTATGTAGATTGTTAACATCAAGAGCTTTCGTGTGCTTTACATACAGTACAGGCCAAAAGTTTGAACACACCTTGTCATTCGTGCATTTTTACTTTCATGACTATTGACATTATAAACTCTCACTGAAGGTAATAAAACTATGAATGCACACGTGTGATTGTCAGGATCGGAGCCGTGTCGTGGCTGACTGTCCTCATTAAATTCTTCATCTGGATCGAGTGTCCTCCATGTCTTGTACATCCAACTCACGTTTAGCCACGTAAGGGTGGTCTATATTAAGTGCTCGGCGCGCATCAGCTGGCCACTGTATCGCTGCATCGGACGTGTCTGGATCAGTTTGAGTGGCAGCATCACTCATATTAGGAGGTGAATACTGATCAGACACACTTACTGCCTGATGAATTGACAGTAGAGTTGAATTATTAGCTTCCTCTGTGACTAGCGGTATGCAAGAAGGTTCGCCTACCGCTGTAGCGACAGGAGTGGCTTGCCTGCTTAAGAGAGCGGCCAGCATTTTCTTGTCTTTGACGCTTTACACTCGCTATCCGAGCACGTTGAGGCTTCTTGTGAGGGAAAATAGTTGGAACCGCATTTGATTTTAGTCTCCGCTAATATCCAGCCGCTCCAGTGAGCGTTTTCATAAGTTGTTGTCAACTAAGAGCCTCGAACGCGCTAGGAGAAAAATAGCGAGAACAAAGCATTGGGTCTTTGGGAAGTTTTGTCAGTCTACAGGCATTTTCCCAAACCTTTCTCCTCTTCTTGTCAATAGGAAATCTGTGGAGACTCACATCACTCCCCTTGTTTACATTTGACTGGAAATTGCATCCAAAAGCAGCACATCGTGGCATTTTACTTAGCGAGTTTAGGCAGCAATACACAATTGTTGTACACAATTGGAAACATTCCAATTACGTCATCACTCCGAGCCCACAAAACATGGTGCCAACTATCAGTCAAAATATGTACTAAATATTATAAAATATTTCCATTGATTTAGCATTTTATGTGTTTCTAACAACATATTTCAGTACAATAGAACAATTGTGGTTTATTAGACCCTACATGTCTTTTAGATCGAGGATCCCTTTAACTGAACATCCCTTTAACTGAACATTTGTATTTTCTTCCACATCTTTACCAGTGAATTTGGCACCAGGGACACCATTTTCGGACAGAATTGGCAGGTTTAGCTCAGTAAACATCTTGTTCATACACTATTTCCATGCATATTTAGCATTAGGGACAAACGCAAGCTTGACCCGCCAAGATTTATTTCGATTGCAACTCTGCGACTGCTTGTGAAGAGCAGAGCGTGACTCTACCTTGAAATATGTTGGATGTTTTGGCTCTCTCGCTCAATAAGTTTTCGACCCCTGACATAAACCCATGACTATCTTTGCATTCTGCTTCTTAAAACTTTATATAAATCTATTTTTGTCATGAATGGGACACTCCGCATCCACGTTACAGCTGGGTCTCCCTAAAAAAATTCCCATGTTAACCTAATTTTTAAGCAGTATACTGGTTGATGTCAAAGCCGATCGAGAATAAAATGTAGATTCATAAGTTTGTACAGTAGTTTTATGCATTTAATGTGAAGTACACTACCATTGAAAAGTTTGGGGTCGAGCGAACCCAAACTTTTGAACGGTAGTGTATCTATCAGTTAAACAGTGAAAATCAAAGGAAAACTTAGCATGTCGATTTACAGTGTGCAACCCTTAATTTTCTGTTTGCACCCCTAAAATTTTAACTGCAGGGCCACTGTGCTCCTACTAAAAGATGTGAATAATTAAGCATCTACTGTATGTAAGTGTTGAACACTTGTAAGCAACAGATATTCTAACAGAAACGATGGTGCAATACGTGTAGACTAACAATAAAACAATAGTCATATATTAATAATCTTTTGCAAAGAATGACTAATCCGACTTCAGCCCGAGTTATGCTCCCACGTTGCGGTGACGGCGCACTGACTACAGCGTCATTTGACATTCGATGGTTCTCCAGCCAGGTGATGCGTTGCTCTGTAATTCACCGCCAAGCCACTAAAGGGGTGTTGTGTTATGTTTGTACGGTTTTGGGGCATGCTCGTTGACTTCCTTTTGTCTAGTTTAACGGAGAAAAATAAACAATGCAAGATGGACCACTTGAATGTGGATCTTCAGCTCATCAACATTGAATAAATGTTGATCATACAAGTGTTGAGGCACAGGCGACGCAGAAGACTGTGTCGAGGCGGTCTGTCCAACTTTTGATGCCGCATAGAGTTCTTCTAGCTTCGGGTGAAAACCAGCTAGTTGTGGCTGCTAGCTTGAAACTGGCGTCGAGCACTACGTCCAGCGTTTTGTCTGAGGTCTGCAAAGCCCTCCAGCCTGATGTGTTTGCCGTGTCCTACAACCAGCCAGTGGGAAGCCATAGCAGATTTCTGGCGTCTATGGAACTTCCCAAACTGCATTGGAAGCCTTGATGTTAACGTTATCATAAAAAGCACCGAGGCATTCTCAATCAGTGATGATGTATCGTGTGTGAACTGTCTGTTATTGAAAATTAAAGATCAAAACAACTCTTTTGACACCAAACCTGTGCTTTATTCTTTATATACTTGAAGTGTGACACGTAAATAAGCCACAGACTCACAGCAAACATATGTACACAATAAATGATGAAGTGCATCAACCAAAAATACGACATAAAGTGATAAAAAGCCGGCAGTTTTTGGTTGACTGGGTCACCGTTTCGTGTGGCCACTCGATTCCGAACACACACGTCTTGGTGGGTCTCCATTGTTTTATTCAATCGCTGACCTTCCCATTTGGCAAACTTTATGATGTCTTGACGAGACTTGCTCTTCGATGATACTCGGCTTGGTCCATTTTTGCATCTAGTCTGAGCGAACCAATCACAGTCCATTTCCGCCACGTCATATGCGTTGACGTGACGCCAGGGTTTGAAAAATCAATAGGACCGCGTCAGGCTACGGCACAGGATCGTAAATCGGGTCTTCCTTGACGGCCCAGGTCTGACACGGCCTTTAGGTTTTTTGAGTGTGTTGTGAAACTTTTCTGTGTGTTTCTTTTGTTTGCACTGAACCCGAGTTTGCTTGCAGGAACGGATTACATGAATTTACGTTTATTTTGATGGCAAAAGATGATTTGCAATACTAATGCTTTGTGTTAGAAACCAATAATGCCACAATACTGAATCCAGATGCATAATGGACCTACTGTTGAACTCCAAATTGAACATTATTATCTGTGTAAAGACCAAATTCCTACTAATGGATCGCTTTAGACTGTGTGCCTAATATTGTGGCCTTGGAATGTGTATAAATTCATCTGACTTGCTTGGTGAGCACATTGTCTGCTTTGATATATTAATGCATGCGCTGCAGGGACATAACGAGTGAGGCTTGTGGCGTCTTTTTCCTGCACTTCTAACGAGGCAAGATTTCCAGAGTGTTTGTTATGGGCTCGCGTGGGGTCTGAAGTGGTCTTACATATTGAATAAGGTGCAAAGAAGACAACTATCAAAGAGTGATAACTCCTTGGGAGGGGGCGGTTGCACGCCTTCAGGCATGCGAGAGGGGCTGATTAGTCTCTCTGCAGGCGAGAAGTGACATCATGCCTGGCTGGAGGCTGGTGCAGGTTGTGTGGGTGTGTGTGCTAGTGAGCATATACGTATATTTAACAGATAAAGTAGCATTAACATAAGGTGGTGTGGGAGAGTTTACATCAGCCTAGCACATCAAACGGCTGAGGACGGGGTTAATCTCTCCCCATGGTGACGCTCGGGGCTTTGGGCAGAGGTGCAACTCTTCTACGCTCACTGCCTGCCAGATCTAATGGCGCATGCTTTGAACAGAGCACTGCCTCTGTCCTCCAATTAAAGGGCCTCTCCAATGCAACAAATATTAGCAATTCATCTATAGTTTCATAGTTTTCCAGAAAAAAAAAAACACACTAAAAGATATATATACAGTGGTAACTTGACACACAATCGCTTCGACACACGACTTCAAATTTGATATGCCTTTGGTTTCTACATCCGACAATATGCTCGAAATATGACGATTTGTTACAGCGGCGCAGTTTCTTTGTTTTCCCACAAGATGGATACATGGCGGATTTGCTTGTGAGAGAAATCAACGTGGGATCCAAGAAGGTTAGTGCAGGTGGTAAAAAAGGAAAAAGGTGACTCTTACCATTAAAATGAAGATGGAAATGATAGAAAAATATGAGCGTGGTGCACGCGCCCGTCAACTGGCTTTACACCACGGCTGTAGAATGACAATTATTATTGTGGTAACATCGCCAAAGAAATCGCCAGCTTCGTCAGGTTTTTAACCATTTATTTCAGAACCAACATGCCTACTGTCCACCGCAGTTGACGCCAAGTCCCCAACAAAACATAAAAGAGAAAGTAAAATCTCTACCGCTGTTAGGGCCTCCAGCCCCAGAGCCCTGCTCCTCCTCGTGTGTGTGTGTGTGTGTGTGTGCGTGTGCGTCTTGATTGCAGGATTGGGCAAATGGGTGAGCCTGGGACCAGGTGCAGTCAATCATCATTAGCAGCCTACTTAAGCCAGTCCCTGGCATCACTTCATCGCCAGATCAACTACTCTACTTGACGAGTTTGTGACTCTAGCATTTGCCTTGTTACAAGTATTTCTGATATTCTACTCACTTTGCCTTGCTTACAGATTCTACATTGCCTGCCTGCCTTGACAACTTACCTGGTCACTCAACAACTGCCGCCTGACTTTTTGGACACAGACCATCTTTGTATTCTGCAATAAACATTTGTCAACTCTACCACCTTGCCTTCCTCTCTGCATCTGGGTCCCCCGCTCACCCAGAAACATAACAACCGCACTCTCTACCGCATCTCACTGCCATGTCAGCCACGCCATGTTCAGGTACAGCACGCTAAACACATCCACCACATTAGAACCCAATTCGTTACATTATTATAGGAATTGTTTAATTATTATTATTACCCTGTATAATCATTCCGATTTTGATTTACAATTTATTTGTTTTGCTATGTGTAATTGCCATTTGTTATAGTACCAGCAGTATTTATCAAGAATGTAGTATAGGTTTTCAGGCTATAGAACAAATCAATGGAATTATAATTTATTATCATGGGGAAATCTTGCTCGACATACGACCATTTCGACTTGCAAACAAGGTCCTGGAACAAATTACATATACAGTGCCTTGCAAAAGTATTCGGCCCCCTTGAATCTTGCAACCTTTCGCCACATTTCAGGCTTCAAACATAACTAGGCCTGCAAGCAGGACTGAACGGGCCCTCGCAATCTAGCGCAACTCGGACTATGTGCAGGTCAGGGTGGTGGCAGATCCTCCTCTCTAATCATCTCATTAGAACCTAACAAGCTCGAAAGTCGCCTCTTTACATTCACACACCTAACAGATTAAAAAAAAACCTAGTGGAGAGAGTACTACAAAAAAGGAGGTACTACTGAGCTGTGCAGCCAAGCCCTTATTCAAAACCAAAATTAATATTCTAACTGGGCCAATTCGACCAAGTGTGCCAAATATTGTGGCTCTATAAGCTGCCTGAGTCTCTGAAAAAAAGTATTTCCTTTAAATGGCGAATAAAGGGTCGTCACGGCAACAGACAGAGACACGTGGACATGGGCCGTAAATAAGTATTTTAATAGGTCTTGAAACTACAATGACCAACCTGAAAAGAACTGGACATCTATTGGAAAAACGAGTGACTTTCTATTGCCACTAGTTGGCGCTGTAGGGTTGATGCAAATGACCCCTACAAGGCCCTTCAGGGTATGACTCTCAACAAGCACGGGAAGTTTGGCGCAGATATGTTGTATATCTGCCGAGTTATGACTGTTCAAAGTTTTTGGAGAGAAAAATTGTTGACAGTCATTTTCACTTTCCTGTTTGGACCCCTCCGCTTCAACGAAACTTCAATATTTTTTATCAGGCACCTGAAGACAGGTCTTAAGGCTTCCCTTATGCAGCTTTGAGGTAGATTGATTTTTTCCCTTTAGAGGAGGAGTGTGTCCCGTAAAAAAAGGGCATTTCCTGTTCCCACTAGGAGGCGCCAAGCACAAATGGTAAATTTTCAATCCAGTCCTGCTCAGGCTGGTATACCTCACACACATGCCAGATTTAAAATAGATTGAACGTTGTATGAGGGAGTTATCAGTCATTTTCCGAATTCGGTGTTTTGGCGAAAAAATGGCCGACTTTGGCACCCCGCCCAGGTCAGGCCCGTGAATGAAAACACACCATTTTGATAACTTAAGATTTCATATGCCTCATGAACAGTCTCGCCAATTTTGAGAATGATCAAACTAATTCCCTAGGTGCCAAGGTGTAAAATGTGCACACTGTAAATCGATAAAAATTTCACATTCAATCCAAAATACCCGATTTCCTGTTGGGTTTGGAATACGCATGCAAGAGACTTTTTGGAGCAGTTTTGTACAAGGTATCGACTCTCCGAATTTCATACCTCTACGTTGAAAAAACCTAAATGGAGAGGCCTTTTTGAAAATTTCAAGGGGGCGCCACTGAGCCATTTTGTTACATGTTTTTGTAACGTTGCAAGATTATTGAACGTTATCCAAAGCCACATGTATGTCCAAATTTTTGTGAGTTTTCGTGCATGTTCAAGCCTCCAAATGTAAACTCCTACTGTGAACCGATAAAAATTTCACATTCGATCCAAAATACCCGATTTCCTGTTGGATTTGGAATACGGGTGTAAGAGACTTTTTGGAGCAGTTTTGCACAAGGTATCGACTCCCCAAATTTCATCACTCTATGTTAAAAAAACCTAATAGGAAACACCTTTTTGAAAAATTCAAGGGGGCGCCACTGAGGCATTTTGTTACATTTTTTCGTAACATTGCAAGATTATCGAACGTTATCCAAGGCCGTATGTATGTGCAAATTTTTACGAGTTTTTGTGCATATTCAAGCCTCCAAATGTAAACTCCTACTGTGAACCCATGAAAATTTCACATTCGATCCAAAATACCCGATTTCCTGTTGGATTTGGAATATGGGTGCAAGAGACTTTTTGGAGCAGTTTTGCATAAGGTATCTACTCCCCAAATTTCCTTGCTCTATGTTGAAAAAACCCAATAGGAAAGGCCTTTTTTAAAACTTCTTTCTGTCGCCACTAGTTGGCACTGTAGAGTTGATGCAAATGACCCCTACAAGAACCTTCAGGGTATGACTCTCAACAAACACGGGAAGTTTGGCGCAGATATGTTGTATATCTGCCGAGTTATGACTGTTCAAAGTTTTTTGCGTGACAAATTGTTGACGTTCATTTTCACTTTCCTGTTTGGACCCCTCCGCCTCAACGAAACCTCAATATTTTTCATCAGGCACCTGAACACAGGTCTTAAGGCTCCCCTGATGCAGGTTTGAGGTCAACAGATTTTTTTCCCTTGGAGGAGGAACCTGTCTCGTAAAAAAAGGCATTTCCTGTTCTCACTAGGGGGCGCTAGACCTAATGGGTAATATTTCAATGCACTCGTGTTAAGGGTGGGATACCACACATACATGCCAAATATGAAAAAGATTGAACGTTGTGTCAAGGAACTATAAGTCATTTACTGAATTTGTCATTTTGCCGAAAAAATGGTCGACTTTGGCACCACGCCCAGGTCAGACCCGTGAATGAAAACGCACCATTTTCAAAACTTAAGATTTCATATGTCTCCTGAACAGTCTCACCAATTTTGAAGATGATCCAACTAACTCCCTCGGCGAAAAGGTCTCAAATGTGCACCCTGTAAATCGATAAAAATTTCATATTTGATCCAAAATAACCGATTTCCTGTTGGGTTTGGAATATGCGTGTAAATGCTTTTTTGGAGCGGTTTTGGACAAGGTATAGACCCCCCAAATTTCATTGCTCTACGCTGACAGACCCTAATGTTATAGGCCAATTTTAAAATTTCAAGGGGGCGCCACTGAGCCATTTTGTTATATTTTTTTGCAACGTTGCAAAATTATCGAAATTTACAATTTTCCGGACGTATGTGCAAATTTTGGTGACTTTTCGTGCATGTTCAGGCCTCCAAATTGGCCGTTTTCATTTGCCCTGAAAAAAAAAAAAAATAATAGAAAAAAAAAAAAAAATCCTTTGCAAAACAATAGGGCCTTCGCACGCTTAGTGCTCGGGCCCTAAAGATATGAAATTTAATTTTTTTGTCAAGAATCAACAACAAGTGGGACACAATCGTGAAGTGGAACAACATTTATTGGATAATTTAAACTTTTTTAACAAATAAAAAACTGAAAAGTGGGGCGTGCAATATTATTCGGCCCCTTTACTTTCAGTGCACCAAACTCACTCCAGAAGTTCAGTGAGGATCTCTGAATGATCCAATGTTGTCCTAAATGACCGATGATGATAAATAGAATCCACCTGTGTGTAATCAAGTCTCCGTATAAATGCACCTGCTCTGTGATAGTCTCAGGGTTCTGTTTAAAGTGCAGAGAGCATTATGAAAACCAAGGAACACACCAGGCAGGTCCGAGATACTGTTGTGGAGAAGTTTAAAGCTGGATTTGGATACAGAAAGATTTCCCAAGCTTTAAACATCTCAAGGAGCACTGTGCAAGCCATAATATTGAAATGGAAGGAGCATCAGACCACTGCAAATCTACCAAGACCTGGCCGTTCTTCCAAACTTTCTTCTCAAACAAGGAGAAAACTGATCAGAGATGCAGCCAAGAGGCCCATGATCACTCTGGATGAACTGCAGAGATCTACAGCTGAGGTGGGAGAGTCTGTCCATAGGACAACAATCAGTCGTACACTGCACAAATCTGGCCTTTATGGAAGAGTGGCAAGAAGAAAGCCATTTCTCAAAGATATCCATAAAAAGTCTCGTTTAAAGTTTGCCACAAGCCACCTGGGAGACACACCAAACATGTGGAAGAAGGTGCTCTGGTCAGATGAAACCAAAATTGAACTTTTTGGCCACAATGCAAAACAATATGTTTGGCGTAAAAGCAACACAGCTCATCACCCTGAACACACCATCCCTACTGTCAAACATGGTGGTGGCAGCATCATGGTTTGGGCCTGCTTTTCTTCAGCAGGGACAGGGAAGATGGTTAAAATTGACGGGAATATGGAGGCAGCCAAATACAGGAACATTCTGGAAGAAAACCTGTTGGTATCTGCACAAGACCTGAGACTGGGACGGAGATTTATCTTCCAACAGGACAATGATCCAAAACATAAAGCCAAATCTACAATGGAATGGTTAAAAAATAAACGTATCCAGGTGTTAGAATGGCCAAGTTAAAGTCCAGACCTGAATCCAATCGAGAATCTGTGGAAAGAGCTGAAGACCGCTGTTCACAAACACTCTCCATCCAACCTCACTGAGCTCGAGCTGTTTTGCAAGGAAGAATGGGCAAGAATGTCAGTCTCTCGATGTGCAAAACTGATAGAAACATACCCCAAGCGACTTGCAGCTGTAATTGGAGCAAAAGGTGGCGCTACAAAGTATTAACGCAAGGGGGCCGAATAATATTGCACGCCCCACTTTTCAGTTTTTTATTTGTTAAAAAAGTTTAAATTATCCAATAAATGTTGTTCCACTTCACGATTGTGTCCCACTTGTTGTTGATTCTTGACAAAAAAATTAAATTTCATATCTTTATGTTTGAAGCCTGAAATGTGGCGAAAGGTTGCAAGGTTCAAGGGGGCTGAATACTTTTGCAAGGCACTGTATACAGTATAGCATATATATATGTACATATATATATACATACAGTGGGGCAAATAGGTATTTAGTCAACCACTAATTATGCAAGTTCTCCCACTTCAAATTGTAATTGTCAACATGGATAAACCTCAACCATGAGAGGCAGAGTGTGGAAAAAAAAAAACAGAAAATCACATTGTTTGATTTTTGAAAGAATTTATTTACAAATCATGGTGAAAAATAGGTATTTGGTCAATACCAAAAGTTCATCTCAATAGCCTACTTTATTATGTACCCTTTGTTGGCAATAACGGAGGCCAAACGTTTTCTGTAACTCTTCACAAGCTTTTCACACACTGTTGCTGGTATTTTGGCCCATTCCTCCATGCAGATCTCCTCTAGAGCAGTGATGTTTTGGGGCTGTCGTTGGGCAACACGGACTTTCAACTCCCTCCACAGATTTTCTATGGGGTTGAGATCTGGAGACTGGCTAGACTACTCCAGGACCTTGAAATGCTTCTTACGAAGCCACTCCTTTGTTGCCCTGACTGTGTGTTTGGAATCATTGTCATGCTGAAAGACCCAGCAACGTCTCATCTTCAATGCCCTTGCTGATGGAAGGAGATTTTCACTCAAAATCTATCGATACATGGCCCCATTCATTCTTTCCTTTACACAGATCAGTCGTACTGGTCCCTTTGCAGAAAACACCCCCAAAGCATGATGTTTCCACCCCCATGTTTCACAGTGGGTATGGTGTTCTTCGGATGCAATTCAGTATTCTTTCTCCTCCAAACACGAGAACCTGTGTATCTACCAAACAGTTCTATTTTGGTTTCATCTGACCATAACACATTCTCCTAGTCCTCTTCTGGATCATCCAAATGCTCTCTAGCGAACCGCAGACGGGCCTGGACGTGTACTTTCTTCAGCAGGGGGACACGTCTGGCAGTGCAGGATTTGAGTCCCTCGCGGTGCATTGTGTTACTGTGGTCACAGCTCTCTGTAGGTTATTCACTAGGTCCCCCCGTGTGGTACCGTGTGACAATTACAGGCTTCTCTAATCTTTGCAAGTATGAGAACTTGCACAATTGGTGGTTGACTAAATACTTATTTGGCCCACTTTATATAAAAAAGAAAATCTCGATCACTCCTTGATGTCTGCGATTTCAGCATCGCGACCCTTGTTATATTATCATGTTTCACCCATAAAATCCCCCAAAAATCTAGCTGTGGCCATTCACAGCTGTGTCTTGCCACTGAGTTTTTGGATCGAAACAAGGTAAGTACGCGATAATATCTCATTAAAGTCATGGCGAACATCAAGTCACCTGAGTGTTTTCCGCCATATATATATGTATATATATATATATATATATATACACACTACCGTTCAAAAGTTTGGGATTGCTTTGACCCCAAACTTTTGAACCATAGTGTATATATATATATATATTCTGTATATATGTATATTCACTATTTTGCATTGTTGGTCTAGTGTATATAACCTGTTTTGACCATAGTATGTGTAAAGGCCAAAAACGTCTATGATCATAACTGCTGTTTGTGTTGATTATTATTCATTTCATTTTTTTATGTTGAATTTTATCCTAATAAGTTGAACAAATATTATCATGCTTCAAAACGATTAGCCGAGCATGTTTCGTTGTCAATGAGACATCAACATTACAAATTTTGATAAACAATTTTGGGATTTTTTTATATGTCTTTTGGATCCAAAATGTTGATTATAATTGGTCAGTGAAGAAAACAACAGTTTGGACATGAAGGTTATGGTGTCCTGAAAAAAGGGACCCAATCAGGCCATTGTGAACAATTTTTTTCTTGTAAATATAAAGGCAACATAAAAGGCATGCAAATTCATACAAAATAGGCTCAAGTGTTAAAGGGTTAAAGCATTGAAAATAGCTTAGGAACACTCAAAATGCCTGGGATGACAGAAACTTCCCTTATTCTGGAACCGTTTTGCTAAATGTTTCACAAGTTAATTGCATGCAGATCTATTGCCTCATGATCTAGGGCTTTGTATAAGAGTTTCAGCAGATGATTAAAACAGGTATTTCCTTTCATGAAGTGAAAGGATGCTTGCAAAGTTAAATTAGAATCTAAATATTATTAACAGCTCTGAGTACAATGCAGCGCATGTCTATTTTCCTATACGATTATTGCCAAATGAGAAATCAGAAGATGTAATAAAAACCCAACAAAGGTTTGATAAAACATCCACAAATTACATAACTGCATTTTTATAAAATGTGAGAAGGATATTTCAAAAAAAAGAAAACAATATGCTTGCACTATATCTTTTCTAATATCACCTGGATTAATTTGTCTTCATTGACGAATATAATGAAAAACAAAAAATTGTGCGCTCTTTTAACAGATGTTTTTTTTTTTTTTTTTTCTATTAAAGATAAATGTTTTCACATTCAGTCACTGGTGGTTAATCTAATTTGCCTACTTCTACAAAATACAGTACATCAGAACTATTGAGCACTTTAATCAGCGCTGGTTTATTTTGTGTCAATCATGCCAAGGCAATAAGCTTCATGCCTTTGTATGATGCATGCAAACACACGTACATTTGCAAAGGCATGCTTTAGCAGTCCCAACTGATTAAAAATTATTAACTCATTTGCTACCAATGACAGCAATAGATGTTCAATTATCCATTTTAACTGAGAGGGTAGGCAATGCGCTGCAGATTATTCCATCTACTTTAGGTAAAAATTAGTATTTGTTTTTATTAGGCCCATACATCCAAAAGTTGGTCATTTTTTACCTAAATCAAGAAAAAAATGCTTAACAATAATGTTTTAAACAATATCTATTCTTGAATTAAGAACATTTCGGGCAAATAAGTTTTTTAACATAAAATTTAAAATAAGTCTGTTAAGCATGTTTTCAGATAGCTATTTTTCTTATTTCAAGAAACCTGAGTAAAATTTACTAAAGCCTTATTTATTTTTTATTTATTAAAGCACTGGTAGATAATTTCACTTATTTCTTGTAGATGTACACTGAAAACCAGGGAATTTAACTTGTTTTAAGGAGACATGTTTTTGCGGTGTGAGTGATCATGTTTCAATGGCAACCAGTGAGTTTAAAAGATGGGATAAGTGAGGGTAGCTTGTTCCTGCAATAATGAAGTAGGATTTGGTACAAAATGTGATTACAATGAGTAGAAGGCTGACAAAACTGGGGAATAGCAAGGGCGTCGGTTTGCATAGGGATGGTAGGAACATAACACTTCCAACTTTTCAGGATGCTCAAATTGTCCCTACCAACTTTTAAGCAACCTTATTTGCATTGTATAATGACTTAAGTTATATAGGTAATTTAGATTGTCTTCCCATATTTGTAAGGATAGAATTGACACTACCATTATTAAGTGAAATACAGTACTTTAATTATGGTCAGACTTACATTAACTCCTTTTTTCTTGCTGAATGCGCAAGTCCATTTTACCCCGTCAAAATCCCGTTTGATTGGCTGATGACTTGACCCCCCCCCCCCCCCCCACACACACACACACACACATGTATTAACACCTCTGCCCCCCGGCAGAAATACAACATGCCGCCTCATCCGCCCCCTTCGAAGACGAGGGATATTTTTTTTTTTTCCGCCAGCAGCAGCCCCTGTAAGTAATGTAAAAACGTCAATGTTGTGTAGGTGGGGAACACACCACTAATTTTGCTACTGAAATTACGACCTGCATCAGAGTTAGCATAACATTAATCTGCGTGAATTTCTCTAACTCGAGGAGGAATCTACTTTGAGAGATATATCCTCCTGGATGTTTTCTACTGTTAACGTTAACTGAACTGTAAGAAATGTAGTGAGCCAAGGCTTACCCCCTTCTCCCCAGTTTTCATTTTTTATTTTATTCATGTGGTCTTAAAGCAGCCCAAAGGAGCTTTCATTTTATGGATTGTTTGGCTGTGCTTGTGGACAAAAGCAGTCGTTTTACCTGAGGGAAGGCTCAATTTTTTTTTTTATTTTTTTTATTTATTTTTTTTTTAATGGTTATACCCTGACTAAAAAAGTTTTAAAGTCATATTTAATTTATTTAGACAGACAATTTTGAGTGGTATTAAAACAAATGTTTTTTTTTTTTTTTGCATTCCTGTATACTTAATAGATGATTAACAAGTTAGTATTTCTTGTGTATTTTGATATAATGTTTTCAAATAATGCAATTTAAATTTGCTAATTAAATCCAGAGTTTTTAAATTCACTTGTTTTCAGTGTAAATCTACTAGAAATAAGTGAAGTTGTCTGCCAGTGCTTCAAGTAAATTTGAATCACTTTGATTTCTTGAAATAAGAAAAAATAGCTAGCTAAAAATAAGCTTACCAGACTTATTTTAAGCAAAAGGTTTGCATATTTAATCTTAAAAAAACCTTGGTTGTCAGAAATGTTCTGAATTCAAGAGTAGATATTGTTAAAAACTTTATTCGAAAGCAATTTTGTCTTGATTAAGATGATAAATGGCCGACTTTTAGATGCATTGGCTTAGTAAGAACAAATAGTAATATTAATTGAAAGTAAGTGGAGGAATCTGACGCATTAATCTGTTAACTAGCTTTACCTCCCGAAACAAGATGGAGAAAATGATTTGACTAGATTTAAGAAAAAATATCAGATTAAGATGTTATAAATTTACGGTGTGAAAGTTAGTATAAATCAATACAGATTTGTTTTGCATTAATCATCTAGCCTATCAATTATTAGGTTGTTATTGGTGAGAAATGTTTACCTGGTATACCAGACTCACCGCTGTTCCAGCGATTGAGTCTGGCAACCGTCCGGCGGATCAAATTCCGAGGGCGAGACAGCGGAGTGGACCAATCAGCGATGGGCAGACGTAAATGGTAAATGGTGTTATACTTATATAGCGCTTTCCCACCTTTCAAGGCGCTCAAAGCGCTATACACTATCTCGCCATCCACCTACTGGTGACGCAGCACCAGGAGCAACGTGGGGTTCAGTATCTTGCTCAAGGACACTTAGGCGAGTTCATCAGGGCGGAGAATTGAAGCCACAACCTCTGTGTTGGGGGACAACTACTCTACCGCTGAGCCACGCCACGCCAGACGTGACGTTGTTAAGGGCGACAAGTAATTAGTGTGAGCAGAGAATGGAGAAGTTTGTTCAACATGGCTAGCGCGAGCCATGTTGACTGTTGTCAATGACTTGTTTCGATGGGTTTTTGGTTATTTAAAACTGGTTTTACCGCAGATTGGAACATATTCTCGGCTCTCCCGTTCGCCATCTGTGTTGTTGTAGACACGACTTTCGGCGCGCAAGAGTGACATTACTCGTTAAGAACACGTCACGCAAATAAAACAATGTGATCGGACGATTGATTTTGTACCTTGTTCGGGAGGCCGTTAACGGGCTGGGTCCCAGACTATTTCTCACAGTGTTTGAAAAATACAGGGATAACATTCTGGTTGTGCCAGGCAAGAGAAATGTAGCCCTGACCCCCCGTTCACTCAATCTGTTTGGTCTTATTAATGTCCCTTCCCCAGCAAAAAGTGTACATGCAGGTTATGCCGTTATATCATCCGTATCAATATTGAGACCAAACCTACGCCCTTGGGGGATAGTGTATTTCAAGGAGAGAGGAAGCAAAACCAATCATTGAATTTAACATGTGTTCGAACGAATAAAACAGGATGTACACACTTCCGTAACCACATTATCCCATTCGTTTGGTGTTGTAGTTTTTTTTTTTTTTTTTTAATTTCAAAACCTGGCAGGGGGACAGGGGTGCATAGATGTTTAATATACTTAAGCTAGAGACAGTTGTTAAAAGAATTATGGAATTGTGACAAAGAAGCACAGTGACAACAGTCAGTGGTCGTATACAACAGTGCTGGCGTTCCAAGTGACACTAATATCAGTCAATTGCTGAACCGGGAAGTACAGGATTGAAGCTCCATATGGTGACATGCCGACAGTTGCATGTAGAATATCCTTCTTGTTTTTTTTCTTCATTTATTTTGTGTATACAAATGTTTGAGGCAACAACAAATGGCTTGTGTCACTGCTAGCATGAAAAGTGACTGCAACACCAGGATAGAGAGTACAGAGTGCCAAAATGTATTAGAGTCACAATTATTGTGTTGTTGTTGGGGGGGGTTTTGGGTAAAAAGTGACAAAAGGTTTTTTTTTTTTTTTTTTTTTTTCACTAATGACTACATGTGTCACCTGCAAAAGGAATTTGTTGGCCAAGGTTTACAAGTGCGGCGAAAAGAAGGAAATCTAACAAATGAAATATTGCAATGTCATTCTATCATTAACATAATACTAATAAGGTTTTATCAGTTGAGAATTTGAGGATAGAAAATTATAGCTACTGTAATAATATATATATTCTAACATATGTTTCTTCCTTGTCATTATCTTTGTCTTATTGTACCGGATTAGATTTGCACATCTCTCAGGTTGTTCTCTGAACCACTGATAACACAGCTGCCTAGTAAAATTCACTTTTTTGTGAGCCACTTAATGGGTTAACATGGGGGTGGGGGGGTTTGCATTGGAAATAACAAAAAGTGTATAAAGTGTTTGTGTTGAGAGGCCGGGGCAGATTTTCTCAAAGACACCTACAATATTCATTAATTCAATTAATATTTTTATTCAGGACATACGTATGAAGTAATATTTTACATCAATATTTTACTTCATACGTACAGTGGTATGAAAAAGTATCTGAACCTTCTGGAATTTTACACATTTCTGCATAAAATCAACATCAAATGTGATCTGATCTTTGACAAAATCACACAGAAAAAACAGTGTCTGCTTAACTAGAACCACACTAACATTTATATGTTTTCGTATTTTAATGAGTATAATATGCAAACAATGACAGAAGGAGGAAAAATATGTAAGTGAACCATCACATTTAATATTTTGTGCCCCCCCCTTGGCAGCAATAACTTTAACAGGATGCTTCCTGTACCTGCAGATCAGTCTGGCACATCAATCAGGACTAATCTTGGCCCGTTCTTCTCTACATAACTGCTGTAGTTTAGTCAGATTCCTGGGATGTCTAGCATGAATCGCTGTCTTTAGGTCATGCCACAGCATCTCAATAGGGTTAAAGTGCATGTGACACGAAAAAGCATGTTTATTTCATAATACATGCGGTATTTTATGCTCCTGAATGAAATGGACTGCTTGGATGTGTGTGGAAGCGATTTCTATATTTATTTAGTTTTTTGAATCCCGCGCCATGAAAATGAGTGACTTCCGGCAACAATCTCGAGTTGAGTCGGAGGGTGCTGTGACGTGTACGGAGGAAGGAGTCCTCTTCACTATACAGCCGTACTGTTGTATGAGGACTAAGGATTCATCTGAATTTGCAGATTAATACATTTATTTTTCGCATCACGCCAGCCAAACGGCTGCAGAAAAACCTTGCTGTATGAGGGAGAGGCGTGTGCGCCTTTGTGGAATTTCAAAAGGTTCCCATTCACCGTGGATATTGGCCAAAACAAGCCCTACTACTGTGGGACCATGGGACTTACGAGGAAGTGAGTAAACATCGTGTTTTGTATTATGTCACATACTGGGATCATTTTATTACAGAGGTGGCTTGCATCTTGTAGTTGACATGCTCCTGGTCCACTCCGCCGACGACCGGCGGCTTGTCGCACATCCCCCCACTGGTTGAGCACTATACTCAGCTTTTACCCTCTTGGTGTGCCCGGTGTTCTGTCAAATTTTCCACCCGATCAGAAATTGCAACTCCGAAAACGACGCAACTTCGAAAACTTCGTAACTTCGTCACGTTTTCCTCGTTGTGAATAATTCCCCCTTAATGGGCTGCATACTAAATCAGATGAAATCGTGACTCCGCTGACGTCAGCCACCTATTAGGGACGCTTGAGCCTTATAATGGTAGGCGTGGCTAACCGGCAAACTAAAAGACTAATTTCTTGTCATCTGCGTTTTGCTAAATTGTTGTATATAGTCGAATCGTCTCAAAATATGATTCTAATTCACATAATAATCCTATTTAAGACTTTTTTTCTCCTGTCGTATGCACTTTAACCCTCTCGGGGCAGGTGTTGCAAATTTGCAACAACTAAATTCTAATCCCCTAATTAATCTACATTCACCTTTTATGAGCCCTTTTTTTACTCGAAGTACCACTGCAGACCTTCGTTGTGCATGAGCAACAAACAGTTTCCCCAATAGCTCACTAGATGGCGGGTTTTCTCACTTTGAACATGTCTTTCATCTTGGGTTCACATGAAAGGATTTTCTAGGCATACATTTCATGTAAGTATTACTACCAATCACCTTTATTTTGAAACCAATACTGTATAACATCAATCATGACAGTATAGAGATACAGTATATGCCAATTGGTAGATTTCATCTTCTCTGGGTTTTCCCCTAGGAGCAGCTATACTTCACTGTTGCAACTTTGCAACGTTTGGCCAGACTAGTACCAATGGATGCCACATGCTTTGTCTTCTAGTTTACCTATATTTTGAGCAACAGTCTATACTAGGGTTATTTTCCTATCACCAGTGTTAACTTATTGATTTGAGTTATCATTGAGGGTGCATCCTATGGAAATTAAAATAATTTGGAGTGAAGTTTCACACTATCAGAAGCAGATTTTATCAAACGTAATGGCATAATGCGATGTTCATTTGACTGTTCAGTGAGCAAAACTGATCTAGCCTAAATTCCATTGCACATATTATACACCACCAGATGAAATACCAAGTCCAAAGGGGTATTTTGATCAGTTCATGGATGAATCCGTGTTTGAACTTATTTCTGACCAATCAAACCTGTATGCAGTAATGAAGAATGGCCCAGAACTAAAAGCAACCCCTTCTGAAGTGGAGCAATTCATTAGTTTACACATATTGATGACAGTAGTATGTATGCCATCATACCGCATGTACTGGCAGAAAACAACACGCTACGACCCAATTTCAACTGTCATGGGACGTAAGCGATTTGATAATCTGCGAACATACATCTATATGAACGACAATACCAATGTGAAGCAAAAGGGTGAGCCTGGATATGATCCATTGTTCAAGGTGCGACCAGTACTGGAGAAAGTCCGTGTAAACTGTTTGAAAGTTGAACTGGAAGAAAACCACTCCAGTGATGAGCAGATGATACCCTTCAAAGGAAAAAATGGAATGAAACAATATATCAAGAACAAGCCGAAAAAATTGGGAATCAAGGTCTTTACTCGTGCAGGTGTCACTGGACTAGTCTATGACTTTGAAATATACACTGGAAAAGGGACCGTACCCAATGAGCGTGGACTTGGTGTTGCAGGTGAAGTTGTGGTTCGTCTCGTATCAGATGTTCCGAAAGGACTAAACTACAAGTGCTTCTTCGCCAACTGGTTCACTTCACCTGAACTCGTTGAGGAACTGAAGAAAATGGGAATTCTATCAGTTGCTACCATCAATCAAAACAGTCTACGTGGATGTACCCTCAAAAATGACAAGGAACTTTCATAGGCTGGGCGTGGTGCATATGAAGTGAAAAATGAAATGACAAGTGGGATGTCAATCGTGAAGTGGTATGATAACAAGGCAGTGTTACTGGCATCATCCTTCATTGGCCCTGATCCTGTTGATAGATGCAGAAAGTGGTCAAAAGAGAAGAAGGAATATGTAGAAGTGGACAGACCCCACATTGTCATGGTGTACAATGACAACATGGGAGAAGTTGACTTGGCAGACATGTTTGCTGCGTTCTACCTCATTGAACTCCGCCCACCTCGTTGGTATCTGTGCATCCTGTACTATTTGATTGATCAATCATTGGTCAATGGCTGGCTCCTCTACCACCGTCATCTCACCCAGAACCAGGAGAAGTAGTATATGCCGCTTCTTGACTTCCACGCTCAAGTTGCAGATGCCCTCATCAAGGTTGGCAAGCGGGCTAACTTGAACAGTCGGAAAAGAGGACGACCGTCATCGGAAGAGGCTCCAGAACGCAGTCAAGCTGCCACATCTTCACCGCCAGGTCAGAGGATCATTGCGACAGCAGTTGAGGTCAGACTAGACCAATTCGATCATTTTCCCATCCATGCTGATAAACGTGGACGATGCAGAGTGTGCAAGAATGGCGACACACAAATGGCCTGTCTGAAGTGCAAAGTACTTTTGTGCTTTACAAAGGACAAAAATTGTTTCTTGGACTACCACACGGAGAAGTGACCTTCAGACCTGGCCTTCTCAATTAGGATTTGAGACGTCGATATAGTATTATTGGTTTTATATCTTAATATTGTTTGATGTAGGAGATGAAAAGTTATTGTTATTGTCCCTAATCTATACCAAGTTGTTTTTGTTGTTATTCTTCCACTTTACAATACTTTGAAACATTGTTTTGAAATGTTCTGTGCAAATAAATTTAGTTTTCATACCATATTAAGTTTTCGGCGTTAATTTACCACACCGGGACAATGTTGTAAACTTGCAACATCTCAGAATACATTAAATATGAAGCTTTTGCTAAAAAAAAAATCAGAATTGTATACTACTACCCCATATGACAATTTTCCCCAAATATCAGATTTTTCCTGTTACAAAAACTTAATTTGAGCCTCAGAGGGTTAACACTCGAAACAAGATGGAGAAAATTATTTGACCAGATTTAAGAAAAATGATCAGATTAAGATGTTATAAATTTACAGTGTGAAAGTTAGTATAAATCCATACAGATTTATTTTGCATTAATCATCTAGCCTATCAATTATTTAGGTTCTTATTGGTGCGAAATGTAGCCCTGACCCCCTGTTCACTCAATCCTTTTGGTCTTATTAATGTCCCTTCCCCAGCAAAAAGTGTACATGCAGGTTATGCTGTTATATCATCGGTACCAATATTGAGACCAAACGTAAGCCCTTGGGGGATAGTGTATTTTAAGGAGAGATGAAGTAAAACGAGAGTTACTTCTGTAACTAAGGTTCTATGAATTCCGGATGACCGCCAGAGGGCGGTGCTTAGCACCTGGATATCTACGTGTGCGCAGCACAAAGGTCGAGAATAAAATACCAACAAAGTCACGCCATTGGACGTGACCTGGGTGACGTCAGAGGTCGATAAGAGCCCCGCTCACCCAGCACTAGTTCCTTTTCGGAATGTACTCGCAGGGAGTCTGAGTGACAGGCAGCTCTGGCGGTCATCCGGAATTCATAGAACCTTAGTTACAGAAGTAACTCTCGTTCTATTTCATTCCTTCTGACCGCCAGAGGGCGGTGCTTAGCACCTGGATGACTTTATACCAACAATGTCACGAAGACACCACACATACCGAGGATCAGTCACGGTGAGAGGAAGCCGACAGCACTACTGAAGCTACCGGGTGAGGAGCTGCCACATTCACTCTGTAGAAGCGGGCAAACGTACAAGACGATGCCCACGTTGCTGCGGAACAGATGTCATTCAGAGGAACACCTCTCAGTGCCGCCCAGGAAGTTGCCATCTTCCTTGTGGAATGGCACGTGACTTTAGGAGGCTGAAGACCTTTGGATTCATAGGCCTGAAGAATAGCTTCGACAACCCAATGTGACAAGCGTTGCTTCGAGACTGTGCAGCCTTTATTTTTGTCACCAAAACATACAAAAAGAGCATCTGTTTTACGAGTGCTTGCAGTCACGCTAATATAGTGCTTCAGCATACGAACAGGACATAGCAAACTTTGCAAATGTCCGTCAGGATCACTCACATCGTTAAACACAGCCAGGGTAACTGGCTGGTTAATGTGAAAGGCTGAAAGTCTCTTCGGTAGAAAACTCGGATTGGGCCATAATGTAACCCCAGAACAGTCAGGATTCCACTTTAAACAGTTCGGAGAAATCGATAAAGCATGTAATTCACTCACTCGCTTCGCTGAAGTAATTGCGAGGAGGAACGCAGTTTTTATTGTGACCCACTTAAGGTCAGCCCCATCCAAAGGCTCAAAAGGGGTTGAACACAAACCCTCCAGGACTAACGGAAGGTCCCACGTGGGGACGCGTGGTAATCTTGGAGGCCGTCGACGAAGGGCACCCTTCAAAAACCGACACACCAGGGAATGAGAGCCCACTGATCGGCCATCCACCAAAACATGGTGGGTGGCTATCGCAGCCACGTACACTTTTAAGGTTGATACAGAAAGTCCCTTATCAAGAAGTTCTTGTAAATAGCTAAGTAATATTGGCACAGAGCAGCGCACAGGATCCACATCGTGATCCTTACACCATTTATTGAACAGTCTCCGCCTGTTACTGTAAAGCGCCCTCGTGGACGTAGCACGAGCATCAAGTACAGTTTGTACAACCGCCTCTGTACAGGACTCTAACAGAGAGTCCGGCCCTTCAGAGGCCACAGGTACAGGTGAAGACGCTCCGGGTGGGGGTGCCAGATGCTCCCCTCCAACTGGGACAACAGGTCCATTCTCTGGGGCAGAGGCCAAGGATCCCCATTGAGATGTTTGAGAATCAACGGAAACCACATTCTTCCTGGCCAGAACGGAGCGACCAACAACACCCTGTGATTGCTCTGGCTGATTCTGTGCAGAGTCACCATTAAGAGAGGAAGAGGCGGAAACGCATACAGGAGAGAGTCTGGCCATGAGTGTGCTAGGGCATCCTGACCTAGTGGACTGTTCGGTTCCGCAAGGGAAAACCACAGTTGACAATGAGTGGTTGCTTCTGAAGCGAAGAGGTCCACCTCTGCAACACCGAACCTCCCCCATATCTCCTGAACCACAGCAGGGTTCAACCTCCACTCCCCAGGCGGTGGTTTCTGCCTGGAGAGTAAGTCTGCTGCACAGTTCCGCACCCCCGGAAGATGGACTGCCCTGAGACTCAGAAGGTGTGGAAAAGCCCACAGGAGAAGTTTTTGAGCCTCCACCAGTGAGAGAGGAGATCTGGTCCCCCCTTGGTGGTTTATATGGTAGACAGTGGATGTATTGTCCGACCGAACCAGAACATGCTTTCCACTCAGCGCAGGGAGAAAATGCTTGAGACCAAGTCGAACAGCACGAAGCTCCAATACATTTATGTGACAAAGTCTCTCCAGTGGGGACCAAACACCCCTGATCGTCCTGTGGTTCCACACTGCTCCCCAGCCTGAAAGCGACGCATCCGTTACAACCACTTCTCGGCGTGAGGGAAGAGAACCTAACGTGACCCCTTTGCATATGAACTGCCTGTCCATCCAGGGCCTTAGAAGTCGATGACAACGCCCTGAGAGAGTCACAAGTCTGCGTTGATGTCGGGTGGGATCCAATCCCAAACCGTTCATCCAAATCTGTAACGGGCGCAAAAACAAAAGCCCCAATGGCACCACAACTGATAGTGCAGTCAGTTTCCCCAACAACTGGAGGACGGTCCCGTATGACAGACTCGCACTGTGTCTGACACGCGTGACCGTCCGGAGAACGTCGTCCACCCTTTGTGGCGACGGAGAGGCGGTCATAGTTAAGGAGCTTAAGCTCATGCCGATGAAAATCACATGTTGGCTGGGAATCAAATGACTTTTTGAAAGGTTTACCTTGAGACCTAGTTGCTTCACATGGTCCAACAGCAGCGTGGTGTGGCTGAGAGCTTGTTCCCGAGTCTGTGAACACACAAGCCAATCGTCCAAGTAAGGAAGAATTCTGAGGCCGCGGCTCTGCAGGGGGGCCAGCGCCGCAGCCATGCATCTTGTAAATGTCCGGGGAGCAAGAGAGAGGCCGAATGGCAGCACTCTGTATTGGTATGCTTTTCCTTCGAAGGCAAAGCGAAGGAAAGGCCTGTGGTGTGGTACCACTGGCACGTGAAAATAGGCGTCCTTTAAATCCACACTTGTAAACCAGTCTCCTTGAGTGATTGATTGGAGAACGTCCGTCGTGCGAAGCATGTGAAATTTTAGACGCTTGAGGTAACAATTTAGTGATCTCAGGTCGAGGATAGGGCGAAATCCGCCGTCCTTCTTCGGAACAAGAAAATAAATTGAATAAAACCCTTTCAACAGGTTTGAACTGGGAACCAACTCTATAGCATCCTTCTGTAAGAGTTCTACGATCTCTTTTCTGAGGGCCATACGTTTCCCTGGATCTGACACAACTGTTGTCTTCACCCCATTGAACTTTGGGGGACGACGCTTGAACTGAATAGTGTAACCTCTGAACAGAGTTGAAATGACCCATGGGTCTGGAACAAGGGCGACCCAGCGTCTGAGATGGAGTTCGGTAAAATGGCTGAGGCCCTGGCAATGGTAGTCAAACTCTACCGTTCCTGCCCCTACTAGCGGTAGAGTGCTTGGAGGGGCGAGTGTGTTGAAGTCTGTGAAATCGGTCGGCTCTTGGAGGTCTTCCTGTCGGCTCCCGAAAAACAGGCCGTAGAGAGGAATGTCCATCCGCAGAAACTGGACGTGCAGTTCTCGGCGCAGGTGGAGCCCTGGTAGCAGAGTGATAGGTAGGAGCACGTCTGTGGGGGGGCCTGGAAGCTCGTTGCAGGTCAACAAACTGTTGCCGGGACCTGTTGGCTTCCACAGCTCTCTCAAGGGTTTGTTGGGCTGCTGGGCCAAACACTTGACCCGGAACAACAGGTAGAGTGCGAAGCGCACCCCTACACGACTCAGTCAGAGGAGACTGTGCCAACCATACTTGGCGTCTGGTCACAGTAAGTGTCGACATGAGTCTGCCAAGTTCTCTGGACATATATGCAAATGTCTGGAGGGAAGCATCGCTCAGGTTCTGTAAACTTTCATTGACACCTGCAACCCTCAATGACTGTGAAAGGGCCAGGGCAAGGTGGGAAAACGTATTACCCAAGCGGCCAATCCGAGCCGCAACATCATAGGCCTTGGTAAGGAGATCATCAGTCACCCGGCACTGTGGGCGCGGGCATCGTGCCTCTGCGCGGGCAGCATCTGCTGGGTCCACTATCAGGCTCGCGACAATGCTGTCCACCGACGGCATCTTGTTTAACCCATATTGAGCAGCATCATGCATAGAGCTGAGTGCCCTACAGTCTTGGGACAAGTGGGTGGACGACTTAGGATCCGTCCAGCAAAGCTGAAGCTCATTGATATAGGGTTGTGATGCTGGCACACAGAATTGTGGTTTTTGAGCGGTCTTAAAGAAGGCATTAGAAACCGAATTCTCAGCTGGTAATGTCTCAATACCCAGTTGTGAAAGGGCTAATTGGACAGTTTGCTTTATGAAAGACAAACCAGGACTAGAGTCTGGGGGTAGGGACTCGGAAGTGTCAGAGTCCGCTACCGAGGGGCATGGAGAAGGCCCGATGTCAAGGTCACCACCATAGGTAACATCTCCGGTCCTAAACAGCGAGTCACTCGCTGCTATGGACACAACGTCCTCTTCCAGGTGGCCAACTACACTGCAGTGCTCCTGCTCAGGCACGCTATCAATGACACCTGTGTTTGCACACATATCCCCCCCTGGCTGTAAATTCAGGAGTAATGATTTAATCTGAGCGAACTCAGAGGCCAAAGTGTCAACCTTAGCAGATAGCATGTGGTCGGTATCACAAGCCTTCTTTGATGAGGTGGCCCCAACATGCTGCTTCTTATGGCGCTTGGTCGTCTTTTTTGGGCTCGACGCCAACGCGCCGTGAGAAATTTCATTTTCCACCAAAGCCAGTCTAGCGGACCTTTCCGACAACGGGATGCAGACACAATTAAGACACGCTTCCTCGGTGAGCGCCTTTCTTAAATGCCCAACACCTAAACACGACGGGCATAAAGTGTGTCCGTCTTCTGGGCTCAGGTGGGCTAAACAGCGAGCACACGCGTTCACGAGCGGTCCCGACATGCCTACACACAGTGCGAGCCCTACTCACGAACTCCGGAGTGAGTCAGCAAAGTACGAGGCTCCCCGAGCGAATAACACTCGAGGACCAGTCCACAGTATTGAGGCTCGAAGCAAACAAGCCACTCGGTTACAGCTGGAGGAGGCGCGGAGCGAAAATACACTCACACACTCCCGTTGTAGAAATGCAAAGAGTGAGCAAAAACACTCCCGTTGTATAAATGCAAAGAGCGAGGAAACACTCACTGCACACCAAACAAAAATGGCGCGGAGCGGGAAACACTCACAGCCTAATCAATAACCCGGTTCGGAAGAAACCGCCGCGGTGACACATTAGCCAGTGCGGGCCCGCATGATTGGTGGAAATAGCCGCGGTGCTACATTAGCGTATCAGAGCGAAATATACTCACAACAATACAATCAATAGAGTCCGGAGCGGAAAACACTCACAGAAAATATGCAACTGAAGAAAATCCAGAACGTGAAGAAATCGATAGTCCAGCCGCAGCTCGCAGCCTCTGGAGGACGTAATCCACGTAGCTCCAACCAAGCCGGTTTCGAGGCTTCCGGCGAGCGCGGTAATACGACCTTCGCCGATGCGAGAATGTAGAAAAGGAACTAGTGCTGGGTGAGCGGGGCTCTTATCGACCTCTGACGTCACCCAGGTCACGTCCAATGGCGTGACTTTGTTGGTATTTTATTCTCGACCTTTGTGCTGCGCACACGTAGATATCCAGGTGCTAAGCACCGCCCTCTGGCGGTCAGAAGGAATGAAATAGAACCATTGAATTTAACATGTATTCGAACGAATAAAACAGGATGTACACACTTCCGTAACCACATTATCCCATTCGTTTGGTGTTGTTGTAGTTTTATTTTTATTTCAAAACCTGGCAGTGGGACAGAGGTGCATAGATGTTTTAGATACTTGAGCAAGAGAGAGTTGTTAAAGGAATTATGGAATTGTGACAAAGAAGCACAGTGACAACAGTCAGTGGTCGTGTACAACAATGCAGGTGTTCCAAATCACACTAATATCAGTCAATTGCTAAACCGGCGTACTTGATTGAAGCTCCATATGGTGACATGCTGACAGTTGCATGTACAAGATCCTTGTTTTGTTTTTTTCTTCATTTATTTTGTGTATACAAATGTTGTGAGGCAATGACAAATGGCTTGTGTCACTGCTAGCATGAAAAGTGACTGCAACACCAGGATAGAGAGTACAGAGTGCCAAAATGTATTAGAGTCACAATTATTGTTTTTTTTTTTTTTTTTTTTTTTTTTTTTTTTGTAAAAAGTGACAAAAGGTTTTTTTTTTTTTTTTCACTAATGACTACATGTGTCACCTGCAAAAGGAATTCGTTGGCCAAGGTTTACAAGTGGGGCAAAAAGAAGGAAATCTAACAAATGAAATATTGCAATGTCATTCTGTCATCTGTCATTAACATAATACCAGTAAGGTTTTATCAGTTGAGAATTTGAGGATAGAAAATTATAGCTACTGTATATATATATGTTATATATAATATATATATTCTAACATATGTTTGTTCATTGTCATTATCTTTGTTTTATTGTACCGGATTAGATTTGCACATATCTCAGGTTCTTCTCTGAAGCAAGGTCATTAACTGATAACACAGCTGCCTAGTAAAATTCAATTTTTTTTGTGAGCCACTTCATGGGTTAACATGGGGTGGGGGGGGTGGGGGGGGGTTGGTTTATTCGCATTGGAAATAACAAAAAGTGTATAAAGTGTTTGTGTTGAGAGATCGGAGCAGATTTTCTCGAAGGCACCTGGATGGAGCTCTCGTGGACATTTGTCCTGGCCGGCCAGCTTTTAATGATCCATTCCTTAATAAATGTGTCGTCATCTCCATCTCATTAAGATAATTTTTAAAAACCTGTAAAAAGAGAAAATATACTCTTTTCTTCTTACATATAATATTACGAACGTGTCTATAAACGATATTGTCGGGTTACAACGTGCCTAAAGAGGGAGGAAATTGCCTCTTAGCGTCGCGTTGGCACATCGAACGCACCAATAGGAAAGTCGCGTGGACACACCATCGCGGCGCCAGCAGTATATAATGCTACAGTACAATATTCATTAATTCATTTAATGTTTTTATCCGGGACATACATATGAAGTAATATTTTACATCAATATTTTACTTCATACGTACAGTGGTATGAAAAAGTATCTGAACCTTCTGGAATTTTACACATTTCTGCATAAAATAACTATCAAATATGATCTGATCTTTGTCAAAATCACACAGATGAAAAAACAGTCTGCTTTAACTAAAACCACCCTAACATTTATATGTTTTCATATTTTAATGAGTACAGAATGCAAACAATGACAGAAGGAGGAAAAATATGTAAGTGAACCATCACATTTAATATTTTGTGCCCCCTCCCCCCCCTTGGCAGCAATAACTTTAACAGGACGCTTCCTGTACCTGCAGATCAGTCTGGCACTTCAATCAGGACAAATCCTGGCCCATTCTTCTCTACATAACTGCTGTAGTTCAGTCAAATTCCTAGGATGTTTGGCATGAATCGCTGTCTTTAGGTCATGCCACAGCATCTCAATAGGGCTAAACTCTGGACTTTAACTTGGTCACTCCAGAACGTGTATTTTGTTCTTCTGAAACCATTCTGAAGTTGATTTACTTCTGTGTTTTGGATCATTGTCTTGTTGCAGCATCCATCCTCATTTTTAGCTTCAACTGCCTGACAAACGCCCTCGGGTTTTCCTGCACAACATTCTGATGAACTTTTGAATTCATTCTTCCAATATTGATTGCAGAAAAACAGCCCCAAATCATGATGCTCCCTCCGCAATGCTTCACGGTGGATTTGAGGTGTTGATGTTGGTGAGCTGTTCCATTTTTCCTCCTCACATTACCGTGTGGGTTACTATCAAACAATTCAACTTTGGTTTCATCAGTCCACAAAATCATTTATAACTTCTGTTGAGTGTCTCAGTGCCATTTTGCGAAAATTAAACGAGCAACAATGTTTTTCTTAGACAGGAGTGGCTTTCTCCGTCGGGTCCTCTCATGAGCATCATTCTTGACCACAGTTTTACATACTGTATAGTCAGAGGCGTAGCAAGGGTCCCAGGGGGCCCCAGGCAACAAGCAACATGGGGCCCTTTGAGCGGGTGCAAGTAAGAGGGACAGTTGGACTTGGAGCAATAGCATATTTAATAAAAGTATAATAATGCCTCAATATCATAGAGTGCTTTTTAAGACACTCAAAGTGCCCGGCTTCTACTACATTAGGACATAAAACTACAGTAACATAGTACACTCACCGCTGTCTTGCTTCCTTTTCTCCTCTTCTGCTTTTTTTTCTTTCCTTTTTCATTTCCAGACGGATAACTTCTCTTCATTTTGGCAATTAAAAAAAGGCTTGATCGTCGCCCACTCTCACTCTGAGTCACGTGACACACATACATATTTGTGCAGTAAAATGATCACGAAGGTGGGGGGTTCGAGTGCGTGCTGCGTGCGGTCATCTTGGCCATAAAAGTGGTGAAAACTAAGCACTTTACACTCATATGGATGTACAACATCATTTTAAGAAGCTAGACTAACACCTTCCCTCTTAAAGCAAATGTGCAATGCGAATATAATGTAAAGAACGCTCTCCTCGACCCAGCGAGAACGAGTGGGATCAACGAGCCGACGTAACAGGAAAAACACGAAACGGTCGCGCTGATAACGGCTCTAACTTATCATAAGAACTTTATGGCATGAAGAGGAAATACTTACATTCGTTCATGGACGCACAGATTAATCCTCTAACAGGTGTGGTGGCCGTCCTCTGCTCGAAATACGCACCTTACGCTTACGCCTATTCTCGTTCTCAGAATATGCAGCGCTTGTGACGTAGGACAATAACAGGACTGGTTGCTATGGGAACGTACGCAGCGGCATACCGCATACCCAAGGAACTAGTGACGAGATTTGTCGTTCACTTGAGTAAACGAATCCATTCCGGTTCGTTCACTAAAAAGATTCGTTCAAACAAATCGTTCAACGAATCGTTCGCCCCCCTCATCTCCCTCCCCGCCCAAACGAATCGTTCAGTTACTGAACGGGAAGTGACGTTGCCGAACGAATCACCAAAGACCGCTTCGCAGTATAACTGAACGGGAAGTGACATTACTTGGTCCCTCCCTCTCTTCCACATTGACCACTCGTCGTAGTTTCAGAAATGAGTGACAGGCGGTATCATTCTGCTTTCACAGACAGCCTCGTCTCCCTCCTGCTGCTGCAAAAGCGAGGGAGAACTTCCGCGTCGTCTGTCCTAGTTCTATGGGCTCAAAGTCATGGCTCGTGCTTGCATTTCGATTTAGGACACGGTTAAACATTTTCCTTTTGTGAGGGGAGTAGGGGGCGGGGGCGCACGGACTTTCTTTAGCAGGTTCTTGATCACACATACAATCACATATACAGCATGTTTGCTGTCACAAAAATAAAAATACATCGAAAGTTTAATTTCTGAATATGGAACGACCAACACATCATATTTACATCTCGCTCTGTTGTATTTTTGTTTTTTAGTATTAAGATGATCGTGTTGAATTTTTGCACTGGTATTAATAAATAAAATAATCCGGTCAGCTCCCCTGTCGTCCCCGCATCTCAGATCGTCAAATGCTGACGAGAAATAATTGTTTGCTCTTTACGATGTCGCCTTTCTACTCTCATTAGTCTGTTAAGAAAAATGTAGACATATTGCGACATCTCCCGTGTCCGCGTGCTTTGTTTTTGGGCGCTTGAGTAGCACATGATGGACGGATTGACATAATTTGTCAAACCAACCAACACCTGACACGAAAAAAAAAAAAAAAAAACACTCCGAAAAAAATTACATGTATATACAGTTTCATTGCAAATCAGTATTATGGTGATCATATTGTTTTTTTGCACTGGTATTAATAAATAAAATAATCCGGTCAGCTCCCCTGTCGTCCCCGCATCTCAGATCGTCAAATGCTGACGAGAAATAATTGTTAGCGCTTTACAATGTCGCCTTTCTACTCTCATTAGTCTGTTAAGAAAAATGTAGACATATTGCGACATCTCCCATGTCCGCGTGCTTTGTTTTTGGGCGCTTGAGTAGCACATGATGGACGGATTGACATAATTTGTCAAACCAACCAACACCTGACACGAAAAAAAAAAAAAAAACACTCGGGAAAAAAATTACATGTATATACAGTTTCATTGCAAATCAGTATTATGGTGATCATATTGTTTTTTTGCACTGGTATTAATAAATAAAATAATCCGGTCAGCTCCCCTGTCGTCCCCGCATCTCAGATCGTCAAATGCTGACGAGAAATAATTGTTAGCGCTTTACGATGTCGCCTTTCTACTCTCATTAGTCTGTTAAGAAAAATGTAGACATATTGCGACATCTCCCGTGTCTGCGTGCGTTGTTTTGGGCGCTTGAGTAGCACATGATGGACGGATTGACATAATTTG
Source organism: Corythoichthys intestinalis (assembly GCF_030265065.1). Classification (NCBI taxonomy): domain Eukaryota; kingdom Metazoa; phylum Chordata; class Actinopteri; order Syngnathiformes; family Syngnathidae; genus Corythoichthys; species Corythoichthys intestinalis. The sequence continues at coordinate 39,647,678 of NC_080408.1, read as the reverse complement.
TCAAACCAACCAACACCCGACACGCTGACACGAAAAAAAAAAAATAAAACACTCGGGAAAAAATTGACATGTATATACAGTTTCATTGCAAATCAGTATTATGGTGATCATACTAAATATTTTTTTCTGTGCACATATGAGGTAAATATCGCTGCCATGAAGCCTCCATATAGTGACAGTTCTCTGCCCGCTTCACTGCCGTCACGCGACCGCAGCTCAGCTTTTGCTTGCCTCGTAGCTACCCGTGTTTTAAATTACTGTAAATTTGATAGTATGTCGTCATAGGCAGTCACGAGTTTGTTTAGGAAAGTACTACTCCAAACAATGCTCGCTAGATTTGTGTGGTGTTTTTGTCTGTTTGAGCAGCATTTGATAGGCTCCACGTTAACAAATATGTGACAAAGTCATTTCCTTTCATTTTCTGATTCGTTCACCACATAGTCATTACTGGAAAATCAAGTTAGCAGCAAGCTAGGTCAGGAACCGGAGGACCGAGTCACTGAACGGGAAGTGACATAACTCAGTCTTGCCCCCCTGCCTGCACGCTGGCTGCTTATTGGCCACACGTGGACGTGAGTGACAAACGCCCTGATTCTGTTTCCGCTCCCTCCCCTGCCCGCGATGAGGCTGGCGTCTGATTGGTCGTGTGCGATGTCAGAAGACGCTGCCGCTTGCTCAACGCCCTCCCACGCAGCGAACAAGCACCACCTTCATAGAACGAATCAGTGCAGATGATGATTAGTTCGGTCTCGTTCACCAAAACAATTCGTTCAAAAAGAACGAATCGTTCGCGACCGATACAACACTACAAGGAACCTTGCTAAAAGGAGTATTAAAATTGCTAATAAAATCGTTTAGGATTATTTTAGATGCATATATGTTATATTTTTCTTATAGAGTATTCAACGAGGAATACGGTAGACCCATTAATAGACTTTCTCAGAAAAATCAGCATTTCTTTAAATAGTCACAAGAATAATGAGGTGGCCTGTGAAAACCAACGTAAAGTAGTACAGCAAGGACTTTCCATAAAGTTCTTGGTGAACCACTCTTTGCACATACATGTAGTGTTAAAACTGATCAAACTTGCTTAAACATGTATGTAGAGTGGGGCTGATAACAGAATTGTTAATCTGTCAAATGATTCCATGGTATTGAATCACTCCCAATAGTTGTAGCTACAACAGTGCGATGAAGCTGAGTGTGATAAGTCTTTGTGTGCCAAATCTATTGGCCCTCTGGGGCAGCTGACAGCTGTTTTGACCGAGGCATGATGCACATCAGACAATGCTACTCTTCAAGACATTTCTCACCAGGTGTGTGTTTTATAGCGGGCAGGGCAGCTTTAAACCACTCATCAGTGATTGGGCACACACCTGCCAAATGAAAATATTCCATTTATAGCGAAAGCTACGTTCGCGTCTTAGGTAATGCTTATTTTGAAATACCACAGCAGAAGTGGAATCACTTCCTAGTTTGTCAGTACTTACCCATAACAGTAGAATCATCCAGTCAGTGATGAGTGTACTTTTTGACTAGTAACTACCGCTTCTGGTTCCTTAATATACTTTCATTTTTGGATTCGTCGTTGTGTTTTTTTGTTTGTTTGTTTTTTTGTTTTTTGTTTTTTTAATGTGATTTGTCATGTTTTTTCATTTGTTTTTTTTTTTTTTTGTTATGTGATTTGCCGTTATGTTTTGCATTTTAGGGCCACTCGAAATTGGTGGTTAATGAGGGCAAAAGGAGATGAATACTGCAGTTAAAAGGTACATGACCCTCATTTTTATTCTGGACTTGGACGCTTATATACTTTAGATTTTTTTTAAATATCGACCTGACCTCCCCCTTTGCAATGGAAAAAGGAGTGCAATCTACCTGGGTCAGTTCCTCTGTTAAATTATTTAAATTTTTATTTTATTTTAGTTTTAATCAAAATTATTTATTTAAAATTTAAATTATTTGAAAAATCATGAATGTCAAAATGAAAAAGCAAGGTGTTCAATGCTTCGGACAAGTCATTATCGTTTTTATATATTGGCAATTGAATACCGCTAGGTTTTTTTGTGCCTTTGGAAAACCTGTCATTTTTTTCACCCCATTACTTGCTGACCTCAAGTTGTTATTGCCCAGTCTTTCCTCCATTTTACTTTTATATTGCAGTTTAGCACTCTTTATTTCTGCCGTGACCTCCTTTGTTGCCTCCCTGATTTCACACTTATCCCCTTTTTGAAAAGCCTGGTGTTTTTTCATTAGCACTTGTTTCAGAGAGCTAGTGACCCATTGCTTATTGTTTGCATACACTTTAACATGCTTCTTGGGAATAACAGCCTCCACACAGAAAGAAGTATAATAACAAACAGTGTCAGCAAGCTCATCAATATCTGAGGAAGAGTCTATAAAGACAGACCAATCAGTGCAGTCAAAGCAACCTTGTAATTTCAGAACAGACTCATTATCCCAAGACTCAATCTCTCTAGTTTTAATTTCCCCCCTTTTAAGCATTGGTCTATACACAGGGATGAGGTTGATAGCACAATGATCTGAAGATCCCAAGGGAGCCAAAGGGATGGCCTTATAAGCCTCCTTAATTGAGCCATAGCACTTGTCCAAAGTCTTATTTTTTCTAGTTGAGCATGTGACATATTGATAAAAGTTGAGGGATTTACTCAGTATGCAGTTATTAAAATCTCGCATAAGCAGACAAGGGGCATCTGGGGAAAGAGATTGAAGTCTCTGACTCATTTTACGAATAGTGTCAGCAGCAGACTGTATATTTGCTTTTGGGTACATTATATACAGTATTACAGTCACAAATATCTGGGGAAATTCTCTTGGGAGATAGAACGGCCGAACAGAACAGAGATGGAGAGCAGTTCGATGTCCGGAGTGCATAACGATTCCCTGACGGTGACATTGCTGCACCACCTCTGGTTTATGTATACACACACACCACCACCACCTTGAGATTTCCCTGTGATTTCTGCATCTCTGTCCAACCTGACAGGCACCCCAAAGCCGCTGATCGATAAATCCACGTCCGTGTCTTTAGATGACAGCCATGTTTCCGTGAAGGCTATGATACAGGCATTCCTGTATGCCTGTAAATGGTTTGAATTTGCTTGAAGCTCGTCAATCATGTTCCTTAGCGACCGCGCGTTTGCGAGTATTATTGTAGGGAGAGGAATACGGCGAATTTTTTGTCACTTTAACCTAGGGTAGAGTGACCATATTTTGATTTCCAAAAAAGAGGACACTCGGCCTGGCCTCGAGATACTTGAATGTTACTCGAAGTCCACTCAAAGATGCCTATATAACTTTAATATATTTAAAGTGTGCCTCCTCTGTCTGGTTAGAAAAATTCAGTTTTATTTTAAAAAAAAAAAAAAAATTTTTAAACATAGGCCTATTGCCATATAGTATATATTATACACTATATGTAAATATTTTTTTACTCAACAGGCTTTACTGTTCTTAAAATAAAATAATAATAATCAAACATAAAGGGAAAAAAAACAAAAAAAACGAATAATGATTAAAAAAATTAAAAAAAAAAAAAATATATATATATATATGTATATATATAATGCAGACCCATGGAAATGTAGTCCAGTCAATGCGCACACACAGTAGGTTATGTGCCAACTCAACATTTTTATAAATTACTATCACGACAATTGTCGTTGACAAATTGTTATTCCTACTCAATTTTTATTCTCATTCAGTGTTCTAGATTGTACGCAAGCAATAACCGAAATACACTGACAAGCTATTCAACCAGCATGTTTCCAAACGCAGCAGTTCAAAACTACATTGCCCATAATGCCTAGCGCGGCTGAGCGCACTGATAGCTACCCTGTTAGCGAGTATCGGGCGAGGCAAAATCAACCTTTGCTACAAAAGTTTACAATCATCGGCAGCGCAGCAATGCGACACCAAACAGGATTTGACAGATTACGCCAGTACAAATCTCCGACAGAAGTCAACAGTTGCCATTATATACGTATTTATCGTAAAAAAACTCTCAACTGGGCAGGCGCTCCTATTTAAAATATAATACTAACGTTCAACCAAATACACAAACACAGAACGATTAATGCAAGACTAATACAATATACTGCATCTCTGTTTACACATATAATCCAATATTCAACACACGTGATCGACATTAACAGGAGAGAAACCTACAGAAAGGTGTATGGAGCCACATCTTAAAACTCCTTGCTGTAGTCTGATTTCTTGCCAAACTGACAACCTTCATTAGATGGTGGTAATTCCACATGAAAAAAAGGGTAGAAAAAAAGGGGACCAAAGTTTATATTTCCCAAACTCAGATTGTTCCATTGCATTAAACATTCCCGAGGGTATTTCAGGAAAACTTTTTCAGCAATTCTGACAAACAAAACGCAGACAAACGAGCACACTTGCACACCTGCTGCTGGTTTTATTTTTTTACCTGATGCACAACTCTCATTTTGTTGATTGTGCAATACTCTAATTGTAACAGATATTAATGACATGTTTTGATGCATTTTTATGCTTTATAAAACATGTATGTTTGAATTTTAAGGGACTTGGAACAGATTAGGGTATTTACACGGAAAACGCGTCTCTACTTACAGAATTTTCCGGTTGAGAAACTACTTCCAGAACCAATTAATTTCGTAAGTAGAGGTACCACTGTATAACAAACTGGGTAAGGGGATTTAGATTTTTATCAGTATGTTTTTAATCACCATTTATTTTAGAGATTTTAGAGTTTTTTTGTATCATATATATTAAACTAAATAGTTCATCATTCCAATAATAATATGATAGGTTGGTGAAGCTTTTTAATAAATATATTCATTTCATTACCATCCCACAGCTTCCACCTTGAGTGTGTAAAAATTTAAATCATGTCCCTGCTGCATTTGAGTTCATCTCCAATCATTTCAACTATAATTCCTATTAATATTTGTACAACACAATGAAAGAGACTTTACCACCATCTGTAGTGCTTAAGGTTTCTAACAGAGAAAAAGTGATAATCTTCACTATTTACAGAGAGCTTTTGAATTAAAACTACATGAAGGACACCAAACTTGTCAAATAAAAGTAAGTATAAAATAGCAGACAATTGGACTCAAGTCACAGTGACTCGAGTTGGAGTCGCAAATTAAATGTCTCGCAACTTGACTCGGACTTGAAGACAAAAAACGCAGACTCGGACTTGACTCGCTTGAGCTGGGAGGGTCCGAAACTCGAGACTCAACTCGACTTGGGAGGCAGTAACTCGAGACTCGGCAAGTTGACTCGAAAAACTTGGATTTAGATTGGTTCCCACCTGCCAGTGACCCTCTTGGTCATCTTGGCCACTCTCGCCATGCCCTCACAGAACATCATGGCAATAAAAAAAAAAAAAAATCTAATTTTCTGCAGACTATACTGAATTGTTTTTGTTTTGTTTTTTACACGGACTTACATTGATTATAAGGTTTCCCTCAAAGATAAACCTGAGTGCTTTGTGGGTGGGATGGGGAACAATAGTGAAGGCCTTGACCAGTATTGTAGCCGGGTTTTTATTTCTTAAGAGTTTTAATGTTTTCGGCTTTGATCTGTTTTATTGTTTTATTTGTTGTTTTGACTTTTATCGCGATGTGTTGTTTTTGTTTCTTTTTTTTCCCTTAATGTCATTGTATTGTACTTTTCCTGCCTTTTATTTATCATGAACTATGTTGTTCGTTGTTGTAAAGCAGTTTGAGGGCCTTTCGGGTTTTTGTAAAAGGCTATAAAAATAAATTTGATTTGATTGGTAATTCTTAATTAAAAGTAATTAGTTACAGTTACAAATTACTTCTCCCAATAAGTAATTGAGTTCATAACTCACTTACCTCAATGTTAGAGTAATTAGTTACTCACTCGGCAAAGTAACTGACGTTACTGTTCATGTTATACACGTTATTACATGATCCATGCTATAATGTCTATCACATGAAATAGGTTTATATTAACTGATTGAATTGAACTGAACTGTCTATTTCACCCCCCCCCCAAAAAAAACGTAGATCACACTTTTAGCATTTTTTAAAATTTAACCTATATGAAAGTGTAATGGTATACAAACTTTAACATTCAAATGCTGTGAGGAAAAAAAGCCTTTTTGTTTTTCTTGTTGTACTGAAACCGCGAAAAACCGTGACCTCGTGCCAAGGTACGTACTAACATATGCGGAGTTTAAGGGGGGGGGCCCTGGTGGCCAAAAAGTGTCATTGCATGTAATTGACTTTCCTATATATGTATAAAAGTTGTAAAGCATTAAAGCAAACAACAAAAATGAATGAAATGAACAAAAAAAAAAAATTTTATAATGTGTCAAAATTATCTTTTGAACAGATCATGTGACTAGCACCTTAGACGGTCATTTGCTTTGCATATTATTTAAAAAAAAAAAAAATTAGGGGAGGGCAATTCTATTTTTCAAATGATTTTTTTTTTCTTTGTTTGAAAATAAGCAACTTATTGGGGGATTGAATGATTTAGACACAAACGTCCTACCCCATGATATGGCCGAAAAACAAAAAGGATTGCTAAAATCAAAGAAAACTTTTTAAATTAAAAAAGTGTTCAAATGCAAATATTTGGGTCTCAAATATTTTTTCGCATTCAAAAAGTTTTTTTCTATGATTGAAATTTTTATTTTTTTGATTGGAGTGATTTTTCGTTTGAAAATATATATTTTTTATTTGAAGCAACTTATTTTTTGATTGAATAATAAAGACACAAATGTCCTAGCCAAAATGTGGCCCAAACACAAAACAACATTACTTCAATCAAAAAAGTTGCTTCAATCAAAAAAAAAAAAAATTGACTTCAATCAAAACAAAACTTCAAAGAAAAATAGCTTTCAAATGCATTTTTTTGAGTTTCAAATTTATAAACAAATTTCTGTTTTTGATCGAATAATGAAGACACAAATCTACCTCCATATGGCTCCGCCTAGGGGATACAAATTTTGACTGGGGTAAACACATTGGCACAACACCGTCAGGCGTACCATATTCAAAGTAAATAAAGCTATATAAAGTATACTGTAGCTGTCCTAAGCAGCCTGATTTAGAATTCCCCTCAAGAATGAGGGGAAAGAAGAAAAAACAACACTCTTTTTCAACTTATTATCATACATATTCTTGTAAGGTAATTTTATTGCTGACACTGCATTTTTGGGTCATCAACATGTTGTGCCCCCCCGGCCCAAAAGTCAAACTCTGCCTATGCGTACTGAACCGTGACTTGTGCACAGTATAACGTCACACTTTTAATATATATGTATATATATATATATATATATATATATATATATATATATATATATATATTAGCGCTGTCAAAATTATCGCGTTAACGGGCGGTAATTAATTTTTTTAATTAATCGCGTTCAAATATTTGACGCAATTAACGCACATGCCCCGCTCAAACATTAAAATGACAGCACAGTGAATTGTGTACTTGTGTTTTTCGGAGTTTTGTCGCCCTCTGCTGGCGCTTGGGTGCGAAAAAAATTTACAGAAAAATATGGCATATTTCATAGATGGTTTGAATTGCGATTAATTGCGATTAATTACGATTAATTAATTATTTTTTAAGCTGTAATTAACTCGATGAAAAATTTTAATCGTTTGACACCCCTAATACATACATATATATATTATATATATGCAAGTGAGGCTCTTCCCTCTCCTATCTTTGCTCTAGTTGTTTTGATTAAAAAAAGAAAAAAAAAAAGAAAAAAAATCACACAAGGTGTTTGGATACGTCATTAGGGCAAGTGACTATTTTTGTTAATAAAAAACAAAAACAAATTATTATTATATTGTAGCATCTACAAGGACAACGCTCACTTGGTGATGATAATACATTCTCAACAGGAAAACAGTCCATTAATTTTACACACCTGTATGTAAAAAAAAAAAAGTTGCCCCAGAGTTTAAGATAACGTTCGCCAAGCTAAATGCTAACGCTAGCGAGAACGCGACTGCTATGCTAACGCTTTGAGCCACCTAGCATCGCGTTTGCGACAGCGTCACAATCCCCTTCCCTCCACCCCCCTCCCGCTCTGCTCTCTCCGTGACATTCAATCAAATTGCAGTAACACGCACCTTCACATCCTTAGTAACGGTAACGGCATTGCAAAGATGGGGAAAGTGATTAACTAGATTACTCACTACTGACAAAAATAAAGGCGTTAGTAACGCTGTGATACTCTAACCCCGTTATTAACAACACTGGCCTTGACTAACCATGAGACTCGGCTTGATTCGACATGACCTCGAGACTCGACTCGACATAGCCTTGTGACTCGACTTTACTTGCCCACAACAGGTAAGACTTACTTGTGACTCGGCTCATAGTGATTCGTACAATTGTCTTTAAATAGTGTGTAATGTAGCAACCCTGTAGTGAGCTCTTTTGCAGGACTTCTACTATTGACTTCTTTTCAAGGGAATAAACTCATTAGCTGCCATTAATCCCGAGAGATACCCAATCCTAGTTCAAATGGATTGCACGGCTGATATTGTCAATGGCACTTAAACATTATTATTCATTACAAGCCCTCCCAGTCTCAAAATTGAGAAAGCCACCAACCAGAATTTGACAGTTTCTGCACCCCCACAAGTGAAATGGCGGCTTCACCCCTCATGCCCAAAGACCACGGGATCTTTGGCAGGGATGGAAAGAGTTCTAAAAATTCAGCAGAGGGATAAAAACATTCTTTAAACTTCCTTGTCAGTTTGCATTAAGCGCGCCTGTGAGCCAAAGTAGAGCAGCAGATCATTCGTAACCAAGCGAGAAGGGGGAGAAATGGTCCCAAATCTTCTCACTGGCACATCAAAAGTCCCCATGTTCTTGTGTTGATGTTCACGCTGTGACGCATTCTGACCTTTGACTGTGTACACATCTGCTAGGCATTGATTAAAAAAAAAAAAAAGACTCATATGAATCCAAAACACTCGAGCGATGTCATCTATAATTAATATAATTGACTGACCATGCTGTGATGTAATTATTTCTAATTGATTGCGTCCTTCATGCAGTCTCAATAAGGGCGGTTCATGTCTTATATTGGATTCATTTTTCTATTAAAAGATTATGATCATAAAGTAAGAATATTTACATATACTGGACTGTCTCAGGAAATTAGAATACACAATATTCTAATTTTTTGAGACAGTCCTGTGTATATATACAGGACTGTCTCAGGAAATTAGAATACACAATATTCTAATTTCCTGAGACAGTCAGATATTCTAATTTCCTGAGACAGTCAGGAAATTAGAATATTGTGTATTCTAATTTCCTGAGACAGTCCTGTATATATACACAGGACTGTCTCAAAAAATTAGAATATTGTGTATTCTAATTTCCTGAGACAGTCCAGTATGTGTATGTCAAAATGCTTGTAAATCAACATCACAAAATGTACATGGCGGAAAACACAGACAAGACTGAAAAAGCAGTTTCTGCTCTTGCACTCCTCTTTAAAAGAAACTGCAATATTTTAAGCCAAAAGAACTGTTGCGTTTGATAGAACAACATGTCTATAGGCCACCATAGCAGATTCATGACGCATTAAGCCTCCGAACTATTTTTTATTAGTCCGTTTTACCCTGGAAACCCCCGTTGGCAGACGTCGCACAACCGCTTTTGTTTTAACCTAGCCATAAAACGAAGGTTAATTAATCATATTTATTATTCAAAATGTCTGTCATTTTTAGCTAAGAATCATTAATTGATGTCTAATATTTCATTTAAAAAAAAACACTTTAAAAAATTATTCACTCGTATATTTTAAACTTTTAAACAAATTAAGTCAGAATGAAAAAAATGGTGTCTGTAAAAAAAAAGTTTTTTTTGTTACTGTCGCATTTTCTCAGATATGTTAGATGATAATTAATGGATCCAAACAAAGAAACATTGAAAATAAACGTTTAAAAGGTAAGTAATTATATTTATTATTCAAAATGGCTGTCATTTTTAGCTTAGAATCATTAACTGATGTCTAATATTTAGTTAAAAAAAAGCAAATGACTTAAAAAAATTATTTACTCGCATATTTTAAACTTTTAAACAAATTAAAGCACAATGAAAAATTTGGCGTCTGTAAAAAAGTCCCGGATATCTACCTCGTAACTATCGCTTAATTGTATTTTTTTTTTTTTGTAACTCGCATTTTTCACGATATGTTAGATGATAAATAATCAATCCAAAAAAAGAAAAATTGAAAAATAACAATTAAAAGGGTAACTATATGAAAAAGAAAATCTCAACCACTCCTTGTTGTCCGCGATTTCTGCATCGCAACCCTTGTTATATCACCATGTTTCACCCATAAAATAAAATAAAAAATCTGGCTGTGGCCATTAACAGCTGTGTCTTGACACTCAGTGATACATGCGACATGAAGTTTTTGGATTGAAACAAGGTAGGTACGCGATAATATCTTGTAAAAATCGTGGCGTTTTTAATTCGCTCTCGCGTGCTCTCGCCTCCAGTTAGGGTTTTGCTGTTTAAAAAAAAAAATTTTTTTTTAAAATGCCCTCCTGTTCAAAATTTTTCTAGCCCCAGAAAATGAGATTTTAAGCTTTCCAATGATGTATCACACATGCATATCGGACAATTTTATAATTTGGCGAAATTGGGGGTCTCAGAGCGGAACTTCAAGTCACCAGAGTGTTTTCCGCCACATACAAATGGCGGAAAACACAGGCAAGGCTGAGAAAACAGTTTCTGCTCTTGCACAGCTGTTTAAAATAAACTGCTGTATTTTAAGCCAAAAGAACTGTTGTGTTTGATAGAACAATATGTCTATATGCTGCCATAGCAGATTCATGGCGCATTAAGCCCCCAAACTATTTCTAATTTGTCCGTTTTACCCTGTAGACGCCCGTTTACAGACGTCGCGCAACCGCTTTTGTTTCAACGCAGCCATAAAAAGAAGGTAAGTAATTATATTTATTATTTAAAATGTCTGTCATTTTTAGCTTGGAATCATTAATTGATGTGTTATATTTAGTTAAAAAAAAAAAAAAAAGACTTTAAAAAATTATTCACCCGCATATTTTAAGCTTTTAAACAAATTACATAACAATGGAAAAAATAGTGTCCGTAAATAAGTCACGGATATCTACCTCATAACTATCGCTTGGTTTTTTTGTTTGTTTGTTTGTTTTCTGTTACTGTCGCATTTTCCCCAATATTTTAGATGATAAATAATCAATCCAAACAAAGATTATTCACCCGCATATTTTAAACTTTTAAACGAATTACATAACAATGGAAAAAATAGTGTCCGTAAATAAGTCACGGATATCTACCTCATAACTATCGCTTGTTTTTTTTGTTTGTTTGTTTGTTTTCTGTTACTGTCGCGTTTTCCCCAATATTTTAGATGATAAATAATCAATCCAAACAAAGAGAAATTAAAAAAAAAAAAAAAAAAAACATTTAAAGGGTAAATATATGAAAAGGAAAATCTCGACCACTCCTTGATATCTGCGATTTCTGCATCGCGACCCTCGTTATATTACCATGTTTCACCCATAAAATCCCCCAAAAATCCAGCTGTGGCCATTCACAGCTGTGTCTTGACACTCAGTGATACATGCTACATGGAGTTTTTGGATCGAAACGAGGCAAGTAAGTGATAATATCTTGTTAAAATCATGATGTCTTTAACTATGCTCTCATGCTCTCACCTCCAGTTAGGGTTTTGCTATTTAAAAAAAAAAAAAAAACCTTTTTAAAATGCTCTCCTGTTTCTTCCGTTGGAAAATTGAGATTTTAAGCTTTCCAATTATGTATAACACATGCATATAGGACAGTTTTGAAATTTGGCCAAATTGGGGCTCTCAGAGCGGAACTTCAAGTCACCTGAGTGTTTTCCGCCATATACAAGCATACATACACATAGAGTGTAATGTGCTGGGTGTAACACAGTGCTAATTTTACCGCTCTAGAGAATGTTGTCTTAATAATAATAATGATAATAATAAAAACAATTTAAAAAGGGTACAAAATTTTTCATTCATTAATTGGAAAAACTCCAGCCGCACCAAACATGTACATGAAAAATGTTATACCGTGCATATGCTGTTGTTATTATTATTATTTTAAAACGAGAAAAGTATTTTTAGTTGAAATTGTTATAAATGTGTCATTTTTTTACAAAGAACTCCATTTGTGTGAAATTTTTCTAAATACCCCACCCCCCCAAAAAAAGAAAAAAAAACAAGAGTTGACCTATTTATGTATGTATATATAACTCACACCCTGAAAAATGAAAATTCAGTAGCTGTTTTTTTTTTTTTCACCTCCAAATGACATTTTTTTTATTTCTAGAAAATTCGACTCAATCTAATATGGAATGGTATATGCTGGTATGGTATGATACTGTGGTGAGATATTAGCTGTATGGTGTAATTTTCCAATCATTGATTTAAAAGTAATAATAACAACTGTTAACCTAAGTTTCCCATGAATTACTTTCCTAATTTATTTTCATTTATCATAAATGAAAAGATGTGGGGGGGGGGTGAAAGAGAAATTTCAATAAATCTCTAAATTCATTCTAAATTTATTTAGGTCTATAGGCTATGAGTTACAGAAGAAAACAAAAAACAAAACAAAAAAAAACTCTTCAGTCATTTTCAAAACAATCTTGATTATACAGTGCACATTTCTGGTACTATATGAAATCTTCCCAACTTCTCTTTCATTAAATATGAACATAACTATATATGACCCAATATTTATGAAGTAGATTTAAGGGAAGTGAGAAAATCCTAAAACATTTTTGTATGGAATCGTAGTAAATTCAATATATTTCATAATTGTATATTGTATAATAAGAATAATATAGATATTTCAAAACTTCAGTATGATATGAGGGAGGAAAAAAGACTTGCAGCCTACATCCCTTATAAAAGTAATTGTATGCCAAAATTCTCATAATCATTTAATTAATTTTTTTACTTTATTTCTAATCTATGATAACTATATCCAGCAAGTTTTAAAGGCAGGATGTCACTGTTTTAGAGGGGTACATAAGGTGATGGTTGTACAAAACATACCCTGCTTGCTCCTAAAAAGAAAAATATTAGGGGGTATAAAATCATTCATTACTTAAGCAAGGAAAATAAACACAGCGCTGACAAAGCCCAAACAGCTGATATAGCTCAAGCAAGGGCGTAGGTTTGGTCCCAACATTGGTAGGGACAGTATAACCTGCATGAACACTTTCTGCTGGGGACGGGACTTTAATAAAACCGAACAGATTGGGTGACTGGGGGTCAGGGTTTCATTCTCATGAATATCAACCTAATTCATTGATAGGCTATATGATCAATGCACAAATAAATTTGTATTGACTCTAACTTTCATATGCATTAGTTCAGTTGATGCAACTTTCAGTTCAAACCTTTGTTATCAAAAACTACGAAAGAAACATTTCTGAAAACTTCCAGAATAAATGTCTGGATTTTATACGCAAATTTAAATTGCTATATTTGAACATAAATTAATCCGGTAATGCAAAAAATGAACATTTGTCTAAAGATCCCTCAAAATTTGTCAAAAAATAAATGAATTAAATTAAATAGAACTGAAAAAACTTCTTAGTCGGTGTTTAACGAAAATAAATAAAAATGGAGCCTTCCTTCAGGTATAACATTACTGCTTTTGTCCACAAGCACAGCCAAACTCAACAAAAAAAAAAGAAAACTTTTTACCTTGATTATGATGAATATATGATTACCTGTATAGGTTACAATAAAAATATTTCTAAATAAAATAAAGTAGAGAATAAATGTATGTCATCAGCCAATCACATGTGCATTTGAGGGGGAAAAAAGGACCGGCACATTCAGCAAGTGAACAGAGGTAAATCTAGGTCTGAACATCAGGAAAATAATTCACTTCATAGTGGTAGGGTGAATTATATTCTTACAACATAAGCGAAAAAAATCTAAATTACCTACATACATAATGCTAATAAGGTTGCTTTAAAGTTGGTGGACAACTTGAGGATCCTGAAAAGTTGCTAGCGTTACGTCCCTACCGTCCCTATGCAAACATACGCCCTTGGGCTCAAGGAGACAAAGATGAAGACTTGGCTCGTACACAAACCTTTTTTGTTAAGCCTGGTGGTCATACATAACATGCACGTAACAGTTACTTTTTGACGCTTAACTAATCATCAAGAAAGAAAGAAAGAAAGAAAGAAAGAAAGAAAGAAAGAAAGAAAGAAAGAAAGAAAGAAAGAAAGAAAGAAAGAAAGAAAGAAAGAAAGAAAGAAAGAAAGAAAGAAAGAAAGAAAGAAAGAAAGAAAGAAAGATGGTTCCCTCCAAGTAGAGTAAATCCTTGACACATGTTGAATAATGCAGCCAATGTACAAAAGGTACAAACCCATTTGCATGTATTTTCTATTGATTCAAATCCTTTTTCTGCTTCTTGTGGTGACCCATCACCTTGTCATGTATTTATGCAAAGAAACAATCTTCCAGTATATAATTAAGAGAGCTTTACATCAACCGTGACATGTACCATTGTGCTGTAAAGGCGGCGTCCTGCATACAGTATGTCGAAATCCCACAAATACGTCCAGGTATTCTTCGAAGGTTACGCATACATTAGCAGCCCTATAATCCTCTTACATGCTTTTAAAGAAACGGCTCTTTTCACCAGAGGAGCTGCTGTTAGATTTTTTTTTTTTGCAGGCTCACCTCAAGGTCCAGAGGAGCACAAATAAGGCATGAAGCTGTGCGGAGTGTGGAGAAGCTTCTTTTCCATGTGTTGTGCACAAAGGGATCGGAGGCAAGCCGGGAAGGCTTTGAAGGGTTTTAGTCCAACCCTAATGTATGCTCCGTCCGCTATTTCCTCCCCTGACGGGTTCCGAACAAATACATGAAAGTGAGACTGAGCGAGCCAGAGGAGCACCAGATGGCGTCGTGTTCTGTTTTTTTCTAGATGTTTTTTATATTTAATACAGAGCAGTGATTTCACTGCAAAATATACTGTACGCGCAGTCAAAGTACTTAAACAATTTCTCACAGAAGAAGTCATGTCAGTAGAAAATAATTGTTCCAGTCTGTTTGACTTACACCTTGACGTTTATTAAAAAAGAGTAGTAATAGTCTTTATGTTCACACACATTTCAGTTCATAAATATGGCAGTCATCCTAAAGACCACATTTTCTATATCCATAGCAATGAAATATTACTTGATTTATTGGAGTAATTTTACTTTGAAGGGAGATTTTTTAAATTCATTTATGCACTTTTCAGTACGAAAAGCAGCAAAATATTGATTAATTTTGCATTATTTCAAATATGCATTGCAAATGATTTATGTGGCATGCGGCTTTTTTCAATTGAAAAAAAAAATAGATTTTGTAAAGTGTTTTTTTTTTTAACTAGTAAAAATATATTCATTTGTACTAAATCATAGAAATATCTCTTGGGTCAGAGGGAACAGTATGTATCATCTACATTATGTAAGATTATATTTTGCATAAAATATTGTTTAGCTTTTTTCAGTTCAATATTATTTTTAATGTAAATACTTTTACAACATTTTTTGTCACAGCAACATGTTACATAGGACTTTGAATAAACTGTACGTGTTACGTGACGTCTTATTTTTTGATAAATATATCAAAGGGTGTACATGTTATAATACTAAAAATGACAGCACATAAAGTATATGGATGGATGTTATTATATAGTTCACTAGTACCGCCTAACAATGAACAGATGTTGCCCATGGATTCAAAGGCCACTGGTGCGGCATATGCCTCAATACAATGTCATATTTCCATACTGGAATCCACACATTAAACACAACGATTCATATTCATATCGCCAACTGTCACACATGTAGGTCAGTATGAAGGTGAAGGTGGGCAGTGAGCTTATGGGCTGATGTACAGTACTACTGTATATAAACTGCACGTACACACTCGGATGTCACATTTCACTTCATCTCGCAGGGAAAAAATATTGCAAAAATAAGGATTCAGGCTGTGTTGACGTTGGACAGATTTGCTTCCATCACTCCATTTGCAGACACATGTAAACTGTTGGAAGAAAAATTTGTGGAAAAGTCACAGAACAACAGCAGAGTGGAAATTTTAAAACACAACCGCAACAGACTTGCCAAAAAAATTGGATACCCGTCATTGTGCAATCAACGCGCATGGGGTTGGAAAAACACTGTGTTTGACCCCCAAAAAATTGGGGGGAAAGAGTTGCGAAACCGCTATCTGTGTTTTTTGCAGTGTGTGTGTGCATATGCTTCTGTGTATTTACACTTTGTGCATTTTACTATTGTCTCGTTGGTATTGTATTTGTCAAGTTTTTAAAACATAAATTAATTAATTAAAAAAAAGAAAAGAACAAAAAAAAAAACACACATTTTCCCTGTCCATGTCCCGTGCTATTTCGCGCTTCAGACTTCGCGCCCTCAGTCCATCGTGGATTTTTTTCAATTAAAAAAAAAAAAAAGTATTTTATTTAAAAATGTTATGATATATGCATGTTTACATGTACAAATCATTGTTTTCATTTATATATCTCATTTATATCATAATTATTATTTTTCCAGTGCTTAAAAACCATTATAAAGATATACATATACATACATATTTTAAAAATTATACTTTGGAGGGAAAAAGGGGGGGAAACTTGTCTTATACAGTATGTATCGCTTTCCAATTCTATTAAATCTGTATAATTACATTGAACACCCCCTCCAAAAAGTTTTTTTTAATGTAAATAAGCTCCGCCTCTATTTTTTTTACGATTTTTGCGGGGGATCGTTATATAGATCCTACTCACCAACGTCACAAAATGACATGTCGCTGTATCCGGCCGCCATATTGTCCGTCATTGTTTAGCCCTATTCTCAATGGTTTCAATTAGTCATGCAATTTATAGAGCAATTCATGGAAGCCCCGGTGTTATCTGACGCTGTAAACTCATTGGATGCATTGCATAAAAGGCGTTATCTGGAAAAGCTTCAGTTTATCCATTCGCCAGATCCATATTTGATGTCTAAATCGATGTTTTTCGACCCGCTGTCTTTGCCGTCTCCGCCTGACATCTGCTACCCTGATATCTACAACTATCTTGTCCACAGAAACTCTATTATATCCTATTCTCAAGAAACTTTGAAAAACTTTAAGAACAGCACTCTAAGCAACATTACCCCGTGTGACCCTTTACTTCCAATTTTCTAAAATGGCGACAATCTATAAAAAAAATAAAAAAAAGTTGACTGCGACGCGTCAAGGATAGGTGCATATGGGACTATTTCTTCAATAAAATACACAACTGTGTCTGCCTCATTTGCAAAGAGACAGTCGCGGAAGATACGTAACGAGAAATTAAAGCAACTTGAAGCTAATTTAATTTCACAGCAGCAGTATTTCGCAAGAGCCCGAGGGTCGAAAGAGAACGCCACAAAGGCGAGATTGTTGAAATTATGAATTAAAAATAATAATAATAAAGCAAATGTGACACACAGAAGGGCTTGCTAAAATTTCTTTAGATGTATTGTTCTACGTAAATCAGCCCAGGTAGCCCCCCACATTTTTACCACACCAAATCTGGCCCCCTTTGCAAAAAGTTTGGACACCCCTGTTTAACCGATGATCCGTAGGCAAGGCCAGCTTCTTTCACTTGTTACCAGCTAAATATTATTCAAAAAATAAAGATGGTGGAAGAAATAAGCATCTTGAATTTGAAACGGTATGTTGTCGGCGATCAGCCTAGGAATGATCTTAACTGTGGTTGTCAGCGCAAAACCCTCTAAATATATATTAAATGCATCTTACCAGATATAAAATGACTACTACATAATCTGCGGTAATCGTTTGGAGCCCAGTTTTCTCGTCGAATTGCAGTAGTCCATCTCGCTCTCCTCTCCGAGTCTCTCGGAATACGGTAGAACTTCAAGTCTCTCCGTCTATCTTCTCTGTTATTGCAACCGACCGCCACACACGCCTTCACCCAGGCCCGGAGTGACTAATCGGGAGCTTCTGGACGATTCCAGAAGGGCCGGCCGGCCAGATGGGCCGGTCCGCGTTTTATTAAAAAAAAAATAAAAAAAATTACACTGTTATCATTTTTTGTTTGGTATTTATTTATGACAGTGTCACTGAGTATAACTTACATTCTGTTACCGCTGTCCCTGTGGGCCGTCTTAAAAAAAAAAAAAAACAGTATTATTTTTTTTTTCCAGACTCATCCTCACGTGTGCAGACGAAAAATACAGCATGCAGCTCCGCCCCCTAATTGTAGTCTGTATTGAGCCAAATTAGCTGCTATCTCGGTGCTTGGATGGATAAAAAGAGCAAGGCTGGCGCTGAAAAATAAGAATTAAAAAGAGAAAAGCACTCGTGAAAGAATCGGCAAAATGCGCGAAAATAGCTAATTTTTTTCATGCAACGACCTTGCTGCCTCAAACTACAGAGGATTACAACGAAAGTGGTAAGGCCAGATGGCGAATAAAATGCAACTTGCACCGTGTGATACGACAATATGTAATTGTGGAAACTTTGGCTTCTTGTAGCACCTCACAAGGGATATGTAGCAGCAAGCATTAGCCATAATGAACACACCACAGGTGCAGAGCTGGAAGGTAGGATTGCCATGTCGTTCAGCGAGTGAACATTAGAATTAATATAATCAATTACGTGGCGTTTTTAAAGTGGAAATGGAAAATGGATAATAGTATCATTAGAAGTTGTTACAATGTGCAATACGTATTCTTTATTTTTCATATTGTTATGTTGCTATGTTTGTTTTATCTGTAAGCACTCATTTTGTTAATATTTGATGTTGCAGAAAAGGTCTTATTTATTCATTTATTTTGGGGCTGCCAAAATTATCGCGTTAACGGGCGGTAATTAATTTTTTTAATGAATCACGTTAAGATATTTGACGCAATTAACGCACATGCCCTGCTCAGACAGATTTAAATGACAGTACAATGACATGCCCACTTGTTAATTGTGCTTTATGGAGTTTTGCCGCCCTCCGCTGGCGTTTGGGTGCGACTGAATTTATAGGCTTCAGCACCCATGAGCATTGTGTAAGTAATTATTGACATCAACAATGGCGGGCTACTAGTTTATTTTTTGATTGAAAATTTTACAAATTTTATTAAAACGAAAACATTAAGAGGGGTTTTAATATAAAATTTCTATAACTTGTACTAACATTTATCTTATAAGAACTACAAGTCTTTCTATCCATGGATCGCTTTAACAATGTTAATAATGTTAATGCCATCTTGTTGATTTATTGTTATAATAAACAAATACAGTCCTTATGTGTTAGGGTTGCGTGAGCAAGAGAGGATCCCGGAGCAGACACACAGGGGTGAGATGCGTGCTCTTTTTATTAGTGATCACAAAAGTGTGGCGAGGGCTGGTGACTTGGCTCGGGGTAGTTGAGCTGGCGTGAGGCAAGGGAGCTCGGAGGGAGACAGGCGTGGAATCCGACAAGGGGCGCGCAGAGAACAGGTCCTGGAGCGAGAGAAAAAAACAAGTCGTGAGCCGGTGATCAGAGGAACGTATCTAAGCAATGCGAGAAACAACTGACGGTGGAACCAGACGAGTTGATCGGGCGACGAGGTGGAGCGTCTGCTTGGCTTTTAAGGCTGGCTGATGTTAATTGCCCTCAGGTGTGGCCGCTCCACTCGTCTGACCTGTAATCAAGTAAAAACATGCACACCTGCTGGAGGTGGGCATGTCTCAAAAGGAAGGGGAAGAGGACCTAACAGGACCCCCCCCCCTACGGGCGCCACCTGGCGCACGACGAAGAGCCCCGGGATGGGCACGGTGGAAATCCCGGATGAGCACGCGGGACAACACCCACCGGGCCGGGATCCAGGACCGCTCCTCCGGGCCATAGCCCTCCCAGTCAACCAGGTACTGGAGCCCCCGGCCACGGCGGCGAACATCCAGAAGCCGCTCCACCCTGTAGGCCGGATGCCCGTCGACCGACAGAGGCGGTGGAGGGGGCGGAACAGGGGGGGCCAACGGACTTGTGGAAACCGGCTTGACGTGGGAGACATGGAACGTGGGGTGCACCCGGTAATGAGCAGGGAGCCGAAGACGCACTGCGTTGGGGTTTACCACCTTGATGACCTCAAAGGGGCCTACGAACCGGGGGGCGAGCTTCGCCGACTCAGTCTTCAGCGGCAAGGACTTCGAAGAGAGCCACACCTTTTGACCAACCGTATAGGCCGGCGCAGGTGTGCGGCGGCGGTCAGATTGGGCGCATGACTTCTCGGAGGCCCGTAGGAGCGCGGAGCGTGCCTGTTCCCAAACCCTGGAGCAACGATTGATATGCGTCTGGACCGACGGAACCGCAATGTCTTGTTCCTGCGTGGGAAACAATGGAGGTTGGTAGCCCAAGGAGCAGAGGAATGGGGACATACCGGAGGAGGCGTTTGGCAGAGAGTTGTGCGCATATTCTATCCACGGAAGCTGGTCGCTCCAGGTGTTAGGACGGGCCTGTGTGGTACAGCGGAGGGCCGCTTCGAGCTGCTGGTTCGTGCGCTCGCATTGCCCGTTTGTTTGAGGGTGGTACCCCGACGACAGACTCACCCCGATACCCAGTGCAGTGCAAAATGCTCTCCAGACCTGAGATGTGAATTGCGGTCCTCGGTCGGAGACAATGTCTGCTGGGATGCCGTGTAAGCGGAATACATGGTGAGTGAGCAAGTCTGAAGTTTCCTTGGCCGAGGGAAGCTTGCGAAGGGGGATGAAATGGGCTGCCTTGGAGAATCTGTCTACCACGGTGAGAATGACTGTGTTACCTCTGGAAGGGGGGAGACCGGTGACAAAATCCAGAGCGATGTGTGACCAAGGGCGGCTTGGAATTGGTAAGGGGCGGAGGAGTCCAGAGCTGGGCTTGGTGGAAGTTTTGCTGCGGGCGCAAACTGTACAGGCGAGGACAAATGACCTTGTGTCTTCCGACATGGATGGCCACCAAAACCGCTGGCGCAGCACGGCGAGTGTCCGTCTGATGCCGGGGTGGCAGAAGAGGCGGGACGAGTGTGCCCACTCCAGCACCTGGGAACGTAGGGACTCGGGAACAAAGAGATCAGACTGAGGGCCCTCTCGGGGGTCCGGGTGCTCACCGTGGGCTTCCTTCACCATTCCCTCGATCTCCCACTCCATCGAAGCAAGGAAACAGGTCTGTGGGAGGATGGGTGCGGGCTCTTCCCTTGGTTCGCTGGCCTGGAACTGACGTGAAAGGGCATCTGGCTTGGTGTTTTTTGAACCTGGGATGTAAGACAGAGTAAAGTAGAAATGGGAGAAAAACATGGCCCACCTCGCCTGTCGTGGATTTAGTCGCTTGGCTGACTTCAGGTATTCGAGGTTCTTGTGATCAGTTAACACAAGGAAGGGTTGCGATGTTCCCTCCAGATGGTGGCGCCATTCCTCCAAGGCCAACTTGACTGCCAGGAGTTCTCTGTCTCCGATGGTGTAATTGCGCTCTGCAGGAGACAGTTTGCGGGAGAAGAAGGCGCATGGGTGAACCTTACCATCGGCAGGCCTCCGTTGTGACAGCACTGCCCCCACGCCCGTCTCTGAAGCGTCAACCTCTACAATGAACTGAAGCGATGGGTTAGGAGGGGCCAATATAGGTGCCGAAGTGAAACGGGCCTTGAGGTCACTGAAAGCGGAGCCGGCAGGATCAGACCAATGGAATTGTGTGGCGGTAGAGGTGAGGGCTGTGAGGGGAGCTGCAATCCTGCTGTAATTTCGGATGAACCTTCTGTAATAATTGGCGAAGCCGAGAAAGCGCTGGAGCTGCTTTCTGTCAGAGGGGCGTGGCCATTCCAGGACTGCCTTAACTTTCGCTGGGTCCATTCGCAATTGGCCCTTGCCAACGATGTAGCCAAGAAATGTGGTCTCGTTGACATGAAACTCACATTTCTCAGCCTTTACAAAGAGTCTGTTCTCGAGAAGACGTTGGAGAACTTTATGGACATGATCTTTGTGTTCAGAGGGGGTGCGTGAGAATATCAGGATGTCATCAAGGTAGACCACCACAAATCTGTTGATGAAGTCTCGGAGGACGTCATTAACCAAGTTCTGAAAAACTGCAGGGGCGTTAGTGAGGCCAAAAGGCATGACCAAATATTCATAATGCCCCAGGGGCGTATTAAATGCAGTTTTCCACTCGTCCCCCTCTCTGATGCGGACGAGGTGATAAGCGCTGCGCAGGTCGAGCTTTGTGAAAATCGTAGCACTATGGAGGGGGGTGAAAGCGGAGTCCATGAGTGGAAGAGGGTACCTATTCTTGATGGTGATGTCGTTTAGGGCTCGGTAGTCGATGCAGGGCCGCAGGCCACCATCCTTCTTGCCTATGAAAAAGAAGCCTGCGCCGACCGGGGAGGAGGAGGGACGGATGGTGCCAGTGGCCAGGGATTCGGAGATGTACTTCTCCATCGCCTCCCTCTCCGGTTGTGAGATGTTGAATAGCCGACCCTTGGGCAGAGCAGCACCAGGAAGGAGGTCGATGGCGCAGTCGTACGGACGATGCGGAGGGAGCGACATCGCACGATCCTTACTAAAAACCTGCCAGAGCTCGTGGTAGCATTCCGGGACAGTTGAGAGGTCTGGTTGCTCCAGCTTCTGAGCGGGACAGGATGGCACTAGAGCAGATTTGAGACAGTTAATGTGGCAGAACGGACTCCAAGCGGTTACCTTGGGAAGGGACCAGTCTATGGTGGGATTATGTTTCTTGAGCCAAGGTAACCCAAGGACCAAGGGTGTGCGGGGACTCACAAAGACTAGGAAAGTGCTCACCTCTTGGTGGTTGCCTGACAGGAGCAGCTTGATGGCCTCAGTTTTCTGATCCACACTGAAGAGGAGCTGCCCGTCGAGTGCAGTGGTCCTCAATGGCACGGGGAGCGGGTGCGTAATCAGCCCTAATTGTGCCACGAGCTCTTGATCAATAAAGTTCTCGTCTGAACCGCAATCAACTAGGGCATCTACCGAGCGTGACTGGCCCCGCAAAGAGAGGGTAGCTGTGAGCTGCAACCGACCCGAGGAGTTGTGTGACATGTGGCTTACAAGTAGCGTCTCTACTGGTGAACCTGGACGCACTGGGCAGCTACGCAGAAAATGACCACTTTTCCCACAGTAAATACACAAGCGTGCGTCAAACCTACGCATGCGCTCCTCCCGAGACAGCCTGATGCGCCCCAGTTGCAGTTGCTCGGCGTCTACAGCAGGGGGCGATATCGCGGGTGCAGCGCCTGTGGCCTGGAGAGGAAGTTGACGTGGAGCTGGCCGACGGAAGACAGTGGAGGGGGGAGGCATGGTGGTTAACTGTGTGCTATGCTCTCTCTGACGTTCGCGTAAACGATTGTCAATATTGATGGAAAGTTTTATGACAGCGTCCAAGGAAGATTGTGCATCACGGGCGGCCAATTCATCTTTGAGGCGTTCATTAAGACCGCGGACGAACACCTCCTGCAGCGCCTCGTCATTAAAGCGGCTTTCAGCCGCTAATGTCCGGAACTCAACGGCGAACTCGGCGACGCTCCGAGTCCCCTGGTGAGCAGACAAGAGCCGCTTGGCGGCTTCTTTTCCACGGACTGGATGATCGAATATTTTCCTCATTTCCTCCGTGAAACGAGGATACGTGGCACATACCGGCGAACCACTCTGCCACACTGAGCACGCCCAATCCAACGCGGTGCCCCGCAAACAGCCAATGAGGTAGGCGATTTTTGCTCTGTCTTCGTGGTATGTGGACGGCTGTTGCTCAAAAACTAAGCTACATTGCACCAAAAAGGCGCGACAAGTGCCGAGATTGCCGTCGTAAGGCGCCGGTGCGGGCACGTGAGGCTCTCGGAAAGTCAACGATGACGCCGGGTTATTTGTGGGTATGTGGAACGGAGGAGTAGCGGCGTAACGTGGTGCTGGCTCGGCTAAGCGGGCTTGAGGCAGTGGTGTGAGCTGCTTTTGTATGGCTTGGAGTGAATGAGTGATGTCCGTTACCTTATGGAAGAGCGATTCTATGGCCTGGTGGTGGTCAATGAGTGATGTAGGCGAGCTGGCGAGGTTGTCTGCGAGATCCATTATGGCCCGATCAAACTGTTAGGGTTGCGTGAGCAAGAGAGGATCCCGGAGCAGACACACAGGGGTGAGATGCGTGCTCTTTTTATTAGTGATCACAAAAGTGTGGCGAGGGCTGGTGACTTGGCTCGGGGTAGTTGAGCTGGCGTGAGGCAAGGGAGCTCGGAGGGAGACAGGCGTGGAATCCGACAAGGGGCGCGCAGAGAACAGGTCCTGGAGCGAGAGAAAAAAACAAGTCGTGAGCCGGTGATCAGAGGAACGTATCTAAGCAATGCGAGAAACAACTGACGGTGGAACCAGACGAGTTGATCGGGCGACGAGGTGGAGCGTCTGCTTGGCTTTTAAGGCTGGCTGATGTTAATTGCCCTCAGGTGTGGCCGCTCCACTCGTCTGACCTGTAATCAAGTAAAAACATGCACACCTGCTGGAGGTGGGCATGTCTCAAAAGGAAGGGGAAGAGGACCTAACATTATGTACCTTATGTTGAATGTATATATCAATCTTGTGTCTCATCTTTCCATTCCAACAATAATTTACAGAAAAATATGGCATATTTTATAGATGGTTTGAATTGCGATTAATTACGATTAATTTTTAAGCTGTAATTAACTCGATCAAAAATTTTAATCATTTGACAGGCCTAATTTATTTTTCAAATGTATCATTTAATATAGTTTTTTTTTAAATCCATTTTTAAATTTGTTCAAAATATGTTGTGTTGCACTTGTTAAAATAAAGCCACCTTGTTAAACAACCATGACCTGCACTGAATTGGAATACACAGAATTACAGTACACGGCTTTAGAGAACACTGAACTTAACACGTGTATGCATAATGACATAATTTTAAATGAGTGGGCCGGTCTGAGGCATGAAATTCCAGGGCCGAAAATGAGTCCCACCCCGGCCCTGCCTTCACCATTTTGATTATTAATGTTAACGAGCAGAAAAACACGCCATAATAGGAGGAATTTACGTAGCGGTAATGCATCAACACGACGAGTTGACGGACAATATGGCGCGGGGGCGTGGTTGTGACGTCATGTGAGTAGGGTCTATATCACTCCTGGGGCAGCCAGATTATTACATTACATAACATTGCATTGCATTGCATTGCATTGCATTACATTACATTACATTACATTACATTACATTACATTACATTACATTACATTGCATTATATTTAGGAATATCTAGAGCATATTGTGAAAAATTATTCGCTAAATTGCAAACACAGTTATCCCAAACAGTGGAACTACCTGATAACTACGAAGGTCATAACAGTAAATTAGACATTATGTTGTTGACTATAATGTCTCGAGCCTGGTTAAGATCCATGCAACTTTAATTTAATCTGGTTTATTATTTTATTCCTAAATTGTGTGGTTCAAAAAATGTAGGAACCATACAGTACATCATTAAAATATGGTTGTGTTTCAAAAGCATTTTTGCATTCTATTTATAGATTAGGATTTACAGTGTAAACATCCCTATTAAAAGACTTGAATTCATAGATATCTCCTCCCCCATTTGGTGAGAGTGCAACACTTATAACAACAACTGAAAGTTAAGTACCCACTGGTATTCATATAACCTATATTTGTATGATGTATTCATACCATAAGTGACAGCAGGTTACCGTTGTAAAAGCAGACTATCTCACTGTGAGAAAATCAAGGCCATGGTGATGGTGATAATTGTTTAGCAATGATAAAAATCCACCTCCACCTGAGATATGTAGTGAAAAGATTTTGAATATTCATGTTTATCTTCAATTTAAAAGTATGAATTTCAAGAATTTCTCCTATTATCTGATTGAACAAAATATAATAGACGTTTGCCCTTCAAAATCTTCATGCCCTAGGCGTTGCATGTGTTTGCTATACATACTCATCAGAGAAACAATTACAAGTGCAAATTTGAGCACCACCACCACACATAAGTGCTTGATGAAAATGAGAATTTTTCCCTCCTTCTCTGGATGAGCCGCTTCATCATCATCTTCATCATCTACTTTCTCCTCCTTTGTTGTTGAGCTTTGAGCAGCTCGCGTGAACTGTTTTTAATTTCATCTGCCAAACTTCAAATGCCTTACACCCCCCGTTGCCCCAATTTTCTTTGTGCTAAATGAGCGCCGTATATCAGCCGTGCCTCTGTTCTCCTTCCAGTGCTTCTTCTTCTTCTCTTTCAACCTCACTGACGACGGATTAGCTCGCTTCAAATCAAAGATCCTATCATGTGATTTGAATTAGTGCTTCTGCATCAGGGTATCTATTAAAACCAGGGCGGGGAATTGTTATTCTATCGGCCATCATGAACAAGGAAGCAGCCTGCTTACTCACAAATACCCATTCATCCATTTTCCACAACACTTATCCTACTCTGGATCATGGCGTAGATCATGGTAGACTACACCCTTAAATAGTCGCCAGTCAGTCAGTAAGCACAAATACTCAGACAATTATATAACCATATTGAGTATATATACTGTATATATATATATATATATATATATATATATATATATATATATATATATATATATATATATATATATATATATATATATATATATATATATATATATATATATATATATATTAGGGCTGTCAAAAATTATCGCGTTAACGCGCGGTAATTAATTTTTTTAATTAATCACGTTAAAATATTTGACGCAATTAACGCACATGTCCCGCTCAGAAAGTATTCTGCCTTTTGGTAAGTTTTACAGACTTTTTGTGCTGTCCAACAGCGAACTCTTGTGGTCGCTTTGCGACATGGTTTATTGTTTTCTTTCCAGTTCATTATGGCTGCACGACGTCTCGGGCTGATAATGTTGTGCTTATATGATCCTTGGACAAGATTTGTCCGTAAGTATGGTTGTTGTAAAGAATGTACATATATGTTAGTAAGCGAAATGTTATATTTTTTGTATGAGACGCTTTTTGTTTATGTTTAGTGAACCTGTATAGCGTGCTAAGCTAACGTTGTTGCTAATGCAATGCTTGTGTACTTTTTTTTTTGTAGTTTTACGACAGTCTAAAGAGGACAATGGTTTGAGGCCATTTTATGAATAAATCAGATGAAAAAGGAAGAAGTCTAATTATTAAGGCGTCGTTCACTAGCTGTCTAGCTTTGGAAAAAGTAGACGCTTCGGAGTGAGGACAGCATAGACAGATTTAAATGACAGTAGAGTGAAATGCCCACTCCAGTCCTTTTGTACCGTATGTTGAATGTATATATCCATCTTGTGTCTTATCTTTCCATTCCAACAATTTATTTTACAGAATATATATATAATTTACAGAAAAATATGGCATATTTTATAGATGGTTTGAATTGTGATTAATTGCGATTAATTACGATTAATTAATTTTTAAGCTGTAATTAACTCGATTAAAAATTTTTATCGTTTGACAGCCCTAATATATATATATATATATATATATATATATATATATATATATATATATATATTATTATAATTATATCAGCGCAGCGTGACGAACGACTTTTTGTTTTACCAAATGCAGAAGTGAAATAAAAAATAAAAAAATTAAAAAATTAAAAAAGCATAGATTTTATTGTCATTGCAGATGTAGCAAGTACAGCGCAACGAAAAGATATTCTAGGTACAACTCGTCCAGAGAAAAGTAACCACAGACTCATAGAAAGGGGAATAGGGCAGAAAGCCTGCCGGGTCAGAGATAAGGGCGCCCTGATTATAAATTTCAACAAGAGGATGTATGAGGGGGGGAAGCAAACTCCCACACTATTTTTCTGGGCAATAAAACAGTGAAATCATGGGGAGGAAGCATATAAACAACAGATTAAAACCAAAATACCAAATCTCAAAGTAAATATTTAGGGGGAAGGATTGTATACGGCCATTCTAGGGACTCGCAGCAACCCATCCTACGCCTCACGGCGATGTTGGGAAGTGGGGGAAGGGAACTGGATTAGTCGTAGGTCATTTTTGGGGTTAGTCCATAAGTCCATGACGATCTGTCCTCAAGATATAACAGCACCTCTCGTGTCACTCCGTCTGATGGCTGGTGATGAGACACTGCCGTTGCCCTGGAAACAAGTCTGAAGTTCATCATGGGAGAAGAAGTGCACAAGCAGAGTTGTTTATACTGTTTTCCTAAACTTTTTTTTCCTTGTGTGAATAGACTCCGATAAAATGGAATGCTTAAAAAAAAATCTGTATCCACAGTCAAAATGCTAAAATATGCATTAATATGTGTCAGCAATGAGTAAAATAAGATTTATTCTGACAACAAAAAACACAGACAATATTCTGCCAATGGAGAAAGTCCAACACCTGCTTTGTATTTGATTTAAAAATAAATAAATAAATAATAACAATAATAAATCCAATGCTTCTTAAGAGATTCAACACATGGTGTATAGTTCCTTGTCAACTGTTAGCTTGTGAAGAGATGTTTTTTGTGTGTGTGTGTGGGGGGGGGGGGGGGGGGGGGGCGTGTGTGTGTGTGATGAAGGGCAATATACATTGCCATTCAACATGACCTAACTAGGATTAGAACAAGTGGCAAGTCAGTAACATTTCTTATATGGTGGATACACTTTCACACTTAACACAATGGGATCTCTTTATTTCTTTTCCTGGGTTGCATTGCTCGAGTGGTAGAGAGGTTGTCTCCCAACCAATCACACACAGTCACAAGCAAAGGGACAGCCAACACCTTGTAAAAATAACTTTCGTGTGAAAGACAGTTTCTCAAAGTATTTAGTAATGAAAATCTCAAATTTCCTCCACCTCTGATAATGGAGACGATGTTTAAACACGAGAAAAGACACTGCAGTTTACACACAGCCATTGAGGTGTCAGTTATACCTATGCACCGACACACTGAGGCCATGTCTACACGTAACAAAAATAACTTTTTCTACGGTTTGGCCTATCATACACATTCACATTTAATCGAGTAATCTTGAAAATTGGGCCCAAAGTGAAGATGTTTGAATTCTGCGTTTGTGGCTCCATCATGTTGACACTGATAACCGAAGATTTAACTGCGGAAACGTCACTAACTGTTACAAATGTTGTCCCTACGTCACACATGAGACCAATGTTTACATTTGTAGTAAATTTAACAGGTGCTTTTTGCTTCCATTTATTTACAAACTCTTGCAGTGCTTCATATTGAAGAACTCAAGCAAGGGATGGGGGTATTATGGACAATTATATTTCGCACATTGTTATGAATGTACTTAAAAATTAATGAATGCGGTTTGCGGTGGAAGCTTTTTTTTGTGCTTGTGTGCCCGACGAATTAGGGCAGGATCCTTGGTTTTAAAATAAATAAAT
Source organism: Corythoichthys intestinalis (assembly GCF_030265065.1). Lineage (NCBI taxonomy): Eukaryota > Metazoa > Chordata > Actinopteri > Syngnathiformes > Syngnathidae > Corythoichthys > Corythoichthys intestinalis. The sequence goes on along the minus strand of NC_080408.1, from coordinate 39,618,202 downwards.
AAATAAAATACCCTGCTAGGTGTAGACATGGCCTGATAGACTCGAGCACAGGTGCATGATATAATGAGTCTAACGACATAACGAGGAAAGGCGGACAACTTGGGATACTCACATTTGATTGGCTAAAATAGTACCAGCATTGAATAAATGTCTGCCCCCATGTTGGATGGCCCCTTCCTGGAAATACTGGCTTTTATTTATATTTTTCTCCAATATTACACATAACAAAAATACAATTCTGTTTTTTCAATGTGTTAAACAAAATTGCTTTCGCTGGGATGGACATGATTCCTTTAAGTTTTATAAATACAAAGTCACAGGCAGAGGTGGGTAGTAACGCGTTACATTTACTCCATTACATTTACTTGAGTAACGTTTTGAGAAATATGTACTTCTAAAAGTAGTTTTACTAAGCCATACTTTTTACTTGTACATGAGTAAATTAGTGACATTACGTGTTTCCTCTTTATTCTACACGTTAGATTTCACTCTTTTTTTTTTTCTTTTTTTTTTCCACCAGAGACGCCAACAGTGGTGCTACCAGTTTCACCAATGAGACGTCGCAACAATAATCACATGACTCCATTATACTAATTGGACTCAAGCTATGATCACGCCGGCACGCTGTTCAATCACGTGGCATCTTTAAACCACCGTAAAAAAAAAAGAAGTATTTCTCATTGAGCACTGCCGTCAAGATGACTTGAAAGTGTGGATTTTAACCTCTCTACCAGTTTGTATTTGGCATTGATTTGCCAATGAAAACCAGGGATATGATCCTTTTAGTTTCATAATACGAAATATGTTTTGTCCACTAGAGGGCACTCATGCTCTTTGGATGAATGATGCTTCATTTCTGTATTTTTTTTTCTGCTGCCATAATTCAATTATTTTTCCCCCTTTGGCTTAATGTGGTTATGTAAAAGGTTTTCGTCTTCTTCTACAATAGTATAATATTTAGAGTTCATAAAGATTAAAAAAAAAAAAAAAAAACATTGTTAAAAAAAAAACCAACATCATAAGCAGTTACTCACAATGTTACTAATTCCTTGAGTATTCTTTTCACTTTTTTTTTTTTTTTTTTTCAACTTGTACCTGAGTACATTTTTGGATGACTAATTTTATTTACTTTTAACTTGTACCTGAGTACATTTTTTTGAATGGCTACTTTTATTTACTTTTATTTGAGTAATATCATTTTGAAGTAACACTACTCTTGCTTGAGCAGAATTTTTAGCTATTCTACCCACTTCTGGTCACAGGCAAGGTGAAGTTTTAAAACAGGTGCCACGGTGGTCACACAGAGGCAAACACATATAACATGAAGCGTTATATATATATATATTTTTTTTAAAGCACAGTAGCCTACTCCACAGCAAGCATTGCCTTAGCTTTAAAACACCTAAGGCAGTGTGTAGGCAGTTTTCTTAACATGATGGCAATGTACATCCTATACACATGCCACTTGTGCATTCCCACTGGGCCTTTTATATTATGACACACCATGCTCTTGTGGTCTCAAAAAAGGTTTGTCAGTGTCAGTGAATTCTTGGATTTTGAGGTGACAGGTTGATGTTTAAAACCAGCAATCAGTCTACGTCAAAATTTAGAGAACGCTAACTGGGGAATTCTTTTACAGAAGAAATTTTTCTACTCATTTAAAGAAAAAAAAATCTCACTGTTGTTAATACAAAAATACACACTATAGAAAATGGATAGATGGTTTAGCTCATCCAGTTTTGGCATTTCGATTGTGATGTCTTTGCAGAGCCCTTGTTGATTAAATGTAACCGGCTTACAAGCGTTTTGCAGAGCACAAAAAGAAAAGGTTTAAATTGCAATCAAGGCGTTGAACACTCATGTCAGATGTATTCTTCCCCCTGGCTCCTTTCATTAGCCTAATACATCAAGCTATTCCCTCGTATGTGCTTGAGAGCCAGCCCATGTAGTCAATAGCTGATTGCTGATTGAGTGTTAAACACTCTTGTTATCATGCAATGTATTGTATTGCTGATGTGACACTATAAGTAGCTTTTAATGTCACTCCTTAGTCCTTCCACATTAACATGCGGGTAGTGTTTGTGCCACAATGGCGTAAATACACGACCTTTTTACTATTGATAGGCACATCTTGTGTAAATGTATGTATAATATTGCTGTTGCTCAGCGTTAAATATTCACACATACAACTGGCAATATGGCAGCAAGAAGTGAGTGAGAAAACGATATAGTTTGCATGGCCTCCAGAGCCTGAGAATGTGAGCCCATTTTGCCCTTGACTCTGATGGAGCCTCGAGTGAGAGAACATTGCCCCCTGCTGATGCCATAACACACAGGAGAAAGGGAAGCGCATCCATTTTTCACAATACACAATTATTAAGACTAAAATTTAGAAATCAATCTGATTGAGTTTGTAAATCTATTTTGATATGCTGTGCAAAAATCTTTGGAATCATAAAAATTCCCTGTAGGAGGCACCATTAACTAATTGGTGGCCACTGACATCCAATCCATTTGAAATGGGAGGGCTTGGAGTTCCCAATTCAAATGGATTGTCTTCAGCATCTTCATCTCCTCAGCAAAAGACCGATGATCGGCGAGGGTCAGCCGCTGGGTCTGTTGGAGTAAAGCTATAAAAAAAAAATTTTTTTTTAAATACAAGACTGCTCTCTAGGGCTGGAATCGACAACTAATCTACTATCAAATTAGTCAAAAATGTTAATCTTTTGGAGACAATTTTCTTTTTCAGCCAGTTAACTAATACCTCATACACTTAACTTCTAACATGCCATTGACGGTGATTGACGTCCAATCCAATTTGACAGGGAGGGGTGGCAGCGATCAAAATGAATCAAACTATATATTCATTTTTTTTAAATATTCATCCATTTTGTCTGAATTTAAACATTTTTGTTGAAGGGAAATGATATTTTCACTAACCTGCTAACTGATGATCATATACAGTGTTGTTAATTTTACTTTAAAAAAGTAATTAATTACAGTTACAAATTACTTCTCCCAAAAAGTAATTGCGTTAGTAACTCAGTTACCTGAATGTAAGAGTAATTAGTTACTTGGCAAAGTAACTAGTGATATATATATATATATATTTTTTTTTTTTTTTGGAGGGAAAAAAAAAAAAAAACAGGTCACACAATGTGAAGCTTAAAGGGTTTGGGGGACAATTTGCCCTAGCCCAATTCTTTACCCTCCACTTAACTAGTCACAAGGGTATTGCGACAACTAGCTAGTAACCTTTGCTATGTATGGAAGTCATTTAAAGTTGTGAATCAATCGTTAAAGTTGTTAAAATTGCTCCCGTTATTGCATTAGTTCCCTTCTGTCTACTTTAAACATGTGTAAGTTTTAAAACTGTTTCATCATTTAAAGATAGATTTAAGTGAAGATTTTGCCGATTTAGGAGCATTTTAGATTTAAAAAAAAAAAATTACTTAGGTTCGCTAGGAAGGATCTCTACATCAGGGCCTTCCTGAGAGGTCTACTGCTTTAAGATGGCGGCTGTTTACTAACGCATGTAGTCCTTAAAACATGTTGGCAATGCAGCAGTGTCAGTTATTTGCATCTAGTTCTATAATATGATATCTACCGTGTCATGTGGGCGTAGTTTGTCGGCTATGGCTACAATCAGGTATTATTGGAGCCACCTAGCATCGCGGTTGCAACGGCGTCTTCCCCACTCCTGCTGTTCTCGTCCACGTGAGTCCGTTTCTCTCAGACTTTTTTTATTCAACCAACTTAGTAACGCATAGTAACGCACGCCTTTCCCGCCTCAGTAACGGTAACGGCGTTGCCAAGATGAGAAAAGTAATTAATTAGATTACTCATTACTGAAAAAAATAACGCCGTTAGTAACGCCGTTATATTGTAACGCCGTTATTAACAACACTGATCATATACATGCCTGGTTTCGGTTAGATAGACGGACGGACGGACAGATTTATTAACAGACTCAAGGTCCAAGTTACAACCATACAATACAAGGAAAACATTTCAAAAACTGTTTTTAAATAACAATAAAAAGAAGTAAACAACAGTGGTATAACACTAGGTCTCCTAGTGACCCATATTTAAAAGGCACCTACCAGTGTTTCCAGAGCAGTGACAAGCAGCGAGTAGAACTGTGCAAAATGTTAGTTAGGGCCAAGACACCCACATTTTTAGAAACCTTCAAACAATTAATAAAATTAATCATCAAAACTATTGTTTTAGTACATAATAAAATAAAAATATTACAACCATAGTGTAATCAACAATAAAACACACCTAAATTATGAGTGCATTAGAAAAAATATTTGTGCAGACATACAGAAAAGAGCCCTTTATGGAAGAAATGAATGACTAAGTGATAAGAATAGGGCGGTATGCTGACAGTTGACGATCCACGTCACACCCATGCTATATGATAACGAATGGATAAATTGTTCTAAGAGGACTTTGTGTGCAGAGTCAGACCACTCCTGGCTGACGCTCACAGAAGTTAATCAGCGTCGCCCCAACAACAGGGGCCATGAACTCTTTTACCCAACGAAAGCCTCGTGACAACCCTGGACACTAAGAGTGTGACAATATCTCGATACAGCGATATATCGCGATATTTTACAACCCGATGGGTTATCGATATGCTCCCGCCAAGTATCGATACTTTTATTTAACATATTGGCCATACAATGGAGTATGGATGCTGTAAACTGCTCAATGTTTGTTGAGCAATTCCTTGGCGGTCCACTAGGGGCGCTCAGAAGTGGCGGTGAGGGTAAATTGCGCACAAGTTGTCTAGAGAAGAAGAGGTAGCTCCAAGTGGGTTGAAAAAATAAAAAAGCTCCGTGAGAACGGTGGAGGAAAAAATGAGAAAAATATTGCTACAAATCACACATGGGGACACATTTTAGATTTTACACTAACAAGAAAGGAAGTAAGGTGAACAAGGACTTTGCTGTATGCAAGAATTGTCTAAGAAAAATGAGTTTCACTGGGAGCTGGTGACGTAGTGGACACCGGAGTTTGTGAGCTTCGCTTTCATCACTTGAGGTAAAGTTTTGCAATGTAATTGACTTGTTAATTTACATGTATTATTTTGATGACATTTGATGTTGAATGATATAAAATAAACCAGGACCCTAAACTGGATGAAAATGAATATCGAACAAGCCCACATGAATTTACAGATTTATTTGATATTATTTCAGAACCACTTTCCATCTAGTTTACTACACAAACTGTTATTACTGTCATTTTGATACAATAAGCTATAAAAATGGTTTGAATAGGTTCCAAGATATATAAAGTGATGTGCATGATAATTAATGTAGCCTACATATTAAAAATAGGTATTTATTGAATTTTTAATTTCTATACATTCAATTCATATATTTTTTTAATTCAATACTTCCAACAAAAAAAATCAGGATTTCAACTCAAACACTATGAAGTAGCTAATATTTTTTATTTTATTTTGTTGTTTTTAAGGTGAGGAAGACTGTGACTGAGCAAGTCTGACATCTTAAATGCTGAAGCAGATGGCGGAAGTGCTCAAACCAAGCAACAAAGGTCATATACAAAGAAAAGACCCACCAATTTTATCATTGCCCCACTCCAAGCTCAACTGCTGACACCTACGGCACTTTTTATTATTATTATTTTTTTTAAAGATTTAAAACTTTAAAGAAATTAAGGGTGCCCTTCATCACGATCTCTCAAAGTGATATCAGTGGTCGTGGTTTGTTTCCTCTATGTGCAGGGGCACAATTTGCAGTAGATTTATATTTTACAGCAATGTTGCACAGAAAAGGTGTCACTGTTTAATAAATGACTCAAACAGTATTTTTTCTAATTTATTTTTATTTTTATTTTTTATCGTTTCAACAGTTGTATCGTAGAATGTCATGTATCCAATTTCTGACCAATATATCGATAATCGCTGTATCGTGATATAATCGTTATCGTGAGCCTTGTATCGCGAATCGTATCGTATCGTGAGGTCCCCTGAGGTTCCCACTCCTACTGGACACTGCCCCAACAGATCCTCCGATCTGCCTCCCCGCCCCCCGGCACCTTAAAAAAAACATGAAATTTTTCGTCAGAAGTCATCACTTCTCAGGATCTGTGTTGTTTTTGGAAGCCCTTGTAATTTTCATCTTTCTTTTGGACGATAATACTTATTAGTCTTTGTCATATTTTAGTAATCTCAAAATGTGTTCGTCTTCGTCTAGTTTTTGTTGACGAAAACACAAGACTAATTTCGTTAAGTTTTAGTTGACATTTACTAATAATGTTTTTGTCTGTAAAATGTAAAAAATTAGCTCCCACAATAAATAAAAAATAAAGGTTTCCAATTTGGTGATAATACACACTGAGCAGTACATTATTTTCAATTAATTATACCTACCTGGACACCAAATGCTGTATGTAAAAAAAGTTGTCCGAGAGTTTAAGAGGCCTATCGTCAAAATTTTGTTTTATCCCAGACAATAGTAGGTGATTTATTTACCTGACATGTTTCGGCATCAGAGGGTCCCTCTGACAAAGGCGGAGGAGGTGTTCGCCGAAACATGTCAGATAATCAAATCATCTGCTATTGTCTGGGATAAAAGAAAATTTTGACCAATCTATAAGTGTAGGCAAAATGAACTCAATACAACTAGTTTAAGAGGCCGTTAGCATTAGCCTAATGCTGACACAAATGCTATGCTAACGCTGCAAGTTACTCTTAAGGCTGATTGGTTTCTGTGTAGCGATGACTGCGGACCTACGCCGTTAACGCAGACTCGATTTACGACCCTACGCCGTAGCCTAACGTGCACCTCCAAAAACTCCTGCCTACGTGTCACGTCAAAGGACTATGACTGGTACGCTCAAAATGTTTTTTTCCGATGTAGGCGCACTATCCTATTCCCCTCACTATCCACCCGCGGGGGCCTGCGCTTGTCAGTGACGTTCCTTATTCTCGCTATATGATTATACAACTTTAACATTTGTTAATAATACGCTCTGTGTGTAGTATCATCCATCGCGTTTCCTTTTTAAATGGGCACTTTTAAGCGAACGCAAGACGTAACAACGGGAACATTTTTAAACAGGCATTTCACGGGAGAGCATTTCGACTCTTCGGCCAATCATATAGCGAGAGCGAGTAGATAGTGAGGGGAAGAGGATAGTGAACTTACACCGGTTCAGCACAACAACACCGCCGTTTTGAAACATTCACAATCGTCTTCTGTGTCACCTACGCATTAACACTTGTATTACCAACATTTGTTGTTCAATATTGATTAGCTGCAGCTGCAAAAACACACGTTCCATCACTGTTACCAATACTGTCAATGACCAGAGGAAAACTAAAGGAATTCGACAACAGTCCCCCAGAACCGTACAACAACAAAATTACACCTTCTAGTGGCATGGTGGTGAATTACAGAGTAACGCATCCCCTTGAAGCAGAACTTCGAATAGGCAATGACGGTACAGGGTCTACACACCGTCGCTTCATCGTCACTGCAACACAGAAGCATGAATCAGCCTTTAGTGTGTGATGAACACTCAGCACAGACCTTTAAAGGCTAAAGCAACATTGCATATTCTCTCTGGCCAAGATAAGAAAAAATATCTTACCGTGTCCATGTGTGCAAGCCTGTAGAGCAGCAGCATGTCACATGAGTGACACAGCTAGACACTGCTATGATGCAAGCTAAAATGCCACACATTGAGAACATGTGACAGAGAGTATGGCCCATTTTCATCTTGTTCTCGTCTCGTCAGAGGGAAACTGGCATTAGTCTCATTATGTTTTGTCTCCCAAACCACGTTTTTAGCTAGTTATCGTTTTGTCATTGTCATGAAAAAAATTGTTCGTTGACGAAATATTTTGGTTATAGTCATCGTTGACGAAAACAACACTGCTCAGGATGCCCAGTTTTTTTCCCTCTGTTTGCCTGACAATTTTCATTGTTGTTCTTGTTTTTTTTTTTTTTAACTGTTCTCTCCTTGGATTCAGTTGTCTACTTTTTGGAAAGCCGTTGTTAGAGCTTTTCTTCAGATTATCAAAGTTACGGTTCTTGGAGTCAGATGGTGGTTACAACAATATGAACGCACGGCGTTTGGCTAAGGGGTCAAATGCCAAGATTATATACATAATGCTTATTATTTAAAAAATATACATTTCAAATTTTAAAAAAGGAAGAAAAAAATAGCAATTATCATCTTTTACTTATTTTAGATTCCATCCAGTCCAAACAGATTTGCTGTCTATCGCCGTCAATAGCACTAAAACAAGCATTGACTGCCAGTCCTTCGAGGTCAAATGAATGTATTATTTACAGTGATTCAGACTGCAGCTTCTGATTCCAACTGATGATCATTTGTATTCACAAAGTCCTTTGTGTCAGACCAAAGCCTTCAATTAGCAAACGATTCTATTCCAATTTCATGCATTGCTGTTGATGTTCCCTGCAAAGCACAACAACAAAAGTTATTTTTTGTTGTAATCATATTGAACGACGTGATAGAAGGCCCTACGACCCTGAGTTAAAAAAAAAAAAAAAAAAGATGGAATTAAACGCCGGCGGTGATTCACTGGCCTCACGCTGGCAAGGATGTGTACGAACCACAGCAGGAAATATGTCCCCCTTGTTGGGCGCTATGACGCTGATTAAATTTTGTCCCTCTATAATCTTCAAAACAATAACATCATGCCACCCCTGTTTGTTGCAGCAGAAATGACACATTAGTCCTGCTAAGCTATGACAATATTAGCTTTGTGTGGGCACCATGTTATTATTATTACTGGAGGAATTCTCTTTTCTGGGCATAATAAAGCATCAGCAGTAGGGCCACGTCTCAAACTGAGATGCTAAGAGCATTCAGATGCTATTGTGTGTTGAATTTCATACCAGGCGTCTATTATTAGTAATTCACTGCAGCGGTTTTAGAAGGGGGGCAGCGGGGGTTATAAAGGAATATATTTTTCTCCAGCAGAAAGCAGGCCAGTGGGTGTCCAATTTTTATGAAAAAGAGCCAAAGGCCAGTGGACTCTCGCTTTCACTCAGCCCGAGAGTCTTGCTGGGTCGATTGGATGGCCTGTTTCCGAAAGCCACATGGCAGCTAAAGTCAATATTTACACAATATAGGATATAAATAAGTAATTATTATAAAAAATAACTTTTATTCCCATTTTCTCGACGATCCAATTGGGTGGTCACCCACGGAGCCCGATTGACTTGAAATTTATCACAGTACAGCTAACAAAATAACTAAAATTAAAGTCTCAATTAAGTTATTTAAGTGTCTTTTGAATTTGACAAATCACTGGGTACTGTTAACAAAGCTGCCAAATTTCATGAATTTCAAGTATATTAAAGATTTCATTGGTGAAACCCACTGTAAGCGTGTCCACTGAATGCAAAACAAAAAGTCATTTGGGTCATATAATTACAGTGATCTTAATTCTTTCAGCGCCCTTGACGACGAAAGACGTCCAATCATCCTTCTGCTGTGAATTCAGATGAGTGTGTCACGAGTAGACGTCCAATCCAGTTGAATGGGAGGGTTGGTATTTGTTAATTTGCTGCCATTCCCTCCCAATTCAAATCGGTTCGAATTGTATCACTGTCAATGGTAGCCAATGAGTTAAAGCTGACCTTGTATGAGATTCCTTTATTTTTTTCCCATGCACAAAATAGATCTAAACGAGTGTATGACCAGCAGGGCCGTGCAGAGACCAATGGAGAGGCAGGTGCTCATACATATGTCAAAAGGGGCACATGAACAATAATTTAACACACCGTACAGCAACATAACTTACAGTTTAACCAGCTTTACAGTGTATTTGGCTGTGACTGTGACAGACCTTAATTGAGAGGGGAGAATAGTGAATAGAAAAAAATTAGGGCTGTCAAAATTATCGCGTTAACTGGCGTTAATTAATTTTTTAAATTAATCACGTTAAAATATTTGACGCAATTAACGCACTTGCCCAGCTCAGACATATTTAAATGTCACTAGAGTGAAAGGCCCACCTGTTAATTGTGTTTTGCGGAGTTTTGCTGCCCTCTGCTGGCGTTTGGGTGCGACTGATTTTATAGTGTAAGTAATTATTGCCATCAACAATGGCGGGCTACTAGTTTATTTTTTGATTGAAAATTTAACAAATTTTATTAAAACGAAAACATTAAGAGGGGTTTTAATATAAAATTTCTATAACTGATTTAGAACTGATTTATTGTTATAATAAACAAATACAGTCCTTATGTACCGCATGTTGAAAATATATATCCATCTTGCGTCTTATCTTTCCATTCCAACAATAATTTAGAGAAAAATATGGCATATTATATAGATGGTTTGAATTGCGATTAAATGCGATTAATTACGATTAATTAATTTTTGAGCTGTAATTAACTCGATTAAAAATTTTAATCGTTTGACAGCCCTAAAAAAAATATATGGACAATAGCACCTCTATGTTTGTTAGTGAGGGAATGAGGAAGGGAGAGCGACTAAACACTACATAGTAGCATTTATACAATAACAAGGGGTGAAAGTGGCTAGAATTTCTTGCCGGAACTCCCCAACCTGAAGGTCGCCACGGAGCCAGAAATTGGGGTGTCAGATCTCTTAAACTACTGAAATGCAATGAAAACATTTAGCACCGTTATTTCTATAACACATACAAAAACTGATTTTCATTCAAAGTTGTATTTTTTCAATGATTTGCAAAAAAAAAAGTTAACAAAAACATCAATAACCCCAGCATCCATCTCCTAATTTTTATTTTCCCTCATTTCCTCATATACTAAATGCCAAAAGTCAATTTTAACTACTTAAGAACATAGGATGTATATTTAAATTGAAGTTAATGTAAACATTTACTTTTTTTTTTAAATAATAAAGACATAAGTAACATACATTCAGAAGAATAAGTAGAAATGACTCATATTATGCAGAGTGAAATGGAATGTATTCTGAAGATCGCTCAAACATTGACTTTTTTAAATCATAAGGAAATGAATAAGTAGCCTAACAAAAATGAACAAATATAAGTCCAAAGTGCAAATTGACAGCTAAGTTGTTCTGAACCTCCCCATCAGAGCAAATAAAACTAAATATGACAAATGAGCTTCCTCAACTCTTTCGTTGCTCTTAAAAATTTGATCCATTTTATGTTGCACTGCTCTTTTTTCTTTTTCTGTCGCATCAATTAAACAACCTTTTTTTTTCTTTCTTTTTTTTTCTGCTGTTCCAGAAAACATGCACATTTGAACCAATCAGAGCGAACTATCTCTGCTGATCACATGTCAGTATGTCAGCCAATTGAACGGATAAATGGGTCCAGGCGTTTTGCTTTGCATTCGCACATTGACTTGACTCATCATCGTCAGACTCAGATAACTGCAGCAGCTGGGGAAACCTCCCTGCGTCCATGGAATAAAATAAATAATAAATATTGGTGGAAACGGATTACGCTACACAAGTACTTTATTATGCTTGTTGTTAACACTTGTGTATGTAAATCTGATGTTGGTAGATTGTTTTCTTCTTGGAGATAAAATGCATGTGTGGCAGCTTAGCATTTTTTTTTTACATAGTGTTTTGACAGTTGCCGTCATATTTTCGGAGTCAAAGCACCGTGTACCGGAACAGCATTCCGGCCCTGAATCTTTTACCGGAACTGCATTCCGGCCCTGAATCTTATACCGGAACTGCGTTCCTGACCATTCTGGCTCACTTTCACCCCTGGCAATAACAATACAAAAATATAGATTTTACCACAAAATACATAGAGGTGGAATTAGGGCTGCAGCTATCGATTATTTTAGTAGTCGATTATTCTATTAATAGGTTAGTTCGAATAACTGATTAGTCGGATTAGTAACATTTAATGCGTTGCAGAATAAATTTTAGGAGATGTAAAACAAAGGCTTGCTAAGATTGTACTTTCAAAAGAATACAAAATAAAATTCTCCGAGTGTTTCTTCAAACTATGCTGAATTGCACTTTCATTTAAAAAAAAAAAAATTAAAATACCGGAAATTAGCTTCAAACGGAACACAAAAACTAAATAAATGAGGATCTAAGTACAATAAAAGAACAATTGGCTAACTTGCATAGCAAAAGTCCGCAAGCTTAAATGCTATAAAATGCTAGCATTGTTTTACAATGTTCTTAACAAATCGTTTAAACGCATATTAAAAAAAAAAAAAACAACAACGGCTACATATACCTTTAAACTACATTACGAATGCATTTTATAAAAAACACACACACAAAAACATATTAGCTCAAACAAAAACTTACCTATTGTTGGTCTCAACAGGGAGCAGCTGGAATCAGCCATGTTAAATGAGTCGTATTTTATTAACTGTTGCCGCTTCAGGGCAGTGTATCTACCCAATTCAATAAAACTAAATGCAAACACTTTCAAAACAAACCATTACAACGTCATTCTGATTAAATGAATATTCGAAGCAGCAAAATTTGAATTGAAGCTTTTTTCTAATCAAATTACTCGAGTTAATCGATTAATCATTGCAGCTCTAGATTAAATTACCAAACTATCACTTTAAGATTAACGCAAATGGAATCACAGAAAATGAAATAAAGGGAAGGATTGCAAATATTACATTTAGATAAAAACGAGATCTTAAAGATGTGTACCTTTCTAGATAACGTTGTGAAGAGAACAGACAAGTATGGTTGCCTATAGAGAGTAAAGACACACGGATCGAAATAGCTTGGGGGGAGTAATTACAGTTATTAAAGTAGAAAACTATATAAGAGAAAATTACGGATTATTATTTTTAATAAAAATACCCACAAAAAACCTGGTCTAAGAATTTTCAGTATTTGATTGATCACAGTTTATAAGTGTAACACCGTTTGTTTCCAACCACCAAATATCCTTGGATTCCTCACCACACACCCAGGTCAAAGAGGAAGCGCATGCAGGTGGCAGGGGTTATGCGATGGCTTTATTTATTTTATTAAAATCTTTTAAGGTGTTTTTGGTGTTCAAGTAAAGTACACAGTGGCGTGCCTACATAGTCGGCTAGCACACACATACACAGAAAAAAAAAGTCCAGTCAAAAGGGGTACTTTGGGAATGTAGGAGCAAGGGGGCAGGTGCTCAAGCACCCTCTGCCCTCTCCTCTGCACATGATAGACAACCAGGTTGAAGTTTGTGATTTGTCCGATTGCTCCGCCTTTGAGCAGATTTCAAATTGGTGACAGTGTGAAGTCATCAAGTATCACTTTGTGCTTCCTACACACGCCAATAGCGAATCGGACCAAGGATAAAATTATTGCCGTTGAAGTTTAGGTGCGTGTGATTGTTTTGTAAATGCTGCATAGAAGTGGGCGGGAATAGAGCACGATACAGGAAGTTGAAGGACGTGGTCTCCACCAATCAGCTTTGATTTCACTGGAACGTCGCACCTAAACATTACTGAACATGCAGCAGGGCCGACGGACGCCTCGATACGCGTCGCAGTAAATTATTCGTTCGTTTAGTATGTCGTGTCGATAGTCTTACGTCTTTCAGCGTCAACACAGAAATGCTCGTCATGAGTGCGAGTCATTTTAAATCCCGTCGAGACGATGTTAACCAGCTGTAGTTGTGCATGCTCAAATGTAGCCGAGTGGCCATCCGGTGTATTTTAATCCGAGGGCAAGCATTCAAAGTTACTGAAAAGAGGATTTTTTAAAATAGTAAGGGTGTGATCATGTTGCCCGGCTAGTTACAACCAGCCGGAAGTTGTCGTCGCGCAGTCACCGGAGCTGTCCGGTGTTTTTATTCCTTCGGTTGCTTTCAGTGATTGAAAATCTGGCGTTAGCTTAGCTTCAACCTTAAGTCACCAAGCAAACTGGACAAAACGTTGGATTTAGTCGGCTTTAAGTCGAGCGCGACGGGTTCGCTGACCCCGCAGAAGAAAATGAAGAAGAGAAAGGAGCTCAATGCCCTCATCGGACTCGGGGACAGCAAGAGAAAGAAGGCGAAGAAGGGCTCCGGTCACCGGCTTCTCCGTACCGAACCGCCGCCGGATTCGGAGTCTGACTCAAGCTCGGATGACGACGAGTTCAACGGCATCAGCAGCCGAGATAGCTTTGGCAAGTGAGTGCTCATTCTACGCCGTTGTAATGGTAATCCGGGCTCCTGTTTTACTACGTCAACTTCTCATTTGTTAACAATTTACTTTTATCACTTTCATTTCCGAATATGTGTTTTACAGTAATATATAATCAGATTATATAGTGTTAATAAAGCTGAATTTTTACAAGAATTAAAGTTCATTTTACAGACAGAAATGTTAATCTACTCTAAAGTGCTTCCCTACTGATGTGCATTGCTTAGATTTAGGCAGAACCGGTATTGTTTTTGGCAGCCCTTTAATTTTCGTCTGTGTGTCTGTGGACTATAGTATTTATTAGTCTTAGTTAGATTTTAGTCATCTCAAAATGTGTTTGTCCTCATCTAGTTAAGTGTTGCCCCGATACCATTTTTTGGCTCTGATACTCTTACCTGGCTGTGCAGTATCGGCCCATACCATAGCGATACCACTCCGTTTGAAATACACTGGTACCTCGACATACGATCGCTTTGACACACGATCTTTTCGACATCCGACGTAAAATTTGACTCGCCGTTTGTTTCTACATCCGACGACATGCTCGAAATACGACGATTTTTGACAGCGCCACAGTTTCTTTGTTTTGCCGGAAGACTGACGCACGGCTGATTTTCTTGTGAGAGAAATTAACACTGGATCCAAAAAGGTTAGTGCAGGTGGAGAAAATGGGACGCTTACCATTGAAATGAAGATGTGAATGATAGCAAAATATAAGCATGGCGTGTGCATTCACGAACTGGGTCGACAATAAGGCCGTAGAATGTCGATCTCGGCCGGCGGTCCTCCACCGTTCGCCAGTCTCTATAAGGTGACAATTCTTATTGTGGTAACATCGCCAAAGAAATTGCCAGCTTCGTCAGGTTTGAAATAATTTATTCCATCAACTCGCCTAGTGTCCGTAGCTGTTGACGCCTGGACCGAAACAGAAAGTAAAATATCGCTCTTTTGCTCACCGTCACATCAGCCCCGCCGTGCGTTCAGGTACAGCAAAAAAAAAAAAAAAGTCCGCCACATAAGAACCCGATTCGTTACATTATTACAGTTAATATTGTTATTATTGCTATTATTATATTATTTGTATTCTGATTTTTATTCATTTGTTTTGTTCTTTGTAATTGCTATTTGCAGTAGTAACAGCAGTATTTATTAAAGATTTAGTTTAGGGTTTTGGAATTAATGTAATTATAATGTATTCTTATGGGAAAATCCTGCTCTAATACGACCATTTCGACTTACAAACAAGGTCCTGGAACGAATTAACTTCGTATGTAATAAAGAGCTACATACTTGGATTTGAAAGCCTTGCTATCATGGCTTTGTCAGGCTGCTGCTTACCTTTGCGAAACAGGAAAAAGACGAAGTTTATCAAGTAGAACTTTTTATTGCATACCTTGTATGGGTGACAATAGTTGAATAAACCTTTGCCTCTCAAAGGCCGAAATAGTGCTAAATTTGTGAAATTAAAACATGCAAATTACGAACCCAAGAGTAAGAAAGTAAAAATACATTCATAATAATAAACTCTAAATGAACTGAATAAACTTTTTTAAACCTCTCAAAGGCCAAACTGTGCAACTTTCATGAAATTATAAATAATAATTGACTACAGCATCCTGTATCACTATCAGCCTCCCTCTCTGTGCACCAGCAGCAACATAACTCCATCTTCATAGCAACGCACAAATGCAAACGGCGCATGAGACTCTCTCTCACACACACACACAGCTTAGGTACTTATTTTGCTTACTTCTACAGTACTTTTGAAACAGGTTTCAAATTACTGTGGCATTTCTTTCAATAAACAACAAGAAAGTAAAGTATCTTTGACTTTGGAATGCTCCAGTTGAGCGCTGTCAATTGCTTGGCCGTTGTGTGTGATCCCTTGAATACATTTGCATGAAGTACTACGCTCTCCAGTCGGCTGTCAAGCTAAGCAGGTAAAGTTGGGAGACTTGGCTGCTCCAGACGTCGGTTGAAAAGCTTATGACCCCTGCCTTCTCCAGCTTTTCTAAAACATGTTTCGTTACTTTATTTTTCAGTGCAGGGTAGTCGCCTCCTTAATGTATTTGCGACTTGGGACGTAATACTTAGCTCCTGCGTGAGCCATAAAAAGCAGGATTCCCACGCTTTCAATGAAGGCAAGGGGCAGGTTACAGAGAACAACCATTTTGGTGATTTTTTTCGGACATCTGTCTTGCTGCTTCACTCTTCTCATCCCACTGGTCCTTCCTACGAAGTGAACTGACCAGGGTTTGTTGCTGCAGTCCATCCACAGTCATTGTACTCGACGCTGAAACGGCCGACATTTTCTTCTCCTAGTTTGTTTTTACTCTTTATGAAAAAGCTGCCCCGGCATTGGTTAAGAGCAACTATTGGCCCGCTCTCATTGGTCTGGAGCAGGTATAGTGATAATTGCTTGGCATGCAAAGTAATCACGTGTGATCACACAACACAGTGAAGTAAGCGTCAGGAGAAAGAAGGCTGTGGTTAAGTGTTATAATACTAGACTGGTAAATGGTATTGGCGTCCTATTTCTTGGTACTCGCCGATACCAATACCACCAGTTTAGTGTCGGATCGGGCCCCTGCCGATACTGGTATCGGTTTGGCTGCATCATTAGTTATCGTTGATGAAAACTCAAGAATATCATGACTTTCGTCTAGTTTTAGACGACGTTGACTAAAAAATTTTTCATCTAAAAAATAAAAAAATTATACCCCCTAAGTAAATAAAGGTTTTCAACTATTTCAAATGAACGTAGACAGACGAGCGTATATTGTAGTGTCTACAAGGACAATGCTAACTTGGTGATAATACACATTTAGCAAGAAAACAGTATGTACATTATTTTCAATTAATTATACCCACTTGGACGCCACGAACTGTGTTAAAAAAAAAAAAAAAAAAAAAAGTTGCCCGAGAGTTTTCAGAGTACGCTCGCCGTTAGAAGGTCAGAACATAAGCCTGGTAAAATCAGTGAAGGAAAAGGAATCACAAGTGCATAGAAAAGTGTTTTGTCTCCATTTTTGTTATAATGGTGTTTATTCATTCATTCATTTTCCGAGCCGCCTATCCTCACGAGGGTCGCGGGGGTGTTGGTGCCTATCCCCGCTCACGATGTGACCATAACAATCTCCAAAACAGCAGTTTAGAACAATGGCCTGAGCGGGAACAGTTTTATTGTAGTAACTTTACTACAAACCTAACTAAATAGCAACAATATTTTATTTTCAACAATTCAACAATGTCGTTTTGACTTCATGATTTATATCAAGGTCATATCATCCACCCAATTGAGTTAGTCATAATTATTACGAGAATTTAGCAAAGCAAAGCAACTTTACATAAATAGCGCTATCACAGACAGGTGTTACAAACGTTCACCAGCACGCAGACATTTATACACCAATGAGCTGCTACGGTGATGTGAGAAGATGTAATAGATGAGAATAAAAAGAGATTTCAAGAAAACAAAAGAAGGTGCCAATTTATGATACGGATTACTTTACAAAAGAAAATGTAAACTTTAAAGATTTTCATATAATGGGAATAAAGTAACTTAATTTTACAAGAATACAGTTGTATGTGAATGTCTTTACATGGATAATAAGGTCTCTCATTCTTAATATTCCCAATTTATTGTCCAGTAGGTCGAGCCTTGACCATGGAGTGAAAATGTACAATTCCCATGACATAGCAAATGTTTGAATTAGGGCTGTCAAACGATTAAAATTTTTAATCGAGTTAATCACCGCTTTAAAATTAATTAATCGTAAATGATCGCAATTCAAACCATCTATAAAATATGCCATATTTTTCTGTAAATTTTTGTTGGAATGGAAAGATAAGACAAGACGGATATATACATTCAACATACTGTACATAAGGACTGTATTTGTTTATTATAACAATAACTCGGCAAGATGGCATTAACATTCTGTTAAAGCGATCCATGGATAGGAAGACTAGTACAAGTTATAGAAATTTTATATTAAAACCCCTCTTAATGTTTTCATTTTAATAAAATTTGTAAAATTTTCAATCAAAAAATAAACTAGTAGCTCGCCATTGTTGATGTCAATAATTACACAATGCTCATTGTGCTCATTGTGTGTCACATAAAATCAGTCGCACCCAAGTGCCAGTAGAGGGCGACAAAACACAAGTAACAAGTAGACATGACACTGCTGTCATTTTCAATCTGTTTGAGCGGGGCATGTGCGTTAATTGCGTCAAATATTTTAAAGTGATTAATTAAATTAATTGCCGCCCGTTAACGCGATAATTTTGACAGCCCTAGTTTGAATATATGATTCCATGAATAGTTAAAGGAGCACTGCAGTATGCTTAATGCTGCCACTTTTGGTTTTTACAGGAGAACTTACAGTCAATGCTGCACTGTGTGCTACCCATTGTTTCTCTTCATCATCCTCGCTGCTTGTGTCATGGCCTGCGCTGGACTCATCTGGATGCAGATTGCCTTGAAGGAAGATCTGGACTCAATGAAGGAAAAACTGCGTAGCAGTAAGATCTGCTTTCACACAGCTGCTATATAATGTTGTGGTCACAGACCTTTGAACCATTTGAACACTGCTGTGATTCATTGTTTTCTTTTTTCACACCATAAACAGTGGAATCCAGCCAAAAAGAGTCTTCAAGTGAAATACCAAAACTAAGCGAGGAGCTGAAAAACAAGGATAGAAAGCTTGATGACATTGAAAATGGGGAGAAAGGGTTAAGCAAACTCTGGTTCAACCTTACAGAAGTGACCAGAAAGGTTAGTTCTCATTTCAAGGCAGCCAACTAAAAGCAAGGAGGACGAGACACACACAAACATACACTGATTTTAAACCCAATAGTTCGTCGGCCGCAATGACAATCTAGTAAAACCTCAGAAACTGGGTCTGTGTATTGTTCGGAACTGCGCTATTTCGACTCTTTTGCATCGTGATTCTGTTCTTTAGGTTGTGGTTTAATATTGTTTTTATTGCTTTATTAATTCAATAAGTGTACACATGCATATATACTTTATATATACTGTATTTTTCGGACTATAAATCGCGTTTTTTTCATATTTTGGCTCGGGGTGCGACTTATACTCAGGAGCGACTTATGTGTGAAATTATTAACACATTATGATATAATTTCACATGTTATTTTGGTGTTTTGGAGTGACACTGATGGTTTGGTAAACTTGTTAGCATGTTCTTTATGCTATAGTTATCTGAATAACTCTTAATAGCTATGGCCATGTTCGCGTTCTGCCTTTGGCAATGTGTGTTCAATTTTATTATTGACTTTTTTATATTGAAATGCATGCTTTTTAATTTGTGGCGCTTTCATGCCCACGTGGCGGCGTACTCGCACTTGTTTATGTGAAGAAGAGCGCTCACACGCCAGAAGAAGACTGACAGCTACGTAGCTGTGAGTGAGTGGGCGACTTAGCGAGAGAGAAACACGGCTGCGAACCTACGTTCATTTTTTATGCTTTTAAAATATCTCTACAGAGGCAACGCCTAGTTGTATCATCTTTTCTGTTGTTGTTGTGTGTTTTCCACCTGCGATCGGACACTTAGAGCCAGTTGTGTGGTTGTTTGAACGATGTGCTAATGCTAGCGAACACATGCTAACCGTTTATGTCATTGCTGTAAGAGCACCTAATTATCATTTATTTACATTGATGCGAACCTGTTTGGTATCGAGGACCAAATTGATTCAGCAAATTATACGGACGTCCAGCATCGTCATTTGGGAGTTCGCTGTATAGCCAGGACCGAGCCGTAGCGTCCTGGTGAGGACAGTATATTCGCATTTCGTTGTTCATGCACTGTACACTGTACATTTATTCAGCATGTTGTTTGCTATTGTATTTTTATATTAAAATGCCTTTCAAGATGACATATCTGTTCTGTGTGTTGGATTTTATCAAGTAAATTTCCCCCAAAAAAGCGACTTATACTCGGGTGTGTATGTATATACATATATATATATATATATATGTATGTATATACACACACACACTCACCGGCCACTTTATTAGGTACACCATGCTAGTAACGGGTTGGACCCCCTTTTGCCTTCAGAACTGCCTCAATTCTTCGTGGCATTGATTCAACAAGGTGCTGGAAGCGTTCCTCAGAGAGTTTGGTCCATATTGACATGATGGCATCACACAGTTGGTGCAGATTTGTCGGCTGCACATCCATGATGCGAATCTCCCGTTCCACCACATCCCAAAGATGCTCTATTGGATTGAGATCTGGTGACTGTGGAGGCCATTTGAGTACAGTGAACTCATTGTCATGTTCAAGAAACCAGTCTGAAATGATTCCAGCTTTATGACATGGCACATTATCCTGCTGAAAGTAGCCATCAGAAGTTGGGTACGTTGTGGTCATAAAGGGATGGACATGGTCAGCAACAATTCTCAAGGAGGCTGTGCCATTCCAACGATGCTCAATTGGTACCAAGGGGCCCAAAGAGTGCCAAGAAAATATTCCCCACACCATTACACCACCACCACCAGCCTGAACCGTTGATACAAAGAAGGATGGATCCATGGTTTCATGTTGTTGACGCCAAATTCTGACCCTACCATGCGAATGTCGCAGCAGAAATCGAGACCCATCAGACAAGGCAACATTTTTCCAATCTTCTATTGTCCAGTTTTGACGAGCTTTTGCAAGTTGTAGCCTCAGTTTCCTGTTCTTAGTTGAAAGGAGTGGCACCCGGCGTGGTCTTCTGCTGCTGTAGCCCATCTGCCTCAAAGTTCGACGTACTGTGCTATTAGAGATGCTCTTCTGCCTACCTTGGTTGTAACGGATGGTTGGGTCACTGTTGCCTTTCTATCAGCTTGAACCAGTCTGGCCATTCTCCTCTCACCTCTGGCATCAACAAGGCATTTCCGCCCACAGAGCTGCCACTCACAGGATATTTTTTCTTTTTCCGGACCATTCTCTGTAAACCCTAGAGATGGTTGTGCGTGAAAATCCCAGTAGATCAGCAGTTTCTGAAATACTCAGACCAACCCTTCTGGCACCAACAACCATGCCACGTTCAAAGTCACTCAAATCACCTTTCTTCCCCATACTGATGCTCGGTTTGAACTTCAGGAGATTGTCTTAAACCATGTCTACATGCCTGAATGCACTGAGTTGTTGCCATGTGATTGGCTGATTAGAAATTAAGTGTTAACGAGCAGTTGGGCAGGTGTACCTAATAAAGTGGCCGGTGAGTGTGTATATATATATATATATATATATATATATATATATATATTAGGGCTGTCAAAATATCGCGTTAACGGGCGGTAATTAATTTTTTAAATTAATCACGTTAAAGTATTTGACGCAATTAACGCACAAATGACCCGCTCATACAGATTAAAATGAGAGCACA